>NC_088383.1:63528125-63842187 GCF_037993035.2 Macaca fascicularis | reverse complement strand
GTAACTCACTGTTTCAGTTTGGACTTCACTAATGACATTTAGTGTGGAGCAATTTTTCATATGCTTATTTGCCATCTGCATATTTTCTTTAGGGAGGTGTCTGCCAAGGTCTTTGGCCCATTTTTTAATCAGTTGGGTTTCTTATTGTTAAGAATTCTTTGTATATTTTGAAAAATGATCTTTTATCAGATATGTCTTTTGCAAATATTTTCTGTCATTCTGTGGCTTTTCCCTTTATTCTCTTGACAATATGCTTTGCAAAGCAGAATTTTTCAATTTTAATAAAGTCCAGATTATAAAATCTTCCTTTCATGTATTGTGCCTTTAATACTGTATCCAAAAAGTAATTGCCAAATCTAGTTTATCTAGATACTCTCATATGTGATCTTCTAGGAGTGTTATAGTTTTGCATTTTACATTTAGGTCTGTGGTTTATTTTGAGATAATTTTTTGTGAAGAGTGTAAGGTCTGTGTCTAGGTTCATGTTTTATTGGATGTGGATGTCAAGTTCTTCTAGCACTATTTGTTGAAAAGTTTATCTTTTCTCCATTGTATTGTCTTTTCTCCTTTGTCAAAGATCAGCTGACTATATTAATGTGTGTCTATTCTGGGTTCTCTATTCTGTTCCATTAAACTATTTGTCTTTTTTTTTGCCAGTACCATATTGTTTTGATTACTATAGCTTCATAGTAAGTATTGAAGTAAAGTGGGGTCAGTCTTTCAACTTTGTCTTTTAATGTTGTGTTGAGTTTTCTGGATCTACTGCCTCTCCCTATAAATTTTAGAATCAATTTATCAAGATATGCAATATAACTTCCTAGGATTTTTATTGGAATTGCATTAAATCAATAAATGAAGTTGAAAAGAGCTGACATCTTGGCAATATTGAGTATTCCTATTCATGAACATGGAATATCTCTTCACTTAGATTTTATTTTTTAAGTCTTTCATTAGCGTTTTATTGTTTTATTTGTATACTTCTTTTATTTTGCTAGACTTATTCCTAGATATTTCATTTTGGGGGATGCTAATGTAAATGCTATTGTGTTTTTAATTTCGTATCGTATTTATTTATTACTTGTATGTAGGAAGATTATTGACTTTATATGTTAACCTTGTATCCTGTTACAGTGATATGATCATTTATTTCTTATAGGAATATTTTTAATTTTTAAATTTTTTTTACCTAAGCAATCAGGTCATCTGCAAAGACAGTATTACTTCTTCCCTTTCCAATCTGTGTACTTTTTGTTTCCTTTTCTTATCTTATTTAATTCACTACAACTTCCAGTATGATGTTGAAAAAGAACAATGAAAGGGGGCAACTTTGCCTTGTTCATAATCTTAATGAGAAAGCTACAAGTTTCTTATCATTATTTTGTAGATATTCTTTGTCAAGTTGAAAAAGTCCACCTCTATATCTAGTTAACTGAGAGTTTTTACCTTAAATGGGTGTTGGATTTTGTCAAACGCTTTCTTTAAATCTGTTGATATGATCATGTGATGTTTTTTAGTCTCTTGATGTGATGGATTACATTAATTGATTTTTAATATTGACCCAACTTTGCATACCTGAGATAAATGGATAAATGTCACTTGCTTGTGTTGTCCAGTTGTTCTATTTTAATTAGACACATAACACATTTTTTCTCTTATTTTTGTTATTCTTGCTTTGAGCAATATGAATTTCATTTATTCTTCAGGAACACAGGGTCACAGGGAGGTGATGATCTGAAGCACACATCTCTTCTTCCCAAATCTTTATACTCTCAATGACCAGCTCTATTTGTGAGCTTACTGATCAGTCTCAAAACCACAATACTTCATACAGTTTAACAAATTCCTATTTTATAGCAGGAAACTCCAAGTCATATGCTGCAAGAATCCTATATTTAATTGACACACATTTGTCACATTTACTGTATGCCAGATGTATAAGATATTGGATATGCAGATATATAATTCATATCCCTAGATGTCCAAAACTTCTAAAACTAAAAAGAGAAAGCTACACGTAAGTGAGGTGTTATAATAAGTGCACTAAAAAGGTTTAGTCAAGACACGATATTAAACAAAAAAAAAAAGAAACCAATTGAATGGACTTGGAAAGTTCAGAAACAGCTTTCCAGGAGAGGAGACACTTAAGCTGAGTATCAGCCAAAGTGGATAAGCTATACTGAGAAATGCCATAGTGCAGATCTATACTGGCTCCATATTGCTCCCAAATTAAAGTGAGACTTGCTATTTCAGTCTTTCTTCCTGTATCTATCAGCTTCTGAGACTCACCACTTTAGGACTGGAAAGAGGATATCAACTCCAGGAAAAACAAGTAACCAAAAAGGTTTTTGAGTTGATCTATTAATTTTAAGGAGTGATTATCCTATTGAGGAAGCCATGCCAAACCTAATGTCTGTAAAACTGTCAACATTCAACAGGATTTTTCATTTATATTCATGAGTTTTTCTTAATGATGCTCCTGGGATTGGTACCATGGAAATTTCAACAGCAAATACTGATCTGGAATACGATGTCACTTAAAAAGTGAAGTTCTCTGACATAATTAGAGCAGAAATTTGGAAATGCACACAGAAGCAGAATTGTGTTTGTGAAGTTTTTGAAATAAAGAGAGTTGATAGAAAATCAGTAACCAGAAATATATATCTTAAATTCATGTCTTAACCTCATTCATTCATGCATGCATGAGGGAAAATAGAGATTTTTACAGTCAGATGTTCGAAATTTCCTTAACAGTTTGAATAGATCAAGAGACAGAATTGACAGACTTCCTCATAAGCTCAAATATTCATTGAGTGATGTGAGAAACAACCAAGCATTTAGTTTAGGCAGCTGGCCAAAGGGCATGTTAGACAGGCCATTTTGGAAGGTGCAGTAATCACGAAGGATTTCTTATCTAACAAATATCTAGCTACTCTGTGAGATGCCCAATCATGAAACATATCTCCTTATGCCCTTTTGAGCTATTTGTTAAGTAGTTATTTTTCTAACAATGCCTTGATGCATTCGATGTTCCAGGCATCAAAGATGTTTATATGAAAGCAGGTGCAATGACATTTGAAAATGTATTAGCAAGGGACAAGGAGAGTTGAAGATTATGTGGAAGATCTTTCATGCAAATTTCCTTCATTCTCATCTGTTAAACAAAATGACTGCTGTCAGTTAAATGTTTTGTTGATGATTTGACATTGTTTTTAGGATAGCATAATGTATTTATGGAAAGTATTGTTTGAGCAAATTCTGGTGTAATTTTTTTTAATCAAAAGATGTATAGAACAGAGAAAAATAAGATTCTTAATTAAAATCATAAAATGTTATTCTAAGATAATCTTTGTATTTTTTAAGTTAAAAAAGAAAGAAACAGTGTTTTCCATATGGAAGGCATAGAAATGTGTTATACTCAAAGTCTGTGATATAAAATATATTTATAGGTTTAGAATTGATAGAATATTACTTCAAACTTGATCATACATTGGGTATTCTTTCATCCCCTTGTGTAAAGAAAATAGGCTTTAGTGCATTTTAGTGAGCACTGGGGATAATATCCTAAGAAGTGACCAGTTTATGATCCTGTTTAGATGATAGGAAGTGGTTTTTTTTTTTTTTTTTTTCTTAGAGCTACCCTGCATATTGTAAATGAATTGGTGTTTTCCCTTTAAATCTAACAGGCTCATATGTCAATCAAATGAATTCATATTTCTGTTCTAGTTTGTGAATTGGCATTAGAGATAGAACTGAGGATTCTTTTTTCCTAAGTTGAAGTCTCTGAAGTAGACTTATTTGTTAAAATAAAAAGTGTTTTCATTCATTTGAATATATTATATTTGTGTATAGAATAAAATGGTAATTTATGGATATATATGCATAGATGTGTGTTTGTGGAGGAGTGCCATTAAAAGAGTTTAGTTTTGCTAGTGTGCCCTTTGCCATGTTAAACTATATGAGAAATCAGATATAGTGGAAAAACAAAAGTTACATGATTCTTTAAGCTCTCAAAATAAGTGCAGGAAGTAGTAACTATTTATATCTTTATCTTATAAATGACAAAACCTGACTACTAATTAGCTGAAATATCTTTCTAAAGAGCAGGAAAGTAGCAGATAGGAGTTGAATTCTTTCTTTCTTTCTCCAGAGCTCTTGAATTATTTAGGTGACTAACGGAGGGGCAAGCGGGCTCCATGGTTCCTCAAAAAGGTTATACTCTGGCAATGTTTCAAATGGCAAAGCAGTTCTGTGACTAGTCCTTAGTTTTTTGAAGGTGATGTTCTCTGAATCTCTTCATGTCATAAGGATCTTGGCTAGTAACTCACAATTATCCAAGCTACAAGCAAATGAAATATGAACCAGATCTTGTTTATAGCTGTATATTCAGAATTATAACTGCCAACAGTATAAAAAGGACCACTTAGCTGGTCATTGTGTTCTCTCATATGGGATAATCTACAGAAGTTATATTGTATTGAAGGTTTTGTGTTGAGTACAGACTGTGTTGAGTGAAGTCAGTTGGGTGGTTCTACTGTATATGCCATTGGGGTATAAAGACCTTACTCATCTATCTCCTCTGATAGAAAACATTTGCCAAATGAAATAGTGATTTGAACCATCTCTCCACTGATTCCTAAAGATTCTGTTGAAGAAATATTTAATACTTACATAATATTGTTTTCTCACTTATTTTATTTTAAGGAATATGACCACTCTCTATTTTTTATTTTTCAAGGCAGGGTCTTGCTCTGTCACCCAGGCTGGAGTGGAGTGGTGTAATCGTGGCTCATTGCAGTCTTGACCTCCCAGGCTCAAGTCTTCCTCCCATTTTATCCTCCTGTGTAGCTGGGACCAGAGGCATGTGTCACCATGTGTGGCTAATTTTTTTTTTTTTTTTTTTTTTGGTAGAGATGGGGCTTCTCTATGTTGCCAAGGCTGGTATCAAACTCCTGGGCTCAAGAGATTCTCCTGCTTTGGTCTCTCAAAGTGGTAGGATTATAGGCGTGAGCCAGCGTGCCCGGCCCACTCTCTCCCTTTACACTTTGATTTTTTGTTTGTTTATTTTAACATAGACCTCAGTACGTGCACTGTTAATCACAAGCCCTCCAAGTATTTTGTTTTAACAAAGTTATCTTTATTTGACATGGATGTTCCAAAGACTACCAAGCCATACATGTAAGGATAATATTTTGGCTTAATTATTAAGAGTAGTCATTAGCCCGTATTGGTACCTCCTACTGGGAGAAGTAAAAGTGTTTACACAAAGTCATGACAACTAAGTCAAATAAATTCAATTCTGAGATAATTTTCAGGTAAGATTAATAGTGTTCAGTGATCTTTGAAAATGATACAACCAAAAGATGTATTGAAGAAGTATGCAGGTCTATTAATCATGATTTCTACAAAGAACATGAGTATTTTTGTGAAGACGTTTTTGGACAAGATTTTAACATCAGCTAATCAAATTTGATTGGTAGACACCGAGGAAAGTATTAAACTATTGGAAAAAGCAGTGCTGTTCACTGAGGGATAACATAAGACCAATACATCTTTGCTAGATTAATAGTATGATATCTTCCGTAAAGTTGTTAAATAACTAGATCGGAAGTTTCTATGTAGGTGTGAATATATGGATGTTAGCAAAATCTTGGGCAGACTTTCATGAATTTCTTATGTAATATGGTGAAACATTAATTATGTAATAATTATATCGTGATAGGTAGATTTGGGGCAATGAATTCTAGCTGAAAGATCAAGACCAGCCATGAGCAGAGCTTCTAGTTTCTTCTAGGGAAACATTTTTATGAACTGAAATAAGGGCATAGCTTGAACATTTACCAAATTATTGAACTTCTTGTAAAAAGTGAATGCTTCTTTGTCAGAGAGCAAGTCTAACAAAAAGGATTGGACATTGGACTTATCAAATCAGACTCAGAATAATCTGATCTTTTAATCAGTATCTAGTTGATTACTTACATATGCCAAATATCTCAACTGCACGTGAGTTGGTAGTAGGTTCTGAAAATGTGAAATGTGTTAAAGTAAAGGGAAATAACGAGCAACAATATGTTCAGATTGTCATTAAAAAGTAATTCTCAGAGAGAGTCGGGCATGGTGGCTCACACCTGTAATCCCAGAAGTTGGGAGGGCAAGGCGGGTGGATCGCTTGAGGTCATGAGTTCAAGACCACCCTGACCAACATGGTGAAACCCCATCTCTAGTAAAAACACAAAATTAGGCAGGTGTGGTGGTGCATGCCTGTAGTTCCAGCTACTTGGGATGCTGAGGCAGGAGAATCTCTTGAACCCTGGAGGCAGATTTTGCATCGAGCCAAGATTGTGCCACCGTATTCCAGCCTGGGCAAAAAAATTCAAACTCTGCCAAGAAAAAAAGAAAGAAAGAAAGAAAGAAAGTAATTTTCAGAGTTATCAGAGAGGTTAAAAAATTGTTTTTTTATATCCAGTTCTGCCTTACAATTGCTTCAGGAGCTAGGATAAGTCAGTGGAATAGGAGAGGGAAGAAAGGACAATGATGGAACATCTGCAGATGCAGCAAAGTGAAGATGATACAGGTTCTTTTCAATAAGCAGAGTCTGTCTGCTTTATGAGCTCATGATGGTTCAGTCAGTCAGAATGTGTTGAGTCCCTGTGAGAGCTCAGGCCTTGTACTGGGCCAGCTACAGTAAGTCAAGCGAGACAGACTCTCAAGAAGTTCACAATTCAGTGCATAGGACACACTTTTTTTTTTTTTTTTTGAGGCTGAATTTCTCTCTTGTTGCCCAGGCTGGAGTGCAATGGTGCAATCTTGGCTTACTGCAACCTCTGCCTCCTGAGTTCAAGCAATTCTCCTGCCTCAGCCTCCTGAGTAGCTGGGATTACAGGTGCCTGCCACCAGGCCCGGCTATTTTTTTTATTTTTATTTTTTTTTATTTTTAGTGGAGACAGAGTTTCACCATATTGGCCAGGCTGGTCTTGAACTCCTGATCTCAGGTGATCCACCCGCCTTAGCCTCCCAAAATGCTGGGATTACAGGCATGAGTCACGGCGTCCAGCCACATGGGACAGACTTTTAAACCAATTATTGCAATTCTTGCAAAAAGGACTTAAATTGAAGTTTTGTTTTGTTTTACGAAAGGTCAGATGAAGATGTCCCAGACATATACAGGATGTTAATATATGTTTGACACACATGAACATAAATAGGATTTGAGTTCACATACATGTAGAAAACATTAGGTTCTGTACCTCTACTGCATTTTTTCACAGTCTTAGGTCTATTCTATTCATCTGTGAATCTCAGAGAGAAATCTATTGTAGGCAACCTTTTTTGAACTATTTGTCCAAAGGAGCATATATGCTAGAGCTACGGTTAAGGTAAATCCTGGAGTAAAGGGAGACAGAGGAAGGAGCACCCACATACATGAGAATAGTTCAGGCCATTTTTAAGTGAAAGAATAAAAAATAATGTTTCTACAGTCGGCAGTTGGAGAAAGGAAACATGAGAGAGAGGGAAAAGGAAGAAGGAAATAAGAGATGGAAGAGCACATTTGGGAAATGGCAAGGAGTCCCAGAACTGGATAAACTTGATGTAGTTGGTGAAGGGGCCAGAGCAGATTATGACCATCCTGTCTGCCCTTTGAAATAAGTGTAACCTTATCTTGCTGCAGAAGAAAACCTTCTGAGGTTTCAAGCAGGAAAGTGATGAGATTTTCTTAAACAGCTTACTCTGTCAGTAGCTGTGAGCAGAGTTTGCCTGAAGGCACTGATCACAGAATCCTAGCTAATGGAACGAGCTTGGGATTTTACTTCAAATATGCACCAAATGCTAGCCCTTTAAGCAACCCTGTGGACATTAGAAGGATAAATTTTCATTTAGTCTATGCCAGATTCAGAGAAAGCGGCAAGTGCAGAATGCCTGGGGAGGCAGTGAGATGAGTTGCAAAGTGGACCTTGAACTGGTCTTCGAGGGAAGAGCATTTGATTTTTATGGGCAGAGATGGAAACATCCTAATGAAGATGTCAGCGTAAACAGGATGAGGATGAGGCAATCCGTTTGGAAATATTGGCTCGCATCAACAAAGGGAATCACGTTATAATTTTATTTGGATTACATATAACTTTTTCCTTAAAACATACATAAAAGGATACCATTCCCCTGCATGAAACTTTCTAATGGATTTAGAAAGAAATCTAGGTACTATCAGCTGCCATGCCAAGTCTTCCGTGCTTTGGCTTTGCCTAGCACCCTGACCACTCCTACCACGTTATTATTCTCATTTCTCTACCTACCCCAGGGCCTTTGTCCTGCCTTTCCCTTAGCACTAGCTATTGTACTTATCTGCACATGGTTGATTCCTTCTCATAATAAATAATTCAATTCAATACATTCTGTAAGAGATTTGACTTAGCCTCTCTATTTTATGTACTGCCTATTTTATTCGTATTAGCTTCTTTTGTTTCCTCCATTGCATTTATTAAAGTCTAACTAATTTATGTGTTCACCTTTTTCTCATCAGCTTCTTCACTAGGAAATAAATTCTGTGATAGCAGAACTTGCTGGTTGTGGATGTCCAGCCCAATGCTTAGCATAATTATAAAAGTTCAAGGAATACTTATTGAAATAACACTTGTAAAAATAAATGTAAATGGTATTTTTCTTAACTCTAAAGTTGCTTAAATGCCTAAAACGTATAAGCAAAGCACCCATGAAACGCAAGACCATGCAATTTAGTTCTAGGTTAATTCTCAATCAGAGATCTTCTTTCTTGAGATTTCCTCTGTTTAATCAGTAGCATTAAAAAAATGGTATTAATTTAATGAAGTTTTTTTGTTTTTTGTTTTTTTTTTTTTTGAGATGGAGTCTCCCTCTGTGGCCCAGGCTGGAGTGCAGTGGCGCGATCTCGGCTCACTGCAAGCTCCGCCTCCCGGGTTCACGCCATTCTCCTGCCTCAACGCCTGCGGAGTAGCTGGGACTACAGGCACCCGCCACCACGCCTGGCTAATTTTTTTTGCATTTTTTAGTAGAAATGGGGTTTCACCGTGTTAGCCAGGATGGTCTCGATCTCTTGACCTCGTGATCTGCCCGCCTCGGCCTCCCAAAGTGCTGGGATTACAGGTATGAGCCACTGCGCCCGACCTAAAGAAGACTTTAAATTTGAAGCTTCCAATTCACTTAGTAGTACTGAATGCTAAAGTTGTTAAACATTAATGTTTCCAAGAGAATTGGAACTCAGCTTATGGAAGTCAAGTAAACTTGCTTATCCAGTGAGGTCGCCTCTCTGCACGTTGCATTCACTCTTCTGAGAAGGATTTCATCCCTTTTTTTTTTTTTTTTTTTTTCATGAGAATTGAAGCAGAAGATTATGCTGTATTGAAAGTATATTGAATATGGGCTCCTTTTATTGATGAAGCTTTCAAGCACTCACCAGTTATGAGGCATAGAGGAAAGAGAATGAATGTTCACTATTATATAAGTTATGGGCATGGCCGGTGACTTCACAGGATTTATCATATTTTGTCTTTTGAAGTTACCAAGAATCTTAAATACGTGATGTATGAAATCACTATAACCTGAGTGACCTGACCTTTGGTTTGGAGAAAATTGCTCCCCAAATACTGACGAGCAGCCCACACTGAGGCCTAGCTTCAGCCTTCCCTGCCGGTTCTAGTCCACAGGGGCCTCTCTTCCCCAACCTCCGACAGCATGGAGTCGTGGGAATAGCACTCACCCATCCCATTCACCGCCCTTCTCCGGCTGCCTGAAGTAAAGGATACTTCATTTTAGTATCCTTGGGAATACCGGATTTGGGGAGCTATGTAGTATGTATTCAAGAAAGTTGACCATATTTAGAGTGAGGGTGAGTGAGACTGCCATTCGTGACAAAGACAGACATAGAGATTCAGGACACAGAAAGTTAGTCTTTTTAAAAAGTCTAGTAAGGGAATTTTTTCCCATGATATACGTGAAGAAATAAGGCCGATGAAAGTAAAAGTAATATGCCCAACTGATAAATAGTAAAGATGAATAATAATCCAGATCCAAATGTCTCTAAAGCTTGAACTGTTCCCATAATCCTTCCCTAGCAGCATAATATAAAATGGTGTGTTTTCTCCAAATATGATGATATCCTAGTTTGTGCTGGGCTCCAAGCACACTGGGCCAGGGCCATAACTACATTCAACTAGGGCCTCAGCTATAGAAGGTACATCATGGGTAGGTTGGCCAGATTTAGTAAATAAAAATGCAGGACACCACATAAATTTAAATTTCAAAGATGTAACAAATACTTTTTTAGGCTCGATATGTTTCGTGTATTGCATGAGGTGTGTCTATAAACATCGTATTTGTTGTTTACATGAAGTTCAAATTAACTCATTTTTGAGTATTTTATCTGGCAACCCATGCTGTAGGGCCATGAGCACCATAAGGAGTAGTCCCCCAGTGACCCATTTCTGTCTCACACTCCAGTTCCCAGGAAGGCTGAGTTAGAGTTAATATGAGCAGTGCAGGAAGATAAGCAGAATTAATGAGGAACCTTAGCAAAAGGGATTGAAATAAGAGAGAGCTTTGTGTCCCAAGGGGCAGCTCTGCTTGTTACACGATGAAAATTAGGCACAAAATGCTAAACTGTTCCCAAATTATCTCGGCAGCTATGGTTGTTTAACAAGGCAGACACAACCTGCAAGCTCATTGGTTCTGGGCAGGATGGATCCTGCTGTCAGAGCAATTGATGAACTGTTTTAAAGCCAAGTTCTTATTGTGAGTGAAATAGATTAACACCTCAGATATGGATGCTTCAAAAAGCAAATAGCAGCATGCGAACTTACTTAATGAGTTTTTGAGGAAGAAAGTACCATTTAACTTACCAAAAGATGCAGTTCAAGGCTTTATTAATGAAGTAATAACAGCTGTGTCTTTATCTGCTCACTACCCATTCATTTTCTCATTACATTCAGGCTGCTAACTTCAGTCACAAACATGCTTGTATGAGAATGTAGGGCCTTTTATTCCTACCAGAAGATAATCAAGATGTCTATCTTCTAGAGTTGTACTGTATCACAGTAGTGATTCAATGATTCTACTTTTCTATTGCTGTGAGAAAAAGGCCTGCTATGGGATTCAAGCACTGTATTAAACACACACACACACACACACACACACACACACACTCACACACTCACACGCTGAAGCCAGGTGGACATTTATCAAATTTTGACTTCATCTCCTATATGCTGTGAGACATGGGCTATCTGCCTAGCTATATATCTACGTATTTTTGTATGTGTGTTTGTATCTATCTATATCAATGTCCACCTCTGATGGTTCATTAATATAAAGACTGATGATGTAACACACCACATATGCATGTGTTGACATATAGGCATTCAAACTATGTTCTTCCTTTCTTCGTTTCCTAATGTACTACACTGTGTTTTCCTGTTTTACTGAGTGTGCATGTGTGTCTGGAAACCCTCAAGAACTGGGCTGTGTGCTTTAGGAGTCTTCCTCATTTTTTTTCCCCTGGAACAGTGCCAAATACTACAGAATTTTAGATGCATCTTGCGTCACTACCTGGCTAACCTCATCTCATCTACTCATGCCTTTCTCAACCATTCAGAAGCATGTTCTCTTCTTTTAACATGCCACAATTGTCCATGCCCATCTTTTCTGCATGTAATTTCTATGTGCCATGACACTGAGAGTTACCACCCTTTCCTAGTACATCTTACATGCAGATCTGCATTTTTAGTGTATAAGGCACTTATGTGTTCTACTGTAACTTTGCTAGATTATGGTGTTACCATGGTTTATGTCTCTATCCCCAAAATATTGTGAAAGACACAAAGGACATTATCATCTCATTCCAGTCTCTGCTCGAATTTCAAATCCCACTGTCTAAATCAAATCCAGGTGAAGATGAAGCTCTTCACATGTAGTTCCTTAAGCTTTGGCAACATGAGTAGAGTTCTTCTTGACTGTAGCTGTGTCAACTAGACAATTATCTGTCCCACGTACACCTAACATGCAACGGCAGACAAGCAAACAATGTTATAGACATTCCTGCTCAAAAAGGATGGTGAAGGGAATGGAAGGCACTAAAGAATCACTGGTCCATAGCAAAAATGTCACCAAATAAGGTAAATGTTGTAAGTTCCTTGGTTAGGTCTCAGAAGTGATATCATACTACTTTTGCCATATCTTATTTGTCAGGAGTTAGTAGGTCTAGCTCACATTACAAGAAGATGGGGTCCTTGAGGGCATCTTAGAGATTGTCTACCACATACTTTCCCAGAGCCTTTGGCTAGTTTGTGTAGGACTTCCATATGCTACAAAGGTCTATGTCACACATTCTTTTGTGTTATCTTCTCAATACTGCCTGTTTAAGGTGGGTAACAGTTGCTACCAATGACTAGGACCCCAGGAAAAGCCCATGTTTAAACACCTGACAAACCAATGATTACATTAGCTGCCAGTGGCTACCTCTGTGTGGGTGATTAAGACTATTATTCACCTGTAAAATATTCATACCTCTCTCATAGGAATGTGGTTAGTATAAAACAAAATAATGTATTTGGAAGAAAACAAGCATACCCTTTCTCTAAAAACATTTACTTTTATAAGTTTATGATGCTCTCAATGTGTAGAAGACCTTGTTTCAAATGTAGTTACATAATACGTTGATGTATGCGGAATATGCTGTATAAGAAGGCATGCCTTTTTTTTCTTGGAAAGTTATATTGTTATAAAAAGTCATATTTTTGTTATTAAAATCAAACACTATGTATTTACAGGTCTTTTTTTGCAGCAGTTGCCCAATCAAGCTCTTATTTCTGTGAATAAATGATATATTATGACTAATTATACATTTAGTAGAAGCCTCAGAGATCAGCAAGTTGAACCTGTCCCTTTTAGCTGATCAGTCTGTATATAGAGTTGAAATCTGTCTGCCTGTATAGCACAGGATCATAAAGTCATAGATTCTTGGAATTTAATCTTTGCTTTCTTAATTACTAGAATTTGGGTACATTAATTTTCCTGAGTCTCAGCACTCTTATCTGTAAGACAGGGCTAATAATAGTGCAGTGTATATTCTAAAAACTCTTGGAATTGTTGAAAAGAGTTTCCCAAGTCAACTTATATTTGTTCTCTAATCTGCTCCTTCACCTCATAGTCTGTCTAGTACTTCAACATAATTATCCTGGCTTCTCTCTAAGTCTTATCTCCTTAGTCATACTTATATTATTTTCAACTCTTTCTTTTCCTGTGCACTATTTTCAGAAAAGCTGTGGTTTGTCATTAACTTTTCAGAAGTTAAAACCCATGTCCCGTGGTATTTTGAACCTTAGTTGAGAGAATGTATGTCATACTTCCAGAGTAGCTCATATGCAGTAAATGATCCAAAGTATCCTGATTCATCTTTTCTATCATTTTTTTTCACACCAGAGTTGTGTCTCTATCCAGGAGATAGCTTTGTAAATATTTCACTATAGTTTCTTTTTCCCCTTCTCCAGCCACACTTTACAGAGTGGAGATGATATCATGCAATTCTGTCTATTTGAAATGTATTTATATTAAGTTTTCTTGGTATGGTAATATTGCTTATATTTATCTTGTAATTTGTTTTGGCTTTATAGTTGTATAAGAGATATAAGCATAATGGGTCTACACCTTGTTTTACCTGTCTACCATTAAAAATTTCCCTTGAAAAAAGAAAGATGCTTGTCTTATATAACCGCAGTTGTTTTATATAGCCTTTAGTCAACAAAAATATCACTCTTAGTGGACTAGTCTAGAACTGCCTTTTAGCAACTTCTACTTATATATTATATTTACGATGATTTACTTGAGATATAACACTTTACATATTGTTCTAACTTTTGTCACCTTTGTTTTTTCTGTCCCACAGATAAAAAATACAGATATTTTTGCATATTGAGGAAATAAGATTTAAAAATTTGACATTCTTTCAGCCAAAAGAAATTTGGAAAATATTTTTCACCTTTCTGTTTTCCCTGATTAATGTTTAAATTCTCATCAAAACTAAAGTAACTTCTAAAATGCCATTGTAGGTAGGATCTAGCAGTTTGGCAATGCCCACAGTTATGACAAACACAGAAAACTTATATTGCTGTAAAATGGATACTAAACTATTAAAACAATGTGACGTTATCCCCTGTCCTTCTTTAACCAGTAGCATAGTTGTGCTTTCTACTTCTAACTGATGTTTATTTTTCCAACATATATTTACCAAGTTTCACCTAGAATTGTAGAACCAAGTGGTTCTTACTCTTCATACTGCAAAGACCTGAATGATGTTTGATAACAGAAAAATATATGTTGCACTAAGGATTAGTGTTGTTGCTATTGCCACTAGTCTGACCAATGAAAAGATAGTAATGTGCACATTAAAGTTCTTTTCTCTCATATATACAAAAAATATTGATTCTATCTGATAACAGCTGGAACTTTTCCAGTCATTCTGTCCTTCAGATATACACACTGACAAGTGAGGACATACTGAGATAGGCGTGGATGTCCCTTATTTATTGTTTGCTGTAGAAATGGGATCAAAATCTCAGAACTACAGTTCCAGATTTCAAAACCTTCTTTTTTTAGCTTGATGTTATAATAAGAAAATATCTTCAATTTGGTAAAGTCAATCTTCTATCCAAGAAGAATAATCTTCTGCCCATAACTATAACTTTTCTAAATACTCTTTCTTTTTTGGAAAATGTGTAGCTATGTATATATTTCACTACTGAGAACACAATGAGTTTTCTAACACAATTGTGACACTAGAAGGCAAAAGCATGATGCCTCTGTAGCTGAAACATGAGCATTAAAGAAACTGTCTTTGGGAAAGCTGGAGTTTTCTCTGAAGACTACAGTGTACCTGCTGGGTCACAGTGATTCCACGGTCCAGGGAGATTGCTTTATTACACCCGACATCTTAGGAGGCTGACATTTCTGTCAAGTTGCCATTGTTGAAACAGCAATAGGATATGAATACTATTATTTATTAACTATAATAAATTGTAATTTCTGCCAGTTTATAAAGCTACTTGAGTTTGTAAAGCTTCTGCTTATGTAAAAGTGAGACTGAAGTAATTAAGACCAAATGTAAATTGTGTCATATGCCAATACAGATCTTCAAAAAATATATATATAAACTATACATCGTAAGTCAATTGCAATGTAATCACTAAGGCTTTCAGGGTTTTAGGTATTGAAGAATTGTAGGGCATCTTTGGGGGAAAGTTTACCAGATATCTGGAAATGAATCCCCTTTTGAAACTTTGAAAATGGTTAAGATCTGGTTCAGTCTGAGATTCTGTCCCATATACATGGTAACTCAGGTTCTCTTACAGGAAGAGGAATGTGTATTTGACAATTCTGAGCCTTTTTATAAAGTTTCAGATTGGATCAATACCTTTTGCAGCTTTTTTTGACTAAATGAAAACTACTTCAAATGCATTATTTTACCTATCCAACTGACTTAGTGAATTAATGGAATAATACGACCAAT
The DNA here is from genome assembly GCF_037993035.2 of Macaca fascicularis. Lineage (NCBI taxonomy): Eukaryota > Metazoa > Chordata > Mammalia > Primates > Cercopithecidae > Macaca > Macaca fascicularis. Next base: position 63,826,661 of record NC_088383.1, on the reverse strand, counting down.
ACACTTGGGCTTTGGGGCTTAGTATTGTCAGTGCTATTGATTTGTTCAGAATATTTCCATGAATAGTTTATGGGATCATAGCACATTGTGGCTGAACGGACCTTTGGAGACCTTTCAGTCTGTAATCCAGATCTGCATACTTATTGTGAATTGAGGCTGAGAGATGCTACGAGATGTGCCTACATTTTCTCAAGTAAAGACAAAGTTAGGTTTCAACAGCACGCATTTCTTGGCTATCTGCTACTAGATGTAGCTTATAATTTCACCATTACTGCTTTTGTCTTTAAATGACAACCAGTTCAGTTCCTCAATTCTTATAGCCCAATGTATTTACACCTAGATAGAAAGATAGACAGTTGTAGTCATTCTTCAATGAGGATTTCATACAATTAGCTTTGAGACTTGATGACACCCTTGTAAAATCGTTCTAATTAGCAAAGATGCAATATCACAGAAGCAGTTCTTACCCTTCAGAAATGTCTCGGGAAATGTCTCATGCAGTCATTATTTTGATCTGGCTAAAGATGCAGTGTAGCCAGAGTGGCTAGGTTCTACTCCCGGACGCTGTCATGGTGTTATTTTCAAAGGGTGTCTGTAAGCTCCTACTACTGTGCTGCATTCATCTGTGTGTCCCTCATGCCCAGCTCAGAGATTAGGATAGAGCAGGCTCTTAAATGTTGCCGGACAATTGGATTTTCATAAGTCACTTTTAATGATTTTATATATGCAAGCATCAGCTCCGATTACACTGGAAGTGTTATTCTACTCTTACCTAGATGACATTTAAACTCCCTTCACATTGAAAGACAAAATTAACTAAACAAAAAATATGGTTGAAAGAGTTTATGGCAAATAGAATTTGGCTGTGAATTATGTTTTCCAATCCCTGCTGTATAGAGCAAATTGTTAGAATCAGCATTTATAATTGAGCTTCAACTAAACGCTTTGTTTTATAATTTGCTGTAAAGTAATTAGAAAAATGTGCATGAAAGCATGACACGTATAAATCAGAGGTATATTCATCTGAAGTTTTTTGTGCAGTTTATATTTATAGCTCATTCTGTGTAGCCAAATCCACTGTATTGAAACAGACAATTAAAGGAAGGTAAAGGGACTATTTTCCCAGCAACTGCAATGTGAGGCACGATGCCAGGCACCGCACAAGCTCTATCTCCATTAATCTTCTCTAATGTAAATATTGCCACCACTTCACAAATAAAGAAACTGGACTATGTATAAAACTGAGCTTAAGGGAGTCAATAAATATATTATCTGTTGTTGAACATGTGCAAGTCTAATTAAAGTAATTGCTGGTTATATCAAAAAAATTTGTGGTAGAGACAGAAGTTGAACCCAGTGCTGGCTGACACTCTAGTTATTGTGATAAAGGCAATTTGTGTTATTGAGTTACTTTGAATACACATTTTACATTTATTTAAATAACAATTTAATTTATAATAAGTTTACAGATTTTTAAAAATAGAAACATATTATGGCACCGTTGTGTAGCAAACAAGGGCCATTTATAGGAGCTCCCTTTGTGTGCTCTTATTTTCCTTGTCTAAATGGAGCCAGATGACTAGAAATTGTGGAAAAGCATAGACCGGTTCAATAAAATTGAACCTGGAGACAAATCCAATTCTATACTCTAACGCAGCCCTTTTTAAAGTGTGTTCCCTAGTTATATTAAGAGGTGTTTGTACACACGCACTCACATAGCATACAAACATTCAAAATAAATAAATGATTACATATGTGCATGACAGAATTCCATGATCAAATATGTTGAGGGATTCCTGGGTTGAAGAAAATAAGCATTTGTTTTAAAATTATGTAAATGCTCATATCCAATGACCGAAAATGTGCCTTGTGAAACTCCAAGGGAGAAATGGAATTAGTGAAATCCCCAAACCTTTTCACACAAAAATCTCTTTTACAAGAAACGATTGTTAAATCTTGGAATGTAAGTAGATAGCATGACATATCTTGGGAAATGCTTATTCATTTACTTATTAACAAAAGAGTATGAGCAGTTACTATACGCCAATCATTTTATAGGTATTGGGAATGCAGAATGATTAAAACTGACAAAGATTTCTGCCCTTGTGGAGCTAATATTCTAGTAGGGGAGACTAAATATAAACAAGACAAATAAGTAAAATATGTATGACTGATTCTGATGATTCTTAAGAAAGAAAAAATAAAAACAAGCAGATAAAAGGCTGGAGAGTGTCAAGACAAGGAGTTGAATTTTTAAACAGTGAGCCAGGGAGGGGCTCACTGAGAACGTAGTATTTTAGTAGAAATTGAAGTTAAGGAACAAGCTCTGTGGATTTTTAAGGGGAAAAGCTTTCCAGGCAGAGGAAAGTTCAAATTCGAGCGCAAGGCAGCTGTGACTGGAGAGGAATGAGCAAGGGGAGGAGTTATAAGAGATGAGGTCAGAAAGGTTACCAGGACCCAGATCGGGAAGGTCCTTGAAGGTTATAGTAAGGAATTTGGTTATGAGTGAAGTGGGGAGCCCTTGGAGGACTTTGAACACAAGAATGACAAAACTCGGTATTAGAGCTGATTTTTTGAGAAAAGCCAGGTGTGGTTGAGAGGGAGGGTAAAACAGTGAGGTAGAAGGCTACTGTAAGGATCTAGAGGAGACATGACGGCGATCTGAACAAAGATTTCAGCACTGGTGAACTCCAATCGGATTCTGGATCTATACTGAGAGGGAGTTTGCTGGATTTGTTGAAAGAACAGATACCGGGTTTGAGAGACAGCAATCACAGACGAGCCAGGATTTTGACCTCAGTAACTGAAAAGATGTTTTCAACTTCTTAGAATGAGGAAGACCTTGAGAGAAGGAGGTTTGGGGAGGGAAAGTTGAATATAAGGAGCTAATTTTTAGGCATAATAATATCAAGATGCATTTTAGGTATTCAGGTGCAGAGGTTGATTTGGCAGATGGAATACTAAAGTAGGCAGTAAATGTCACTCAATTTACATAGATGGATCACATGGAAATTGCAAAGTTAGAATCATCTAGATTTAAATAGCTAATTCTCATTTACAGAACCTTCAACGTGAACTACAATTCTATACGCTAACTTAGTGCAGCCCTGCTTCCAGAAGAAACAATGAAACAGAAAAAATCAAAAAGGAGGAAGCGTCACTGGCCCCAGTCTTAAGTGGTTCTCATTCGTTGCCTTTTTTGGGCTTGAAGGTGGAGTTATGCGTAAAACAGCAGCAGTGGTTGCTGGATGCTTTCTGATGGCTCAACACTTCCCCTGAAGGAATCTCAATAGGAGTGTTCCTTAAGAATCCTGCTGATGAGCAGCACTCCCCGCTCACCATCTTCAACTAAAACAACCTGAGAGGAATTTTTGCTGGTTTATAGATCTTCTGTTTTGACAAAGATAGCTCGTGGCATCACTCTGCCAGGCTGAAGGACTTCTATTCTGAGACTGGTGACAGCAAGCCAAGAAAGCCAATACTCTAAGTGAATTTAATAGACTCTATTCTCATGCTACTTGGGTTGCTATGGGAACCTTATTAGAAAATATAGGGACTATAGATGACCTGCCTTCTGAGTTTCTTTTTGTTTTTAAAGTAATGTCAGTGGCTTTATGTTTAGGAAAAAAATAAGTTGTTTTTCTAAAATTGTGAACATTTAGAGAAAAATATAAAAAAACTAAATATGTTGCTTACACATTTGTTATAAAGGAAAAATCCATGTAACCAGACATATCAATAGTAAAACTGATTAGTTTTCAAGTGTTAAACCGATTGTGGATTCCTGGAATAAATTCAACTTGGTTGGCATATATTATACCTTTTAAATATTGCTAGATATAAGTGTTCTATTTTTGAAGGAACAGTGCTGTATTGAAAAGAACAGTGCTGATTATTTAACAGACAGTCACTTGCCCCTTTCTACTCACAGTACTTCCGTTATCTCAAAACCAGAACCAAAACAAAAAACAACAAATGTCTTATTATGGTCTTTACTTTCATGTTTGTATTTAGCATTGTATCACCTGAACAAAACTGACTGATTCAGACTGATTTATTGCATATTATATATACATACATAATATACATTTATCATGTGAATATAATTTATACATTCCACTGTTCATGAACCTTTGGTTGTTTCTAGTTTTAGGATATTAGGAATAATTCTGCCTTTCTACATTTTATAGCCACTTTTGTATAAATGTGCTCATTTCTATTTAGCATTGTTGGACCATAAGGTATGTGTCTCTTCAAATTTAATAGGTACTGCCAGACACATTTGTGTTGTGGTTTTGTTGTTTTGTCCTTTGTTTTTTCAACATTGTTAAACCGATTTACATTTCAACTTGAATTACGTAAGATGCTCTGTTACTCCATACTCTTCTCTGCACCTTAAATTGTCCCTAGTTTGCCTATTTTGCCATTCTATTTTATGTGTAATGATATCTTATTTGTCTCTCCTAAATGAGAATTTGGACAATTTTCATCTTTATTTGACATTTGGATAGTCTGTTTGTGAAGTATCTGTTAGGTTTCTTACCTATTTTCTAATAGATGTTCTTATTTTCTTATTGATTTCTTAGAGGAATTACTTATGTAACATACAATTTGTAGCTTTACAGTAAGTTTGTATTTCTGGTAGATCAAGTAAACCAACATTATACTTTTTTCTACAAGGGTGTCCTAGTTATTCTTACCAATTTGTATTTCTGTATAAATTTTAGAATCAACTTTAGTTATTTTTAAAAAGTAAGAAAAAAATGAACTTGATCAATTTTTATGAAGATTACATTAAATCTATAGATGAGTTTGAAAAGTATTGATAAATATTTACATATTAAATCTTCTGATTGATCTGCTTAAAATATGTATTCTTTCTGTGCATGGCATGGTCTACCTCTTTTTCTGTTTGGGTCCTCTTTAATATTTTCCAATACAAATTTATAGTTTGAAAAATAAGAATGAAAATAAAAGAAAAAATGAAATATTCTAATCTATGCTTGTGATATAAATTTGTTTATATCTTCTTTCATTTGTTTGTATTTTCTTTCATTTCTCCCAACGTATTTTATAGACTTCCATCTAGAGGTCTTGCACATCCTTGTTAGATTTACCCTTTGACATTTAGTGTTTTTGATGTTATTGTAAATGACATGAAATTTAAACTTTCATTTTATGCTCATTATCGTTACAGAGAAATTCAATTGATTTTTATATATTGAGTTTATACCTAGCAACCTTGTTACTCTTACTTATTACACATAATAATTCATCTGAAGATATTTTTGGATTGTCTATAAAATCATGTCATCTGAACATTAAAATTTTTTTCTCTCTCTTAAATTTAGATATTTTATTTTTTCTTAATGTCTCTCTGTCTGGGTGGACCATCTTTTACAATGTTAATTAAAAGTAGTCATAGTAGGTTTCATTTTCTTATTCCCAATCTCAGAATGAAAGCTTTTAACAATTTACCTTGAATTATGATTTTGCTTAAGGCTTGGAAGCTATCTGCTATCACAGTTAATAAGTTTCCCTTCTATTTCTAGTTATCAAAAAATTTTTTTAAATTATAAATACGTAATTGTTTTGCCAGTTTTATTCACTCTGTTGATATCATATGATTTATCCTTTAGCTTGTTATTTTAATAGTAAAATTGATTAGTTTTCAAGTGTTAAACCAATTGTGGATTCCTGGAATAAATTCAACTTGGTTTATATTATACCTTTTAAATATTGCTAGATATAAGTGTTCTATTTTTGAAGGATTTTTTACTTCACATTTATAATTATAATTTGGGCCTTATTTTACCATGAGGAAACAGAGACGTTGAGTACTTGCAAACACTTTTAGGCCTAAAGATGAAAAGTCTTCAATGTAGCCAAAAAAAAAAAAAAAAAAAAAGGCAAGCGAGAAATGAAAGAGGCGAGAGAAAACAATATAAAGGGCACAAGAGATTCAAATAGAAAACACATAAAAGGATGTTAGAAATAGGCCAAGCATGGTGGCTCACGCCTGTAATCCCAACACTTTGGGAGGCCAAGTTGGGAGGATCGCTTGAAGCCCAGGAGCTCAAGACCAGTCTCTACTAAAACTGCAAAAATTTGCTGGGTGTGGTGGCATGTGCCTGTAATCCCAGCTACTCGGGAGGCTGAGGCAAGAGAATCATTTGAACCAGGGAGTTGGAGGTTGCAGTAAGCTGAGATCATGCCACTCCACTCCAGCCTGGCGACAGGAAAAAAAAAAAAAAAAAAAAAAAGGATGAATAGAAGTGATAATACAAATACTTCATATTGAAATGTCTAGGATGAAGCTAATGCCATGTTTAGAGGTAAATTTATGAACTTTTCTTATATTACAAAAGACAAATGGTGTGTAATGGACCAAAAACTCCACCAAAAAAGTTAGAAAAAACGAATCATGATAAACCAAAAAGATAGAAGCAACTGATAAAGAATACAAGTAAAAACTGAAATAAAAATTATCACATAAAGAGAGGATCAGAAAAGACAAAAATTGATTATTAAAATGTTACTCTAAACCAAAACAAAACAAACATCATGCTCACTTGATTTTGGAGATGAGTTCTATAAAATGTACCAGCAACACAGTTTCAACTTATACATCCTCTTTCAAAGAGAATTGCAAAGAGGAAAAATCCCAAAATTTATTTTAAATGCATGGCATAACCTTAAAGACAAAATCTGTCAAAAACAATACCAGTAAGGAAAGAGCAAATTGAACCCAGCAAAGTATAAGAAGACAATATCGCTTAATCATTATTCCTGTAATATAATATTTCTTTCATATTAGCAAATGTAAATCACCACATTAAATAGTAAAGGAGAAAAAAAACTGATCATTTCGATAGTAGCAAAAAATAATTAAATAAGCCTAGCATATATTTTTTTTAAATAAGGAAAAACTGTTGGGCAAATTTTTATACGATTCCTTTTAAATCAATGGGGCAAATAGTTTTAAAAGGGTAAGATGTAAGCTGCTATATAAATCCACATATAAACCAGTTTGTGTCAACATCTCCAACATCTCCCATTTTCTTTGTCGTCTGCAATATACTAATTTTGGTTCTCAGGTTAATATGTCATTTTTCCTGTTTGGGATGTTTCTTCTTTATGTTCTACTTAGAATCCTTTAACTTCTCCACTGCCTCTCACATCTTTTTCTATAAATTTGTATTTTTCCTATTCAGACTCAATTCATCTATTACCTTCTCTGAGAAATATTCCTGAGAACCCTTACCCTGAATTGGCACAACTATAAGGCTCCACGAGTTTTGCCTCTACAATATATATATATTTTTAACTTTAAGTTCTGGGATGCATGTGTAGAATGTGCAGGTTTGTTACATTGGTACACATGGGCTATGGTGGTTTGCTGCACTCATCAACCCGTCATCTAGGTTTTAAGCCCCACATGCATTAGGTGTTTGTCCTAATGCTCTCCCTCCCTTTTCCTCTCCCTGCTGACAGGCCCTGGTGTGTGATGTTCCCCTGCCTGTGTCCATGTGTTCTCATTGTTCAACTCCCACTTATGAGTGAAAACATGCAGTGTTTGGTTTTCTGTTCCTGTGTTAGTTTGCTGAGAATGATGGTTTCCAGCTTCATCCATGTCCCTGCAAAGGACGTGAACTCATTCTTTTTTATGGCTGCATAGTATTCCATGGTGTATATGTGCCACATTTTCTTAATCCAGTCTGTCATTGATGGGACTAGTTTTATGATTCATTTCTATCATGGCAATTTCTGTATGATATTGCGTTAATATGTGGATGTTATTCTCACTGGGCTGTGAACTACTCAAGGCAGGGGGTGTGTCACTCATTTCAGACCTCCAGCCCTTAGCACTGTTCCCCACATCCTGTGGACATCCAATACACCTTTGTTAAATGGATTGAAGAATTGAGCGTAGAAATTTACATTCTTTGTTCCTGGGAAGGCTAATCGTACAGAAGACATAAACATGAAACATTAAACAAGAGAGTTTAATAATATTTTAAGATCATCTGAGAAAGAAAATGAAAGACAATCCAGCACAATAACATTTTATTTCTCATTTTAATGCTGTAAAATTAAAACTGTATGAATTTTTAGAAGAGAAAGTGAGTGACAGCCGGTTTGAGTCACCAGTCTGTTATTTACTGGCTGGCTGAATGCCATTTCCTTGTTGGCAAATTACAGATAATTATTTTAGTGTAGCATTGTGTTGTTGATAGGATCAAATGAAATACCACTGCTTACGTACTTAATGCAGTGGCTGAGACATGGAAGTGCCTCTGTGGTCTATGAGTATTATCTTTCTAAGCTTGAGTGGTAGTAGAAGGCTACAAAGAGTTGGCGTTTGAGTGGTGTTGAAGAAATGGAGACAATTTGGATAGAAAGTGATTTGGGGGGTTGCAAGTACAGTTTACATGATGGAAGGTAAGAAAGGAATGAGGCTGGCATTTATTGAACCTCTTCAACATGTGAGTTGTTTGACCAGGCATCTTGCTGACATCCTACCAGTTAATGCTCACAACCAGCACCTGATGAGGTCCTACCACACCATTTACTCATGAAAAAACTGCACTCTGGAAGTTGTGAAGCGCATGCTGAAGATCGCATTTGGTGGAACCAGGCTCCAAGCCTGTCTTATTTTATAGCTACTGAACTTCTTCTGGAGATGGCTAGGGAAGGAGGAATCAAGGATCTGTAGACCTTTCCTGTGCCTGGCAAAGAAGGATGAGGCTGACTGTGAATGAATTTGCGAATGTAAACAAATAGCTATTTTCCATGAAATGCCTGTTTATTGTTGTAGGACATCTAAAAGCAGATTTTAATGAGAAGATAGATGTTTTGATTTTCTACATAAAAATACGTGTGAACATTGATATATGTAAAATATGTAAATGAAAACCTTTGCTTTTTGAAAAATTAAAGTCAGTACCTCAAATGTGGCTTATAAGTCAGCAAAACAACTGGAAACTAGATTTAATATTACATTTATTCAACAAATTATATGGCTAGTAAATAGTATTAAAGGTTGTTTCTTCCCAGTGGACTGTAGCAGAAACTAACCTCATTACGTTTGAGAGACCATTGTTGCTAGGGGCTAGTTGAAATGTCTGTCTCAGAATGGCAAATGGAATTGCATTTTAAAGAAACTTGGAGTCTTTATTCTTTTCATCACCAAATCCCATACTCATGATTAGCAGGAGTCATTTGTCAGCTGAAAGCATCCTGATTCTTCCATTTTAGTTTGATCCATTTCCATCCATCTGCTCATGAGAGAAGAAATTGACTTTGGTGAAGGATGTCTGGAAAATGCAAAGATCACCAACTTGGGAAACTTTTACCATCAGGATACACTCTGTACATCTCTGAACAACAACATGGTTTGAATGAAGCAAAGTAGAGACTTAAAATGTAACTAAATGTACAATTGTGTGAATATGTAAGTGCTATGGAAGAAGAAGCCTTTAGAAGTTCTCAATATTTACTGCAGAATTTTAAAATAGTCTTGGGTTAAATACCTTTTGAGAAACAAATAGATGTTCCTAAACCATAATCTAATGCTTGAGAGAACAGAATAATTTTCAGTACAACTAAGTTTAAATGCTAAATGAGATGAGATGGTTAAATGTCCAGATGAAAGGTAAAATATAGTGTTCCATCCCTGAATTCACAGTAATATGCAAAAGATCCATCTGGAATATAACCTGCCCAGTCACTGAAACAAACCCAAGGCTTCTTTATTTTTCTGATCTTGATTTCTTGAATGCATAGTGCTTTTAAAGAACTAACATGTCTTGTTTTGTTTTGCGATGCAGTCTCTTTCTGTCACGTAGGCTGAAGTGCAATGGTGTGATCTGGGCTCACTGCAACCTCCCAGGTTCAAGTGATTCTCCTGCCTCAGCCTCTCGAGTAGCTGGGATTATAGATGTGCGCCACAACGCCCGGCTAATTTTTGTATTTTTTAGTAGAGACAGGGTTTCACCATGTTGGCCAGGCTGGTCTCGAACTCCAGACCTCAGGTGATCCATCTGCCTCAGCCTCCCAAAGTGCTGGGATTACAGGCATGAGTCACTGCAAGCTAGAACTAACACGTGTTAATGTGTTAGGTAATAATAGAAATGTTTCATTCTCTAATTAAATGATGAGGTGATTAAAAGTAGGTTAACTATATTGTAATTACATATTGAGTAGGATACTATTAATATATGTTCACTTAATATGTACTATAAAGAGGAAGACGTGACGTAGCCTTACAGCCCAGCAACTAGGGACCCTTCCAACTTCAGTTCCTCTAATCTTGTGCAGCAGACCTGCAGAGTCTTCTCAAAGGGAGGCCAGATGTGCGAGAGAATCAGTGCCCCTAGAGCAACCCTCAACCAATGAGAGACAGCAGTTGATAGGTAAGTTCCACACCTCTTACTCCACACTGGGACAACCCTGAGTCTGTCCACACCAGGGATGAGCCCTGGTTGCCTACAGTGGTGAGCCACTTCTTAATCCATCCTTTATTGTTCTCTCCCTTCCTTTTTTAACTCCCAAACCCCCTCACAGTGTTCCTTGGGATCAATTCCTAAATTCTTCTCTCAGAGTGCAACTGAAACATGGAGGCAAATGTGTACCAAATAGAGCTCATATTCTCCCTTCAAGATCACCCTTCAGGTGTCAGGAGTCTCACCTGGAGGCTCCCTACCCAGATGCCCTTAAGATGCTCACAGGGCCAGCTCAGGTCACCCTTTCCATGGGGTCTGACTTACCAAAAGTAGATGGTGTGCCACCGTGCATACCCCTAAGCCCAAAATTTGGAATGACCTTGGACGTCCAGATTGATTGCATACACATTTGCATGATGCTCTTGTCAAGAGGAAATCAGGGTGAGAAGGGAAAGGGAGCAGGCTCTGGGCCTGGGCCTCCATTTTTATTCTTGCCTTGGAATTCTCAGACATTAGGTGTGGGGCTGAATAGAAGGCCAGGAGTTTTACTTTTTTTTTTTTTTTTTTTGAGACAGAGTCTCGCTCTGTCTCCCAGGCTGGAGTGCAGTGGTGCGATCTCGGCTCACTGCAACCTCTGCCTCCCAGGTTCATGCCATTTTCTTGATTCAGTCTCCCTAGTAGTTGGGACTACAGGCACCCTGGCTAATTTGTTTGTATTTTTGGTAGAGATGGGGTTTCACCGTGTTAGCCAGGATGGTCTTGATTTCCTGACCTCGTGATCCACCCTCCTTGACCTCCCAAAGTGCTGGGATTACAGGCATGAGCCACCGCACCCAGCCAGGAGTTTTACTTTTTATTTCATCGGTTACATGCAGTGAATTATTGGCAGGTGACCTAATTGTTTTGGTCTTTAACGACTTCATGTGTATAATGAGGGATGTATCCAGATTTATTTATAGGGTCCCTACAAGACCATAGGTTCTCAATGTCAAAGTCATAGATAGCCACTCTTCTGCACATAAGGGACACTAAAAAGTCCCCCCTTAATTTTTGGTTGGGATCTCTGAATGCTCACATTGTCTGAGTTGGGGCTTTCATGCAACCTGTTCTAGGCCTCTATCTACTCTTGGTTTAAAGAACCTAGAGTCCAAAGGTGCATGAATAACGCAAGTCATATTTTAGGTAAAATAATATAGATAACAACTGTACTTAACAGTATGAACAAAATCATGCAAACAAAACCAAAATTCCATATCTGACCAGAGAGAAAGGACTTAGGAAATATATCAGTATATAAATAGTGAATTTCCATTTGGATGTGTTGCAGGAATATGCATGGTATTTTTTTCTCTGTGTTTTAACTTTTTCCTACCTGTGCGTTTCATAGAATCAGTAGCTTTGTCAGCATGCACTGAGAGAAACTGTGGAAGCATATTTAGTAATAAAATGGTTATTCTTATAGACAAATGTAATCGTTTAGGAACTAGCTTGGCCCTTTTATTCTTAAAACTAGTCTCGGTCATTGACAATGATTGCTATTTAAAGGTGTAGAGGGAAATGTTTGGGGAATTGTCTGCATATTTCAAAGTACCCTTAACAATTTAAATCAGACAAACTGGATAAATTAGACACCCTCAAATACTAATAGGCAGGTCTGCTCTAAGAATAATAGAAGGTAGCAGAAATTGATACGGTTACAAGAGGGGTGGAGGAAATTGAAGTTAATAACTAAAGATAGTTTGTTTTTGCATTGCTATAAAGAAACACCTGAGACTGGGTAATTTATAAAGAAAGAGGTTTAATTAGTTCACCGCTCTGCAGGCTGAACAGAAAATGTAGTGGCATCCGCTTCTGGGGAGGCCCCAGGAAACTTCTAATTATGGCAGAAGGCAAAGGGGGAGCAGGCATCTCATGTGATGGGAGCAGGAGTAAGAGAGAGAGAGTGGTACCACACTTTTAAACAAGATCTCATGAGAAGTCACACAGTATAGTGAGGCCATCACTAAGGGAATGACGCTAAACAATTCATGAGGGATCCCCTGCCGTGGTCCAATCACTTCCCACCAAGCCCCACCTTCAGAATTGGGGATTACATTTCCACATGAGATTTAGGGGGGGACACGCATCCAATCTGGATTGCATATCCTTGTCTAAATGTCAATACTTTTACTTTGATAGTGTTACTGTCATTAACTATGTACAGCATTTTATTGTTAACAATTTTTTCTCCAGTGTAATATCATTTAGTATGACATTACTATAAATTAAGTATTATAAATGTCTTAAAGATTATTAATTTCGGAATGTATGATGTATTGCCTTTGAAAATGAACATGGACTTTTTAAACTAATACTATATAGGTATAGGAAGAAATAAAATCTCATTTCCTGCCAAATACGAATAAAACTTATTATTGAGAATAAAATAAACAGCACTTGCATCAGATATTCTGCTAAGTCTTTTGCATGCATTATTTCATTTTTTTAAATCTCAGTGGCCTTATAGGGTTGGTATAATGATCCCCCATTTTACAAATCAAGAAAATAAGACCCAGAGACTATACAACTTGCCCAAGCTCAGTCAGAAAGTAAGTGGTAGAGCTGAAAATCTAGTCACATCTTAAAGGCTAAAGCCTTTATTATGACAAAACTCTGTGAGATAACTTACATTTTGATGACTGCATTAGTTTAAAGTTAAAATTTTTTCATGGATTTTGCCTTCATTTTGCTTTGTTTTGCTAGTGAAGTTGGTCCTGCTAACTAGGTATAACACAAAATGAGACCTTAGGTCTGAAATTCAGAGAGCTCTAAAATCACCAAACTAATCTAATAAAGGAAAATATAGATTTTACCAACATTTAACAGGAGTTAATTAATATAAATGTTTGAAATAATAAACATCCACAGAACTATCTAAGAGCATGTGTTATAATGTCCATTTGAATTGATTTTAAATGAATAGAATGTTTTTCATTCCCTCCTACACTGAGAGCACTTGCCTTTGAGTGTTTTTATATGTCAGGGATCATTTATATTCTCAAAAATATATTACATTTATTTGGTTTCATTCTTTGTCTTTCAACCATGTTTTAAATATTTACAATTTCAGCACATTTGAATGTTTTTTGTCTTTAAAATGCCTCTCCAAAGGTTTTGAAATCTGTGTGTGTTTGTGTGTGTGTATGTATGTGTGTATGTATGGCTTTTTCTTGGCCACCGATCCAAGTTGCTCCAACCTCAGAGAGGTGGAAAAATGGTGAGAATGTGGATTATGAAGGGACAAAAGGATGGAAGCCAAAAAATACAATTCATAAAAGGTCCTGGAATCTTTCCTACACAAATGCCCAGAGGCCTCCTCTTTCTCAGAAATGCCGATACTGCTCTCTGCAGGATCAACCTTTCACCTCCACTCCCATCCAGCTCTGGGAGGGATCCTCCAGAAGAATAATTGGACTTTTAATGATTCCCTGTAGCTGATAGCCAAGCGGCAGCAGAATGGTACATACGGAACAGGTGAAGATTTCTTAAGGACCAGCAGTGATTAGAACACAGTGGGATAAGGTCAAACAGAGCAGCAGATGGCTAAAATTATACGTGAAAGTCATTTTATAATTGTGAAGGAACTGGGTGGTGGTGCACAAATCCACATTCTGTGTTATTCAGGTACCTAACGTCAATCCTCCTGGCTTGGAAGACTTCAGATTTCACAGTTTAGTAATCACCATGCTTTAACAATGGTACTTGCTTTGATTTAGAGGCACTGTAATAAAGATTACTCTTAATTTAAAGTATGCCCCTTATATACTAGCTTTTTTGTTTCATTTTAGGTCTTAATATATTTGTTACTGTAGCTAAATGCATAAATGAATAGGTGAATATATAGGTAGATGGATATAACCAACCAAAAGATACATGAGACCATTTTTAATAACATTATTCTATTATTGCATGTATTTCATACACTATGTACATCATGGACAACCTTAATGATGAGACTCAGGCAATCTGATTAAATATTGGGTTTATTCAAAGTTTGTAAATATTGGGTTTATTCAAAGTTGTGAACCCGGGAGGACACTGACTCCAAAACGAAAGGGTCAGTGCTCCAAAGAGGGAATGTCTGAAGATCATTTAAGCAGGAAAGTTCTGGGAAAGATTAACAAGATTACATTATTTTTCCATAGAGGGTTAGTGAATAGTTACAACAATTTGCTTAGTTATACGCAGCATTTTTTTTTGAAAGGTATATTTAACATTCTATATTAAAGAAAGACATAATAGTCAAGGGGTCTTTTGTCTCAGTCAAGGGGTCTTTTTTTATGCCAGGGCCACCTGGTCTTAGCCATAAAAAAAGAAAATTAGGAAGGAAGTTAATCTATTTTTAAAAGATCAGTAATTAAAAGTTCAAGCTGTGTGACTCAGTTTCCAAAGTCAACCACCTTCAGGGCCTAATAACTTTTAGAAACTCCAAAGAGACACACTATCCATTGGCTTTCACATCATCAATTATGTATTAAAAAGAACTATGGTTCAGTGTACATTATTATATGTATAATATATATGCATATATACATGTACATATCTGTATACACGTATACAGTTGGCCCTTGTACAACATGGGTTTGAACTGCATCAGTCCATTTACATGCAGTTTTTTACAATAAATGTATTGGAAATTTTTTTGGAGATCTATGAGTTTTTGGGTTTGAACTGCATTGATCCATTTTTATGCAGGTTTTTATAACATTGGAAAATATTTTTGGAGATCTATGGGTCTTTAAAAAGTCACAGGTGAACTATGTAGCCTAGAAATATAAAAAAAAAAAAGAAAAAGTTAGGCATGTCATAAATACATAAACTCTATGTAGATACTAGCCTATTTCATCATGAACTACCATAAAATATACACAAATTTATTATAAAAAGTTAAAATTTATCAAAACTTACACAAACACAGACCATATGTGGTATCATTTGCAGTTGAGAGAAACATAAACGAATATAAAGATGTAGTATTGTCTTAACTGCATACCATTAACTGTAGCACATACTGTAAAACTGTAATAAGTTTGTAGTTGCTTCTTGTTGCTATTGTGGTGAGCGCAAGTGTTGAGAGTATTCGCCTAAAATACATGTAGTACTAATCATCTCCACATAAGCATTTCGCCTCTCCAGTAAATTGTATATCCAGTAAAAGTGATCTCTCTCTTGCTGTTCTTGCATATTTTTCATTGTGTTTAGTGCAGTACCTTAAACCTTGCATAACACCATGGGACCCGTACAAAGTTCTGCTAGTGATGCTGGAAGTGCTCCCAAGAAGCAGAGAAACGTCCTGACATTATAAGAAAAAGTTAAATTGCTTGATATATAGCGTGGATTGAGGCCTGAAGCTGCAGGTGCTTCAGACATGATTCATCTTGTAAACAGATGACATAAACTTCTGGTATCGATAAATACAATATAGAACTTTAAATGTATTTTCTCTTCCTTACAATTTTCTTAATAACATTTGCTTTTCTCTAGTTTATTTTATTGTAAAAATACAGTATCTGATACATATACAAAATATGTGTTAATCTACTGTTTATGTTATCTGTAAGGCTTCCGGTCAACAGTAGGCTATTAGTAATTAAATTTGGTGGGAGTTAAAAGTTATACCTGAATTTTCAACTGCACGGGGGTCAGATTCCCTATTACTTCCACATTTTCCAAGGCTCAACTGTAAAGAATACACATATGTTGTAAAGACCAGCAAGATTTCAGACACAAGCAGTGAAGTCTGGACTTACAGATGTGTTGGCTCTGGTTACTGTACATGTCTTGTCATCCCTTTCCCATTCAATCATGTCACTTTACATTATCAGCTTGTATTTTAACATTCTTCTTTTTTTCAACAAATATGCAGAATAGATTTTCTAAAATTTCAGGCATGGTACAAGACAAGCTTGTCCAACCCATGTCCCACAGGCCACATGTGGCCCAGGAGAGCTTTGAATGAAGCCCAACACAAATTCATAAACTTTCTTAAAACATCATGAGTCTTTTTGTGATTTTTTTTTTTTTTTTTTTTTGCTCAACAGCTATTGTTAGTTTTAATGTATTTTATGTGTATCCCAAGACAATTCTTTTCCTTCCAATATGTCCAAGGGAAACCAAAAGATTGGACACCCCTGGTGTAAGAGATGGTGACATGGTAATCACAGTTTCTCTTTAATGCATCATGGATCCTCATTAATCATTCAACAACAGAAAATGGTTGGTCTCCTTTGCCCTCCTTGAAATGAGACACGGAGGATGAGCAGCATTTAAACAGGAAGAAAGGGTGCGTGGTGGGGAAGATATTTCATGCAAAATGCATCAAAGTGAAGTACTAGAGGCAGCAAAGTATGGTTTACGCACGTCTTTGTTGAAACAGTATTCCTCAATATTTTTCATGTCATGGGAAACAGAAAATGTTGTTTGTAAGGTTTGAAGGAATACAGAGAAGCATATCTTAGGCATATGAATGGGGTTTTATGGCAATATTCTTTATATGATCTTTATATTGTATACTTATAATGAAATATTAGGATGATATTAATTTCTTAGCTTATGTAATACTTCTGTAGTTTCACCACACATTGCTCACACATTATTTTTAAAAATTGTAAAAAAGAATTTGAGCTTGCTTTCATTAAAAACATTTTTACACCAAATTTTATGTTTGACATGGCTACATGCAATTCCTGATTAATACTCCTTAAGAGTAATCTTTGCAAACTTTTGATTCCTACCATAGTCAAGAAAGTAATACAAAAATTAGAATATTTTTAAAACCATTAAAAAAGTTATAGTAGGTGAAATTATAGCAAGGAAAGATCCTTTCCTTTCTTTCATTCACAAATGTAATGTTGACATTTCCTGTGATAATGTAAATTGGTACCTAACTCAGCAAAAGTTTTCTCTATCAAGTATTCCAAAATAACGATGATAATCCGATCACTTGTATCGTTAGAGCCATAGTTAGCTTAGATTTAGATTTTTAGTGGACTCATACCCACTAAAAATGAGTATAAGCCACCGGAAGACACATTCCTAGTATGTGAATGGCTCATGAAGTCTGCCTCACCTTGCTTCACCAGCAATATCAGCTCTTAGAGCCTTTTGCTCACGATGAGCTAAGAGAACACCTCCTTGGCCAAGCTCAGGCGCCACAATTTGCTCATCATGCAGCCTCTCACAGGGACCCTGGGACATAACCTCAGCCCCTACTCTGATCCAGCCTTTCTCTAAGGAGTCCATGGTTATTTTCCCCACCCCAAAGCTGGAGGGTTCAGACCTTGGAGCTTTTGACAAGCCTCTAATCTTGCTCAGACCCTCTTATGTCTTAGGTGATCAATATCTTTTAATTCAATTATTAATATAATACTGTTCTTTACTAGAGCTCTATGTTAGAGAATCAGATACTTGAACAAAAATATTAGGAAATCCAACAAGTAGATGGGGAAATTATTTCAGAGGGTTTCAATGGTGATAATGATGTCAGCAAAAATAGCATCAACTATTTTTCCCTGAGGCACTCAAAGTATTTCTGATACATACTTCTAGTCATAGATAGAACTGATTGAGTACAAGCTTACTTCTAACAGAAACAAAATGTGAGAACTTGAACTTTAAAATAACATTTTCTATCCTGTAGAAAGCATGATCTAAATTTATAGTATGCCTGACAAGTGTGGATTTTTCACAATTCCCTGAAATACAGAAAATGAATTTAATTAATTGTGCTCCAAGGCTGAGTTCATACTTTGGCTTGAATTCATTAGCAAGTAGCGTTTTAAAAAGGAAGTTTGGTTGTGGGTGTCTGTCCAATTTGGAAATATTTACCCATGGTCTTTATATTTAAAATGTGTTTTTGATTTTCAAATTCTGTAGATTATCTGTATCCATATGCCTGTTCAGTTTGGTGTATTCATAACATGGATCACACTGGCCTTGTATCTTCTCAGTTCACTGTATTCATCAGTTTCTCTCTGATTGTCTTAGTCCACCCAGTCCTCCATTCCATTTCCTAGGCATTTTCTCCAAAGCCTTAATTTCTTTGTTGTCTTCTATGTTGACAGTGATTATTGAAAGCTTTTTCTTCATTCCACCAGGTTACCTGCTCAAAAATTTGGCTTCTAAAATAAGGCATTTAGCACCAAAATCTCTATTATTTGAATGGTTGTTCCATGTTTTCACTGTTTTGTTGTTTCATTGTTTTTTGTTTATTTTGTTATATGTTTTTACTGAATTTTTATTTCTATGAGGTTCTTCTATAGTGCAAATATCTTGGGGAAAGTTTGCTTCCTTTTTTTTTAAATGCACTTTCTTTCAGAATTGGCTTTTACTTTCCTTGCTTTCTGAACCTTTATTTTCATTCATTCCTGCTAACCCCCGACCTCCCATTTCTTTCTTCCTTTCTCTGTAGAATTTAAATAGTTATCAAGTTGCGTCTTTTCATTTGCTCATATTTATTTAAAGGGCAGCTTTGTCTGAAACTTCTACTCATCTGGATGCACTGAGGGATTGCTCTCTTTGACCCTCTCCAAGACATTAATAATGTTTCTGTTTTTCCCTGGGCTTCATGTGGATGCTAATTTTGCTTCTAACCACATTCCTGTATCCTGAGGGCAATGGGATAGGTTAGAGGCTAGCTTAGCTGTGGCCATGTCATATGTCTGGAGTCAAGGCTAGATTATCTTTACCAAAATCTTATCAAAAATATCAAACATGACCTTCTGCACCCAGCCACCTGCTATCCTGCTCCTACAGCTTCACCCAGTTTCTGAAACTCAGCATACTGCTCTAGAACTTTCTGACTCCACTGAGCTCCCATAGTAGTATGTTGGGGCTTCTCTTCTTAAAACTATTCCCTCCAGTAGTCTCCTTAGCTCTAAAAATTGAGTGGGAAAACCAGTAAGAATCTTCAGGGCTTTATTCCCTTCTACTCCTCAATATTAACCCTATGGAGAAGACATGGGGTTTGAGGCTTCACACATCATATCATAATTTATACTACTTTTCATGACAGCAATGTTAAAATACATTGTGGCATAAGATCACACTGTATTCCTTTTTTGTTGCTGCAGTTGAACTTTTGGCTTTTATTAAAACATTAATTTCCATAGGTGTTGGGGAATAAGATTTGTAACCTGTCTTAATCATCTTTATCCAAAAAAATTATTTTAAAATAGCAACAGTTTGACATAAATGTAGCCTCAGAATTTTCAATATTAGAAGAATAAATAAATTATAAATTTTGCCTATTTGTATATTGCCAGATAGAATTTTAAGACCACAGGACATCATGAAATTTAAATTAAAACATGTCCAGTAGGAAAAAAGGTTTCGTCACTTAGATAACATGACTAACATCCTAATAGGCTTTCTCACATTTTTTTTTTTAACATAAGGCAATCCATTGATAAAATAAAACCAATATTTTTTTTCATTATTCTTAAATGGCTCTCTTCTAGAAAGGGTAAAACATATAAAATTACCTTGGTATTAAAGGAGTTAAGGAAGAAGTCTGCAGAAATCAATTTGGAGGAATATTGAATCTAGTGTTTTGTTTTTTCATAGAAACTTTAGAAGGCATGATGGTGATTATACACATAAGGAAATAAAGAATGGCTGTATTGGGTCTTAATTGGTAATTATAATAGAGGCAAAATAACAGAAGTTGAATGGGTCTTTACATCTCACTGCATAGAAAAGTATCAACTGCAGTCAATACAAACTGATCTGGCTTAGCAGTGCTATTATTCTCAGTTGTCCAGAGAATGAAGAAAACATTCTTTATCCCATCGCTAAGAGCAGCTACAGTGAGGCATCCTCTCTTGGGGGCACAGTCTACCCTTCATTCCTCTGAGAGATTCTCGGACTCTTTGCTGTCTGCACTGAGTTTTAGTCCACTGGGGGAAAATTCTTACAATTTCTTTCAAGGTTTAAAATAATACCCGCCTATGTCTACTTGACATTATACAGAAAAATTTTGGAAGATCTTCTTACGTAAAATTTATATTCTGTGGAGTTGAAGCTATATTATGATTTTATAATTTTCTGCAATATATCATTTTACCCCACTTTTAACAGTTTGCGAATCATGGATTCTATTGTAGTCTCCTCCTTTCTCAAGTCAGTTCACATGTTGACAAATTTTTTATTAATCAGGATTATACATTGTTGATCCAGTCTGTCTGGAGCCTATTAAGTAGCATTAATGGAATAAAAGAGATATTAATTTATCATCAATTATTTAAATGGTCTGTTTCTTAAACCAAAGTCTGTGTTTTAATATAACTTGGGCCTATGAAACCTTCGTAGTTGCTATTAAATAAGAAAATATGCGATATATGTTATAAAACATACAAGATATGTATTATTTAGAGCCTTTTCATTTATTTCAATACAGAAGGTTTTCCATTTAATTCCACAGGTATTTTTAAGCATTAACTATATGCATAAGTACTGTACATAAATACAGTGTAAGTAGAAGCTGTAGCCCATGTTTTGGGGATGTGGAGTCTACATGTGTAGAGAAAATGTGTGAAAATTATGAAACCATTTAAATATATGTTGATCAAAGCATGTAGGCAATGTTTTGCCTATCTCGAAAGCTTAGAACCTTAACCTGACTTATGAAACTTACTAGATATTTACCCATGGGTAAACCATCGTTCTTCCTTGAGCCTGATTAAGCTCTTTTTATGAAGACATTGTAAATAAAGTGTCAAAATCGTGCCTGGTTTGGAGTAGTTTCTCAATAGCCATTACCTTTCTGCAACCCTGATGAAGTATCTTACATCACAAGAGAGTTTCAGATGTCTGTGTATTGTGCTGGAAAACCAATTCCCACTCTGTGCAAGGCCAGAAGCCAAAGCTGCCGTGAGGAGGTGGTCTCAACATGGCTTGGCACATGTAAGCTGTTAACTCAAGTTACTCCAAGGAGGAACAAGTTGGCAAATGTTGCAGGAGAATGTCTCAGTGATGAGCAGGACTTCGGCAGTGAGTCCACAAGTATGTCTTTATGCCTGGAATTCATTATCAAGGAATTCAGAAATGTTTTCTGAGTAGAAATCCACATCGGTACCCTGCATATTTCGGTACACCTTGACCTGAACAGAAGATACACTGAGACCTGCCAAGTTCTGAGCATGAGAAGCTTTAATTCGTTGTGTTAAATATCCAAACCAAGCAACTGGTGATTTATGGCTGCAAATTATCATGTTGTTCATTAGTGGCAATTACTACTCAACCCTGAAATAAAATGGCAATCAGTATGCTAAAATGAGAACACCCACACTAACTCCTTGCTGTTCACCTGCAAACCTCTCTGTCACTCTCACTTTCCAAGGGAAGAGAAAAAAAGACAGAGAATCCAGGTGCATGTACTAAGGAGAGAGATGAGCTTCTGGCCATGCTAAACTGCTGCAGGGGCTCCTATCAGGCAAGGGAGCTTGACTCCAACCCTAGATGCTCTCTGTTCACAATGAGATAAGAGATTTGTGTTTGGACACACTCCCGGAATGCTCAGATTGCTTTCAGGGACTGGAGCTGTGGCAGTCAGGAGAGAGAGGAAGCCAATGGAGGTAGTGTAGTGAGTAGACACCACACCCCAGGTGACTGTAGCTCCCGTGAAACCCATTAGCACTGTCCTCCAGCAGTCTTTTCAGGTCTGTGCCTGGCTGAGCATCAGGAAACTGAGGCCATATCTTGCATAGAAAGACTTAATTTCACTTTTGAACAGATGGTCAGAAACTGTGCAATTTCACCTGCTCTATCTGTTAATGTCACACTAAACAGCTATGAAGTAAAAACTGCCATGCAAACAGGTTTTCATTTTATTTCTGTCACAATTATTACCTGCTAGAGATGACCTTCAATGCAGAGAAACGGATTTTTGACTTTAACATAATGAATCTTGTGAGCAGTTCACACAGACATTATGAAGAACAATACCGTTTGAGCATCCCTAATCTGAAAATTCCAACTCCAAAATGCTCCAAAATCTAGGATTCTTGATCACTGACATGATGCCACAACTGGAAAATTTTACACCTGACCTCATGTGACAGGTTGCAGTCAAAACACAAGCACACCACTCACAGTTTATTCAGTGACCCCAAGGGGAAAAAAAAAGACCCTCCAAGTACCATTCACCTGTGATATGTATTTTCTGTGCACACCTAGATACTCCCACACAAGTATGCCCACAATGATAATAAAATGACACATGTGCAGACCAGAAGCACTAGCAGTAGGTTCCTAATGATGTTCCACATGAAGCCAAGACCTATGTTCATTGCTCACTGAGGTTTTTGGCTTATGCTGTGATCTGTGATGTCAAGGATGTGATGACATTTGTTGAAAATGTCAAAAAAGCCTGTAGATACCTCTATGAGTAACAGTGATAAGAACAAGAAGGAGGATTTTTGTTAATTTAGAACACAGAAAGTCAAGCTGTTGGAGAAACTGAACAGCAGTGTAAGTGTGAAGCATCTTACAGAAGTGTATGATGGTAGAATGGCTACCATATATGACTTGAAGAAACAGTAGGATAAACTGTTGAAGTTCAATGCTGAAAGTGATAAACAGAAGTTAATGAAAAATAGAAAAGCACTCTACAGCTAAAAATGAAGATCTTGGTTGCGCATTGAAAGACTGGATCCAGCAGTGTCACGGTAAACATATGACACTTAATCATATTCTGGTCATGAAACAAGAAAATATCAATCATAATGAGCTGAAAATTATAGAGAACTGTGAAGACTCAATACACTGTCTGCAGAAAAATTTTAAAAGACAAACTTGTAAAGACTTGTGATAAATCATCGCTTATCATGAAGCAGAAGAGAAATTCATTGACACGTTTGCCAATGTCATCACTGCTGAAAATCTGACACCAGAACAAGTCTACAATGCTGATGTAACATAATGATTTTGGTGTTATTGACCCAGAAAGAAACTGACTACAGCTATTGAACAGCTACTAGAGGAATTAAGAATGCCAAGGACAGAATAACTGCACCAGGATGTGCTAATGCAGCAGGCACGCTTAAGTGTAAACTTGCTGTGTTAGGCATAAGCTTGAGTCCTCAATGTTTTCAAAAAGCTAACTTCTTACCAGTCTATTATTATGCTAGCAGGAAGGCATGAATCACCAGAGACATCTTCTCTATCTGGTTTTACAAACATTTGTACCAGTGGCTTATGCTCACTGCAAGGAAGCTGAACTGGATGAGGACTACAAGATTTTGTTATTCCTTAACAACCATTCTGTTCATCCTCCAGCTGAAATTCTCCTCAAAAATAATGTTTATGCCATGTACTTTTGCCCAAATATGACTTCATTAATTCAGCGATGTGACCAGGGTATCCTTAGATCAATGAAGAGTAAATATAAAAACACTTTCTTACACAGAATGCTAACAGCAGTGAACAGCAATCTGGGTGTGGAACGTTTTCAAAAGGAATTTAGCATAAAGAATGCTGTATGTGCTGTTGCCAACACTTGGAACATAGCGACTTAAGACACAGTTGTGCGTGCATGCCACAACATCTGGTCTATGGCTATGCTCAGTGACTATGTTTCAACCCTTCTTGTGCAGGTGGACTGACTTTAAAATATCTATTAATGACAGCAGAACTAAATCCCTTTACAAAAATCATTGGCATTCTTTAAATAGGGCAGTGGGTTTACCTTTTGAATTTTCCATTTAGCATGGGTCAGAGGTCAATATATATGTATGCACTATCTTTGCAGTGAGCGAAATCCAACAAAATTAAGATCTCTTTATGCCTGCTAATTTAGAGTTGTGAATTTTTTAGTAGATCTAAAGAATGGGATATAGTTAAGTGTTTTATAAGTTTTTTTTAAAGTCTTTGGTTCCTCTTTTCATTATCTTTAAGGGCAGATATTTTTAATTTTAATAAAGTCTAAAATTTTAATTTTTTCATTCATGGGTTGTGCTTTTGGCATGATATCTAAAAGCTCAAAACTAAACCCCAGGTAACATAGATTCTTTTTTTTTTTTTTTTTTTTTTTTTGAGACGGAGTCTTGCTCTGTCGCCCAGGCTGGAGTGCTGTGGCACGATCTCGGCTCACTGCAAGCTCTGGTTCCCGGGTTCACACTATTCGCCCTCAGCCTCCCAAGAAGCTGGGACTACAGGCACCCGCCACCACACCCAGCTAATTTTTTGTATTTTTTAGTAGAGACGGAGTTTCACCATGTTAGCCAGGATGGTCTCGATCTACTGACCTCGTGATCTACCCGCCTCAGCCTCCCAAAGTGCGGGGATTACAGGCGTGAGCCACCATGCCCATCCTCATAGATTCTTTCTGGAAAGTTACAAGCTATTAATCTAATTCTTTTAATAAATGTAGACTTACTCAGATTATCTACTTCTGGTTTTTGTAGATTATGTCTTTTAAGGCATTGATCAATTTTATGTAAATTATCAAATTTGTGGGCATAGACTTGTTCATAATATTTATTATATTTTAATATTGATGAGATCAGTAGTAATGATCCTTCTTTCATACTTTATATTGGTAATTTTTGTCTTCTTTCATTTTTTTCTTAAACTGACTTTTAGAGGTTTACCAATTCTACTTATCTTTTCAAAGAAGTAGCTTTTCTTTTCATTAATTTTCTTTACTGATTTCCTGTTTTAAATTTCATTGATATTGCTCTAGTTTTTATTATTTTTCTTCTGATTACTGTAGATATTGATCTTCCTTTTCTTGTTTTTTAAGATAGAAACTTAGATTATTAATATTTAGATCTTTCTTCTTTTCTAACATTTGCATTAAATGCTATAAATTTCCCTCTTAGTACTGCTTTTGTTGCATTGCACAAATTTTGATGAGTTATATTTTCATTTTCTTTTAAGTCATTTTTATTTCAAATTTCTTTGGCCTCATCTCCTTTGATTCATGTGTTTCTTATTTATATTTTAATCCCATAATGATCTGAGAGACTACTTTGTATAACTTATATAATTTTCATGTGTTAAGATATGTTTTGTGACCCAGAATTTGGTGAATATTTTATGTGAAATTCAGAAGAATGTATATTATGCTATGGTTAGATTAAGTCTTCTATAAATGTCAATTAGATCCAGTTGGTTGATAGTGCTATTCAGTCAACTATATCCTTACTGATAGCCTGCTTGCTGGGTAGAAGGGTTCAAGTCTAACTAAAATAGTGAATTAATCCATTTCCCCTTGTAGTTTTACTAGTTTTTGCCTTACATATTTTCTTGCTGTGTTTATAGGCACATACATTTTAAAAATTGTTATGTTTTCTGGAAAGTTGGCTCCTTTATCATTATATAATGCTTCCTTTTTATCCCTGATATTTTTTTTGCACTGACGTCTTCTTTACCGGAAATTAATATAGTCACACCATATTATTTTGGATAAGTGTCAGTATGGTATATCTTACTCTACCATTTATGACACTCATGCCATTATATGTAAAGTGAGTTTCCTAAAGACAATATATACTTTCATCTTATTTTTTAAAATATATTTTGACAATTGTTTTTAATTGGTTTAAACTATATTTATAGTGATTTTTGATATTTCTGGATTAATACCTATTATATTTGTAAACGTTTTTTATTCATTGACGACCTGGGTTTTGGTTTGTTTTTCTTTGCTTTCCATTTTTTTTTTTCATTTTTGGATCTAATTAAGTATTTTATAGGACAGTATTTTATCTTCTCTGTTAGCATATCAATTATGTTTCCTAGATACATTTTATTAATGGTTCCCTAGAGTGCACTGTACATTTACAACTAATCTATGCCTACTCTCAAATAATACTACTCTTGACTAGTATAGATAACTTATAAAAAGTACTTCCGGCTGGGCGCGGTGGCTCACGCCTGTAATCCCAGCACTCTGGGAGGCCGAGGCAGGTGGATCACTAGGTCAGGAGATCGAGACCATCCTGGCTAACACGGTGAAACCCCGTCTTTACTAAAAATACAAAAAATTAGCCGGGCGTGGTGGCGGGCGCCTGTAGTCCCAGCTACTCAGGAGACTGAGGCAGGAGAATGGCGTGAACCCGGGAGGCGGAGCTTGCAGTGAGCCGAGATAGCGCCACTGCACTCCAGCCTGGGTGACAAAGCAAGACTCGGTATCAAAAAAAAAAAAAAAAAAAAAAAAAAAAAAAAGTGCTTCCCATTACTTATTTCCATCCCTTATAACATTGCTGTCATTCACTTCATTCATAAACTATAACCACCCAATACACCGTTGCTATTAGTTTTGAACAGTTATCTGTTAGCTCAAATAAAAATAAGAAAAATAAACATTTTATTTTACCTTTATTTATTTTTTTTCTGTATCTCTCTCCCTTTTCCTAAGTAGGTCTGAGTTTCTGACATATAATTTTCCTTGTTTCTGAAGAAGCCTTAACATTTTTTTCAAGGTACATGTACTGGTGACAAATTTCCTTGATGTTTGTTTGTCTGAGAAGGAATTTCTCCTTCACTTTTGTAGAATAAATTTCACTGGCTACAGAATTCTAAATTGGTGGTGGTGGGTTTTGTTTTTTCATTAACATTTGAAATATTTACTACCTTCTCTTGTTTTCATGGTTTCTGTGTGGAAGTCTGTAATACTTATATCTGAATCTCTATAAGTGAGGTATTTTCCCTTCCCGCCATTGCACACTCCCAGTCTCTTTTCAGGATTTTGTTTTGATTTTGTGCAGATTCAATATGACATGCATAATGTAGAGCATTTTCCATGGTTGGTATTCTCCAGCTTCTTGGATCTGTGGTTTTGCGTTCATCATTAATTTTGGAAAGTTCTCAGCTATTATCACTTCAAAACGTTTTCTATATTGTTTTCTGTTGATTTTCCTTCTCCTCTTCATATAATGTGTTACATCTTTTCTAAATTGTCTCCGAGTTCTTCAATGTTCTGTTCCACTGTGTTTTCCTTATTTTTCTCTTTGCTTTTCAGTTTTTAAGGTTTCTATTGATATATCTTTAAGCACACTGAGTCCTTCCTTGAGAATGTTAAATCCACTGATGATCATCAAAGGCATTTTTTACTTTCATTTCAGTTTTTTTTCTAGTACTTCCTTTGGATTCTTTCTTAGAATTTTTATCTCTCTGCCTACATTACCCATCTGTTACTGCATATTGTGTACCTTTTCATTAGATCCTTTGGCCTAACAATCTGTTCAATTCATTTTCTGATAATTTAAAAATCTCTGCCGTATCTGAGTTTGGTTCTGATTCTTCCTTTGTCTCTTCAGATTTAACTTTTTTTTTTCCCTTTTTAGCATACCTTGTAGTTTTCTTGTGAAAAGCTAGTCATGACATATTAGGTAAAAGGGATTGACATAAGTAAGCCTTTAGTGTGAATTTTTTAATGAGTTTTTTTCTCTAGCTGGCAGTCATTTTTTGTTTAATGTTAACTGTAGTTACAGGTGTCAGAGGCTAAAATTTCCTTCTGATGCCCTTGTTTTTGTCTTCCCTGTTGTCCTTGGGCTTCCCTAGAGACTTTCTTCTAAATAAATTCTGAAACATGTGGTTCTTTTATTTGTATTCTCCTGTTATGGTGTAGGATCCCTGTTTATGAGTGGTAAGGTGTTCAGGAAAGAAAGTGTTTTATAACTTTATGATCAGACCTCAATCCTCTAGTGAGCTTGAGCCCCAGAACTGGGTCCTTCCCAAGTGATTTTTAGCTGTTTTTTTTTTTTTTCCACACCCCTCCCTTACATGAGACAGGGAAGCTAGAGAAGTTTCAAATTAGATATTTCCCTCCTATGTTGAGTGTTAGAGGAAGTTGTAATTGTGTGTTTCTCATGGTGGTTAGGTTCTGGTACAATAGTTTTCTCTGGGGAAAGGCCTTTGTTAAGGAGAAGAGAACATTCTGAGTATATTTTAAATGATAATTTTTCTTTTCCCCTGACAGATACATTAGGGGATTTTCCTCATCTTCACGATGAGAACCTGTAGAGGTTTCTGGAAGGAAAACTCATGAAGGATCCTTCTAAGGCTGGTTCTGCAGAAGTTTTTATATTTCATGCTTGTCCACACCCAGTGTCCAACTGTTAGTCAAGTGATGTTGAAGTGTTTTAACTGGTTTCTGACAATGGCTTCTGCTCCCTATAATCTATGAATCTGTATTTATCTTTCTCTCCAGTTTTTAAGGTAGCAGTTTGCCCTGTGACTTCCATTCTCCAAAGGCGCTAAGAAGACTTGTTCATTTTGTTTCACTTTGTTCTTGCTGGGAGGATAAGAGCAATAACTTCCGAGCTCTTTACATGCCAAAAAAGAAACTAGGAGGTCTATGACCTGCTTTTGATAATCAAATATGACTTTGTAGAAATCAGGAACAAGCTCTTTGACAATAATTAAGCAAATATCAGAGAACTTCAGATTTGAAATACAGTAAATTTTTAAAAAACAAAATGTGTATCTTTTTAAAATAAACAATATTCCTAGCACACAGTGATGTTACATTGGCATATTCCCTTAAGAATTTAAATATTGTGTAATTTTTCTATTTGCTGTGGCAGCAATACAATTGAGTGCATTCTTTTGCACTTCAAAGTAAAAAAAAATAATTAGACACAAAATGTTCCTAGTGAGATTTTGGCTAATCTGATAGACCCATATATAAATGTGCTATATGAAAGTCTGAATATTTTAAAACTGTTAATGCATGAAGTCCATTTTCGGTTGGTTCCACAACCTAAATGATACTCACTAAATCTAAAAAAAGTCAGATGATAATTTTTATTATAAGCACTGGGGAATATACAAATGCATTTTCAGTTTCTCTCATATTTCAATTTCTATGATCTTATAAATTCAACATTTATTTTTCTGAATTAAAGACATTTATAGTAAACAAAATACTGTACTATTGCAGATCTCCTGAATAAGGCTGTTTCTAGTGCTAGATCTCAGTAGCCTTTTATTTGCTCAGAGAATTGAGGAAGGCAAAAGAAATCCAAAAAATGTATCATGTTCTATTTGTACAAGGCTTTACATTGGATAAAAGAACACTCTTAACATCTGAATAGATCTGTTATGACTTCTTTGTTCTTGTCATTGTTTTACTTCTTTAGGAATGGGGCAATGTCTCTAAGCACACTAATTTACACCTGTGATTTCAGCACTTTGGGAGGCCAGGTTAGGAGGATTGCTTGAGCCCAGAAGTTCAAGACCAGCCTGGACAACACAGCAAGACCCCATCTCTACAAAAATAAAATAAAATAAAATAGCTTGTCATGATGTCACATGCCTATGGTACCAGCTACTGAAAAGGCTGAGGTGGGAGGAATGCTTGAGCCGGGGAGGTCAAAGTTGTAGTGAACCATAATTCCATTACTGTACTTCAGCCCAGGTGACAGAGCAAGACCCTGTCTCAAAAAATGAAGAAGGTGGGGGAACAAAAATAAAAATTTCTATATAGCACGGTAGCAAAGTTCCAGTATACCTTATATAACGTTAGTCACCTTTGTGTGAGATTCTCCTCTATTCAGAGACGTGAGTAAATAGATGCATATTAAATCCAATTGTACAGTATAAAGATCCCAGCATTTACATTTTTAGTTTTTGGGTTCTTTTGGTTTTTTTTTTTTTTTTTTTTTTTTGAGACACAGTCTTGCTTGGTCTCCCAGGCTGGAGTGCAGTGGCGCGATCTCAGCTCACTGCAACCTCTGCCTCCTGGGTTCAAGCGATTCTCCTACCTCAGCCTCCCCAGTAGCTGGGTCTATAGGCACGTGCCACCACACCCGGCTAATTTTTGTATTTTCAGTAGAGATGGTGGTTCACCATGTTGGCCAGGCTCGTCTTGAACTCCTGACCTCAAGTGATCCGCCTGCCTCAGCCTCCCAAAGTGCTGGGATTACAGACATGAGCCACTTTGCCTGGCCAACATTTTTAAAAATGCCCTCTAAATCATAACAATGTCCAACACTATTTTAAATTTTTCCCCTTGAATCAGTCAGAATTTCTCCTGTATAGGGATGCATTCTGACTGTAACACGTATTGAGAACGTCTCCCTTTCTACACAGTGGTGGTGCTTATACACTCCTCAGGGAATGTAATCATACTGCTGAATTAATTGAGCTTTAAAAGACTTTGTCAGTAAGGAATTTGATAAGGGGGAAGAAAATGAAACAGGGGCCTAATATTGGCCCACTGGAGGAGAACTGAAATAATTACCGTGCAGTTTCCAATTCCATAATATCATGCCAGAGTGCCTGAACAAGCTCACAGAACTATCATTCCCTAGCTCAGGTTATGGTTTTTGTAAATCTCCGGAGTGTAACATCTTGACCAAAGCCAGCACCAGTGACTATGAAAAAGCCTTCACAACGAAGTCACAGGGATGAAATAAAAGTGAGAGTCCAAGTTGAAATGCCATACAAGTCAGGCTTTCACTTAAGGATGGTGCTTTCCTGCCCTTGTGCAGAGCCTGGTGTGCATTAGAGATGGATGGCTGATTTCCTAGTTAACCTGTAACAGGTGGCACAGCTGTATAACTGGGCCCTCCAGCCATAATCATTTTATTTTTCTGGTACCTGCCCTTTCCCATTTCCCTATCCCTAACTCCTCTGATAGTTCAGTAACTTCATTTTCTTTTTTGGTGCTTGGAATCACGACTGGGCCATATTTCTGGTGTATTTTATAACATCTTGAATATCCTAGATTAAGTTCCTAAATAATGCTAATAATGAAGTCTCTTGCTGCCTAGAAGTCTTGGAGCTAGGAGCTTGGTTGCAAAACTCAAAGTAAAATTCGTAAAATGGTGTTGTCTTGGACTGAATTTAACAGGAACAACTCCTGCTTATGACTGTAGACTAGACTGTTAACTGGGCCTTGACATGGGATTGGCTTAGCCCCTTTATATTGGATTAAAATTATATTTTTATACACACACACACACACACATTCTTACATATATGTATATTTTTTCCTGGGATTTTTCTTGAAACGTTCTAGCAAAGCAAGAAACTGAAAGTTGACATTTTCCCCCGAAATATGCTCTAATCACCAGTGACAGATTTAAAAATAAATGGCTGAGCTATTTAACTTGGCAAGATTACACACTCAAGAGCAGGTTTCATAAATATTTAACTTTTCATTTCCATATTTTATATATGGGAAACATTAACAGAGGCAGTGAGATCTGTGTGGAGAGAGAAAACACCGCATTCAGACAGCCCTGAGTTTGAGTCCGCATTCAATACCATCCTCAGTAGAAGACTGTCAGTAGGTACTTTCATCTTTCTCAGCCTTGTTTTCTGGTGAAATGTGCAACAAATTCACAAACCACAAGGTTATTTTGAAGGTTAAATAAAATATCGAACAAATACCATTGATGGCAAGTACCTGACACATGAGAGTTGCTTGGGAAAGTAAGTTATCTTCTCTTTTACCAATATTCAAGATACTGTGGAGTTGCTTGGCACTGGCAGTATGAGTACATTCTGCCAATTCACTTGGCAAGTTGATTAATGGATGTGGCCATTATAACCCGGTCTTAGAGAGGGTTCAGCTAACCATTGAAGAGGCCCAGTTTCACTGTGCCTGAAGCCTTCCCTCCTGCTTTCTTGACCCTAAGGAAAAGTCCTGATATCCATCAGTTATTTATTTGCAACTCCTGGGATTCCTTTCCATGACTACAGTAATTTGATGTCTCAATGTGGCAGAAAATCTGAATTATTGGAGGAAAAAAATCCCAGTCCTTCAGGTGGAATTGTTTTAAATTAAAAGCAACCACATTTAGAATGCTTATGCTAAAATGTATTCATTGTTTAGTTGGAATTCAAATTAACTGGGTGTCCTGTAATTTGTCTAGTAATCCCAGCTGTTCTAGGTTTCTGAAATCACTGCTTTAAGGTAGGCCCAATGCCGTTCAACCAATCACTGGGCCCCAGTAAGCCTTTTATCTGGTAGGCAAACCAAATAGGAGTGGAGTGTGTGTGTGTGTGTGTGTGTGTGTGTGTGTGTGTTCCTATTACAAGTAATAAATGGAAAAGTCATCTCCATTTTCTTGAAGCAGCATTAACTTTAGAATGAGAAAGTTACATATTTGAGATGAGAACCTACCACTGTCTTTCTGACCTAGGTTATATACACTTAGCATTGTACATATGTGTGCACCCTTTACATCTAGACTGGCAATTGACTGAGATACGCTCCAAGAGAGCAAAGCAGTTTCTCCTTAAGCCTACTTCTAGTCTGGCCTGCTAACTGCCTATTAATGGTTCTCTGAACTTTAAAATTAAATGATACTAGAGTGAAATAAGCAAGCAGCAATTGAGTGTATAGGGAATAAAAGGTACTCTGAACACATGGGAGTGATGATAAAGTCTACGCATCCCAGGCACAAAGACTGATCTCCCACTATGCATGAATAGACCTTTTAAGACTCTCAGCAACTTTAAAATATTTTGCCTTTCCTAACCTTAAAATATTTTTTCAGATGATCCTTAGGAAAAAACAGTGTCTGGAACCACAAGCTATTATGAAATCCTTATTAAGTATCCATGTAGGAAAGGAAAGTCATCAATACATTTCATGGCTAACCCAAATGTAGTTCGGAAAGACTTTAGTAAAATCTCTGCAACTTTAACACACAGTGAGGAATATCATAATTTGTATCAATATCCATGCCATTCATGTGACTGCCCTTTCACCACTTGAGAATCGTGTGAAAATTTGCTCAACTTGAAAAGAACGTGACTTCTGAAGAATTTTAGAGTTGACCAAATGAAAACAAAAATTTCTCAAATTGCTGTCTTGTGATAGTGAGAATGAAAAAAAAGATTCACAGATAGGAACTAGAGCCAAAGATGGGTTAGAACAGAAAAAGTAAAAGATATTTGAAAATGAAAATAGAAAAATTTCCAGTTTCTGATTCAACATGTAAGAAGATCAGAAGCTGTCATTCCAATACTTATGACATGTAAAAGTTGGACAGACTAAAAACTCAGGGACTTTTCTTGGCCTCACTAGACACCTGAGTTTGTGAAAATGAATTCTGTAAAACTAGAGACTGAAGAAACTGTACATAAGTACTGTACTCTAGTTGATAAAGTACTTATTTTCCATGGAGATATGGGTTAACATTTCTGAAATCATGTCATGTATAGTATAATCGAATGTTTTAAGAAACTGATGGTAGTTTGTGGAAGCCAGATTTGTTGAAGTGAGAGTTTAGAGATGAGTAAGGGGAGAAGACTAGAATGATCCATGTGGGAATAAATGGATTAGAGTTGGATACAACAGCATGAACTCTTATTTAGGTTGACATATATATCAATGTTTACATATGGAAATATTTATAGATATGCATACATACATGGAATAGCATATCACATGCAGATCTTTGCCCTGTCAGTTGAGAGAGCCTAGAAGCAATGACACCCCAGTAGCCATGAGCATACCTGTAACTCAGATCTTGGTTTCTAAAACTATTCTCCAATTTTTACTGGAGCCAGGGTCCCTTGAAACAATAAATGGCTTATTCTAGAACTAGAGGAGGGAATATACAAGATGAACTGGAGCAGCTTGTAGTGCCAGGAAAAACAAAAAGTTCTTTAAAAAATGACAATATTATGGGCATGTCAAAATATTCTAGAAGCCAACTGAAAGAGTTCCCAATTTTCAAACCCGGAACAATTTGAGCAACAAAATAAAGTTAGATTGGACTACAACCCAATGTATTAAATGGAAATCCATGTGTGTATGTTGGTATAAAAATGATTCAATAAGTAAATGAACAGGAAGAATAGACAAATCTCTCATGCAGAAAAATTTCAAATAATTTATTTTGCTGCTCCATCTACATAAATAATTGAGATGAAACATAACTTCTTACTCCTTAAATGTAGGCTACATATAGTGACTTTTCTGCCAGAAAGCACTGTATGGAAACAGAAAAAAAAGTAACATTACAGTTGAGAAACCTGACATGCACAGCTCAAGTAAGGTGATCAAGGTTAATATCGATAGTGATAAGTCATATTGATATGCTATTATAATGACACTTTATCACTCTCGTTTTCTCCCAGAAATAAATTACCCTAGTCTAGTCATGAGAAAATCATCAGCCAAGTCCTGATTGAGGAACATTCTACAAAATACCCAACCAGTAATTCTCAAAAGTGTCAAGGTCATTAAAAACAACAAATGTCTGACAAACCGTCATAACCAAGGAGAGTCTGAGGAAACTATTAAAAGTGATGTGGCATTCCAGATGAGGGATTTGAATAGAAAAGCAGCGTTGTTTAAAAACTGAGGAAATCTGAATGAAGTATAGACTTTAGTCAATATTGCTTCGGTGTTGATCCATTCATTGTGATAAATGTACTGTATGGAATGTAAGTGAAATTTCTCTACTATCTTCACAATAATTCTGTGAGCCTAAATATATCCTAAAATAAAGTATGTAAGCAATACAAATAGGATAAAGAGAAAATATGTAAATCATTCTTTATTTTATCAGTTTACTTGTTTTGAAAATAATTCTGTGCTTCTTCTATTTCCTGAATTTTATAATAAATAAATATGTGAGAAAATTCAGCAACCAGTACTCAGCCAAGTTGGGTGTGAAGATACTCACTTTTCATCTTCTTTGAGTCCCAACATAATTATTTCAGCTTTAGAAAATGTGGTTTTGTTGAGGCAAAAGGATATTTTGAATGCTGATGATGTAGGTTTGTGTGGAATTCCTCTTAAGGAATGATCAAATGATCTGGAAAGTAGCAACTGTTTTTGAGATTCTTATTTAAAGATTTAAATAGTTTCATGGACATTAAAGTATTTTGTAAACTATACGAATTTCAGTACAAATATAAATCATTGTTATCGTTGTTCTCATGTATGAACTCATTAATTTATTTTTTCATTAAAAGATAAGCTTTTATATGTTGTCTTCCCCGCCCCCACCGCCTTCCACCTCTCTCTATATATAGAGACTGGGGGGGGGGGGGCGGAAGAGAACTGGAAGAGAATGTATAGTATAATATATATGTACATATTATTTAACCAAGCCCTATGCACTGAACAGAACTACAATTTCAATTTTGAAACTGTCCTTCTGAAGTATTTTACTCCTCATCAGGCAGCCCCGTGGAGGTTTTACTGTTTAAGTTTTACTTGCTATTTCTCCTGAGAGTATAGAGTGGCACTGAAATGGCGGAGCCATTAAAACCATCTGAATTGATCCAATATTTCAATTCTTCCAACTTTTTTGGTGCCTCTTAGGATAAGGCTATTTCTTTGTCTATGTCTGTCTTTCAGGAGCAGGTTCTTGCATCAGATCAATATTGTGAACTGGTTTGTTTCACCTGTGAATGAGTTACAGGTCCCATATATCATGGTCCTGCTAGGACCCACCCTCAGTTTGATAAACAGCTGCTGGAAGTTTAGATGCACTGCCGATGATAGAGGACACTCAATTTTGCAAACAGAATGTGTTGTCTGGAGGATGCTATCATAGACACTTGTGGTTCCACTTAGTATTTAGTGTTTTGAACAGATATTGAGGAGCAGGAGACCCTGAAACATCACCATAATGTGATTTTGCCAACCAGAGGGCACACTCTGGTTATTTCTTTTTTACATTCAGTTGTCTCACTAGCACCTCAAACTCTACATAGCCAAGTTGAAATGATCATCCTCCTTCCATATTGTGCCATCCCCCCATTCCTGATGAATGACATCACCATCCATCCATTGACCAAATAGCAATTCTGTAAGTTATCTTTGACTCCTCCTCCTCCTCTCTCTCATCTGACTTGGAATCCCCAAATCCAGTTGATTCAATTGTTCCTAAACATCTCTCAGAGTATTCAATGCCATTTGACTAGGCAGGGAAATGTGATAAGCAATAAAGCTACTGTAACAGCTTACTAATATTGACCGAAGGTCATCCCTTTCCAATCCATTCTCCACAGAACAAAGTCATTCTAAAATACAGAGATGATCATGCCACTACCTGCAATCTCTCAGCCATGCCCTTTGTATGACTCCTATGCTGAATGACTTTCCGTTTCTTTAATATTACATGCTCTCTTTCCCACTGTGGGCCTTGCAGATGCTGTTTGCTGTCTCTGAAACATCCTACTACTGTTCCTCTCTCCACTTACCAAGTAAGCGTTCATCTTTCATCCTCCACCTAATCTCTACTCTCCTTTCAGGATCATCAATGTATTACCTCTTACAAATATCTTTCCCTGTCTTCCAAATCCTGTCTCCAAAGGCTGGATTATGTGCTTATTATAGGTTCTCACATTGCACTAAGTACATTGTCTCCACCCTCTACTAGCTTGGAAAAATCTGTGAGAGCAAAAACTATGTCTGTTCATGTTATAGTTACCTCTAATGCCTGACTTGATACCTGACAACATGGTGTTGCTCAATCAATAATTGTAAATACATGAATTATTAATGCATGAATAAATAAACAATGGGATAAATATACAAATGAATGTATTAGAAATGAGAAAGAAAGAAATAGAAATATTTGTATATTCAGAATATCAGGCAATTAGCATTAGGAAAGCTGTTTTTTGTTGTTTAAGTAGGTTAAAACAGGTCTTAGGAGACAAAAAATGGTTGAACATTAAGATCTGTCTATCTCCTTTCCCCCCTCCTCCTTCTACCTGTGTGTGTGTCTGTGTGTGCGCAGGTGCGTGTGTGCACTTGTTAAAGGTAGAGAGAGGGCTGGGCGCAGAGGTCAGGTGAGCAGATCGCTTGAGGTCAGGAGTTCAAGACCAGCCTGGCCAACATGGTGAAACCCTGTCTTTACTAAAAAATACAAAAATTAGCTGCGCATGGTTGCAGGCACCTGTAATCCCAGCTTCTTAAGAGGCTAAGACGTGAGAATTGCTTGAACCCAGGAGGCAGTGAGCCGAGATCATGCCAGTGTACTCCATACTGGGCAACAGAGTGAAACTCTGTCACAAAAATAAATAAATAAATAAATAAATAAAGGTAGAGAGAGACGGTGAGAAAACATTGTTGGCAAGATTCCAGTTTCTTTCCACTAGAAGGCAGAAAGCACTAAACAAATGTCAAGGCAGGGACCTGGGTTACCTGAACCCAAAACGAATGTTGGGAGTTTGTCGCTGAGATCTCAGAGGCAGAGCACAAGACCAGAACTGAACTATTAATATGCTGACTTGATGTTCAGTGAATCAATCACATAATTGTCCCTAAATACTCCACTCCCTTGTGCCTCTCTGCAAACTCCGTTATAATTCATTCCCAAACCATGATCAGAATTGGCTCAGCAGTTTGTGCGGTAGTGCTGAGGAAGGGGTAGGAGTTCGAGATTCAGTGGGTCTACCATAAGGCAGAAGGGGAAGCAAATCAGACACATTCCAATGATATTATCTGTTTGGTTTTGCCCATATCTGATTTTTGAAGTCTTCTATGTACTAAAATCAAATATCTCACAATTTTTTTTTAAAAAGCTCTTAAAAATTGTAGGTTGACACAGCGTAGGATATCCCTTCCTTCTTCTAGACCACTAGCATTCAAAGCTACCTGGTAGCATAATTAAGATTTTACATATTTCAGGCTTCTTCAATTTAACTCACAACAACTTGGTAGGTAGGAGTAGGCATCATGAGAATGATCTTCTGCATTTTCATGGGTACAAGCTGTTCTCTGATATCATGGGTACCCCAGCTTTTCAAAAGAGGATTCTTGACTGCTTAGCAGTTCAGCCAATGCATGCAATTGCTTTTTCCATGTTACATAAGGGTAAAAGTCTCCTATACTTATAGGGATAAAAGAGACTTGATACTTTCCCAGATCACCAGAGCAGGAAGAAAAGCATGACTTTTTGGAGTGATTACTTATCTTATGCCAGACACAATGCTGAAAACTTTGCATCCATCATTTTTTTATGCCATGAAAACCCTGTACAGAAAACATAAGCACCCCCATTTTACAGACGAGGGTCCTGAGACTGGGGGAAGACAAAGGATTCCTCAAGGTTAGCTTACTTAATACAAATTAGAATTGGTCTGTAAACTCTGACTCCAAGGAGGATGGCGTTTTTTACTCTACCATATCTCCTCTCCAACACTATTGGTTTGATTTTCTGTTACAGAAGTATAGGAAGACAGTGTTTCTTTTCAATGTGTGCAATGACATGTGGTGGTTGAAAGCATGGCTTCTGGAGCCAGACTTCCTATGACCATTTACTTTTTCTTGAAATTGAATTTACAATTTAGTTTCTCTGTGCCCTAATCTTCTCAAGTGCAATTGGGGTTAATAATGGTCCCAGCACCATTGAAAGGACTAAATTACTTTGCACCTATAAAGAGCTTTGTATTTTAAGTGCTCTATAAATGCTCATGTTGTAGTTGTCATTGCTATTGTTGTTGTATGTGAGACCTTTTCACAGAGGCATGGCCACACAGAATAGGGACAAGCATGCTTTAATGCTACTCCTGTCTTCCTAATTCCCAGTAGTAGAAAAACTGGAAGAGTCTTTAACCAAAAGTTGTTATTTTTTAATCAATCTACTTAGGGTTTATACATAGATGACAGAGAAAGGTAGGTACAGTTATTTACAACCTATGAGTAATTATGAAAATTCACTCTTTCTTTGTTTGGTCAGAGCAGTGAGAATGCATCTGTCTGCAACTCCACGTGTGTAGAACTAGCAGCTTAAACTGGAAAGATGACTTATTGCCTTAGTCTTTCCCAGAGAGAGGCTTGCCCTGCGCCCCCTTTTGCAGCCTGCCCAGGCTAATGCAACTAGTGATGGCAAGGCAAGCATGGCAGGCTGCCATGCCAGGGATTTGAGCAGTCAGGCAGATCATTCAGGCAGAGATTGTTTTAAAGGTCTAGCTAAAAGTCATTTATCCACCTTCATGTCAAGCATAGTACTGGCTCCAAAGTACAATTGATCCTCTATATCCATGGGTTCTTCATCCATGGATTCAATCAATTATGGATAGAAAATATTTGGAAAAGAAAACTCCACCAAGTTCCAAAAAACGAAACTTGAATTTGCCATATGCCAAATACATCAAATCCACACTAATGAAGTGATGTGTAGGCATTGTATTAGGGATTATAAGGAATAATGGAATACAAGAATAATGGAAAGTATATAGGAGGATGTGTGTAGGCTATAGGCAAATATCATACCTTGTTGTATAAGAGACTTGAGTACCCTTTGAGTTTGGTATCTACAGGGGGTCCTGGAATCAATCCCCAAGCATATCCAGGGACAACTGTGCTATATTATGATAAAGTTGCACCACCTAGCTTTATAGCTGAGGACTACAAGCTCCAACTATCTTAGGGAATATTCTGGTGACCAAATAAATAAAAACTGGCTAAAAAGCGATAGTCGCTTGATCATCCAAGAAGTATCTATCACATCCTTAAGTCATTCCATTTTCCTTTATATCTCTCTAGGTGAGCCATCTTGTCCTGAATACAATTTGTCATGCTGCCAATTCCTGACAGAAATTTCTTCCCATTTCATTCTCTCTGTGTTAAGCTCATTTGATTAAAGCAAACAAACAAAACAAAACAAAACAAAACAAAATTCAGGAACATTGATTAATGCAATAGGAGAAAAATAACTAATTAAAATTAACAAGACTTCTAACTTTGAGACCTGGCCTCTCTCACAGAGTCTGGGACAATATTAAAGTGTGGTTCTAGTAGAATAAGAACAGTTCTCATCTCCTGAATTGTGAATAATTCTCAATAGATCCACCTTTGGATTGGGCACCCATTGGACATGACTCAACTGCACTCTGTCTCTTTGTCTTTATTTTCTTTATCTTCAGATCTTTCCCCCAATTGTAACTGACCTTTGTTATCCTTCTGGTCTCCTGTTTAGTTTTCTGGGAGGGACTCTCCCTGGCTCAGTTCCTCAGTACCATCACTACTTGAGCAGAGCTTTTCCACCTGAAGAGCTCACAGGACTGCCCATCTGTCCTTGCTCCACACCCCCCAATACCAACTGCAAGGCTTTAGAAGTTGAATCCCCAGCACAGAGCTCTAATCGTAGATGCTGCAGAGGCCTTGTCTCCTTGTTGGTGCTGAAGGTGTTGGCTTCTATAGCCTGGCAGTCTCTTTATTTACTCAGCACAGGAAAGGAACTAAAATTATTCTTGCGACAATTCAACAGATTGTTTTAGAAATTTTCAAAACAATATTTAAAAATCAGTTTGGGACATTATTTAAATTTTTATTATGCATCCCATGACAAAATAATTTTTATTTATGAATTTTTTTATTATACTTTATGTTCTGGGATACATGTGCAGAATGCTCAGGTGTGTTACATAGGTATACATATGCCATGGTGGTTTGCTGCACCCATTAAGACGTCATCATTATTTCTCCTAATGCCCCAGTGTGTGATGTTCCCCTCCCTGTGTCCATGTGTTCTCACTGTTCAACTCCACTTATGAGTGAGAAAATGCACTGTTTGGTTTTCTGTTCCTGTGTTAATTTGCTGGGAATGATGGTTTCCAGCTTCATCCATGTCCCTGCAAAGGACATGAACTCATCTTTTTTTATGGCTGCATGGTGTATATATGCCACATTTTCTTTATCCAGTCTATCATTGATGAGCATTTGGGTTTGTTCCAAGTCTTTGCTATTGTGAACAGTGCTGCAATAAACATATGTGTGCATGTGTCTTTATAGTAGAGTGATTTATAATCCTTTGGGTATCTACCCAGTAATGGGATTGCTGGGTCAAATGGGATTTCTGCTTCTAGATCCTTGAGGAATCACCACACTGTCATCCACAATGGTTAAACTAATTTACATTCCCACCAACGGTGTAAAAGCATTCCTGTGTCTCCACATCCTCTCCAGCATCTGGTGTTTCCTGACTTTTTAATGATCGCCATTCTAACTGGTATGAGATAGTATCTCATTGTAGTTTTGATTTGCATTTCTCTAATGACCAGTGATGATGAGCTTTTTTTCATATGTCTGTTGGTTGCATTCATGTATTCTTTTGAGAAGTGTCTGTTCATATCCTTTGCCTACTTTTTGATAGGGTTGGTTTTTTTCTTGTAAATTTGTTTAAGTTCTTTGTAGATTCTGCATATTAGCCCTTTGTCAGATGGACCGATTGCAAAAATTTTCTCCCATTCTGTAGGTTACCTCTTCACTCTGATGATAGTTTATTTTGCTGTGCAGAAGCTCTTTAGTTTAATTAGATCCCATTTGTCAATTTTGGCTTTTGCTGTCATTGCTTTTGGTGATTTAGTCATGAAGTCTTTGCCCATGCCTATGTCCTGAATGGTATTGCCTAGGTTTTCTTCTAGGATTTTTATGGTTTTAGGTCTTACGTTTAAGTCTTTAATCCATCTTGAGTTAATTTTTGTATAAGGTGTAAGGAAGGGGTCCAGTTTCAGTTTTTCTGCATATGGCTGGCCAGTTCTCCCAAC
Organism: Macaca fascicularis; assembly: GCF_037993035.2. NCBI lineage: Eukaryota > Metazoa > Chordata > Mammalia > Primates > Cercopithecidae > Macaca > Macaca fascicularis. The sequence goes on along the minus strand of NC_088383.1, from coordinate 63,784,755 downwards.
ACCATTTATTTTTGTCTATTCTAGGGATCAGCAGGGTTTTTTTAATAAAAGTAAACATTAAACTTCTTCAAAGAGTAAATGTCTAGGCTTTGTTGACTTTTACTCAACTCTGCTATTAGAGTACAAAAGCAGTCATAGACAATACAAACAAATAGATGTGGCTGTACTCCAATAAAACTTTATTTACAAAAGCAGCTGTGTTTGTCCCCTGGACTGTAATCTGTGGAGCCTGATCTTTCCCAGTGCATGTATACCCATGCGGTGCTCACACCCCCTCATACCCCATACCCATTTTGTACATCTGTGTTCCTTTGTTGCCTATACTGCATATCTCACTAATCTGAGAAGGCTGGATTTCACCAAATTGCGTGGGAGTTCCACTGTTGTCAAGACATTCAGGGTCTGTTAAGTGGAGGCAAAACATGAACTATCTATAGGAGAACTGATGTCTCAGAATCATCAACAAATGCTTGCATTTGGGAGAAATTTCTAGCATTCAAAAATGGACTGTTTTATCCTAGAAATGATGAGAGTGTCACTCTCATCACACAAAGCACGCGTATCTGCTTAGGCACAGACATTTTGCTGAAAATCAGAATTATAATGTCCTCTTCTGCCAATCCTGTAAGATGCTCACATGCTAATGGTGGGGGTGGAAGAAGGGTATGAAACATGAAATAGGCCGGGCGCGGTGGCTCAAGCCTGTAATCCCAGCACTTTGGGAGGCCGAGGCGGGTGGATCACAAGGTCAGGAGATCGAGACCACAGTGAAACCCCGTCTCTACTAAAAATACAAAAAATTAGCCGGGCACGGTGGCGGGCGCCTGTAGTCCCAGCTACTCAGGAGGCTGAGGCAGGAGAATGGCGGGAACCCGGGAGGTGGAGCTTGCAGTGAGCCGAGATCGCGCCACTGCACTCCAGCCTGGGCAACAGCGTGAGACTCCATCTCAAAAAAAAAAAAAAAAAAAAAAAAAGAAACATGAAATATCTTCTGCTTTCAACTGTCTTAACGCTCTTGTTCTTTCCTAAAATGAAGTTGTGTTTTGAGCCATGCTATCTAAAACTAGGCTGTCATTTCTATGTCCTAAGGGATGCAAGTACCGTTTTACCTTTCACAAAGCAAATTTTAAAACAATCCCCAGGTATAAGATTTATCTTTCCAAGTGGAGGATCTGCAAACAGTGCCTGCAGGCTTGTTTACTGGTTAAATTTTATTCCAACTGTGAGCTACTAAGTCTTTCAACAATTTTTCTTTCTTAACAAGTTTGTCTTCCTTGGTGACTGATGATTTCTACTTGTTGTAAGTGATCAGTGTAGCATTTGATTCCAACAGAAATGTAAGTGGGGCTTAGTGGCTCATGCCTGTCATCCCAGCACCTTGGGAGGCCAAGGCAAGACGATCACTTGAGGTCAGGAGTTCAATACAAGCCTAGACAACATGATGAAACCCCATCTCTACTAAAAATACCCTTAGCCGGGCGTGGTGGTGGGCACCTGTAATCCCACCTAGGGTGGCTGAGGCAGGAGAATTGCTTGAACCTGGAAGGCAGAGGCTGCAGTGAGCTGAGATCGTGCCACTGCACTCCAGCCTGGGAAACAGAGCGAGACTCCATCTCAAAAAAAAAAAAAAAAAAAAGAAAGAAAGAAAGTATAAGAAAAAAAGGAAAAAGAAATGAATCTTTATAATATACAAGACAAAGAGGGATTTTGATGGGCTTTTAGTTCTCATGGACCCCCTGCTGGGCTGCCTAAACTTGTAGTGGCAGTAGAGCATCCAGAACATCTGCCCATCTCTTCCTTGGGTACATGAGCTTTCCTGTAGCTTTAGATACTTCATAATTCTTGGGTTCATCCAGAAGTGTCACCTTGGGAACTTTTTCTGAAGGTAATAACATGCGTGAGGAGCAGGAGGCATTGAGAGATACTTCATAATTCTTGGGTTCATCCAGGAGTGTCACCTTGTGAACTTTTTCTGAAGGTAATAACATGTGTGAGTAGCAGGAGGCATTGAGAGAAAGAAGAGAGATCGGCATGTCCTTTAGATCTCCTTGGCACTGTTGTTAGAACCTGCACACCAGTTTTTTATTCAGTTTCCCCTTGTGTGACAATTTCTTTGCAGTGATCCTGGTAATATTTGTAACATAGCCTATGTTATGCTATGACATACGTACTATGGTTAGCATAGTAGTGGAATTTAAGAAGGGGTATTTAATTAATAGAATTTATAAACAGGAGTGTCGATCTTCAGAGATACTTTAGGGATAATGATAAACCTCAGAGATACTGAGAATTGCAAGGGGATCTCAGTCTAACAACTTTTGAGTCTTTTCAGATGTGAACAAACCCAGCAATGGGGTGGATACTATGCCTTAACTGTATCCCCAAGACACTTGATTGTGTATGTTGTCTGGATGTTCAGGAACACATGGTCTTAATTTCTTAGATGTCTCTATTGTATGTGCCCACTTAGAGTTCAATCTGTGTACATTTACATTATATAGTTTTTTCCATATTTCCTTTTAGGGCATGGGAACAAAACAGTCAGCAAAACTTCCAATGTTCTTGCAGATCAAAGTGAAGATAAATAATGAGTGGAGTGATTGCAACACAAGGTGATACTTGATCCCATGGAGGTTACCTTCACTGACTTTCCTAGAAGCTCATACAATGGGAACCCCACCTATGGGACTCATGGTGGGTGGCAGGAGATGACAGAAAACTTCCTCTTCATGAAAATCTTGGGTCTAAATGACATGCTTCTAGTTTGGTGGATGGGTTGAGAGAAGCAAGGAGGCCTTTCCAGGTAGAAGGAACAAAAGGTACTGTCACTTGGAAGTGACAGGAGGATGCACTGACAGGAGCCTGGAGCAGAGTGTAGGAGGCGATGGCAAAAGGAAAGACTCACAGGTTAAGACAGGCCCAGAGCATGAAGGACAAGCACCCACTCCGCACATCCCCTCCACTAACTACTTTGTTCTGCTCCCTCCTGCAATACCAATACTATCCAATTTTTATCTATACTAGAAATTTGGGAGCCATGCCTGATCCAATTTCCTTCATATCACCCATTTACTCCATCAGCAGGAATAGAAACCTTACCAACTTTCATTTACATATTCATCCATCCTTTATTGATAAATAAAATTTTTGAGGTACTTTCCATCTGACTCCCTCCTGCAATACCAATACTATCCAATTTTTATCTATACTAGAAATTTGGGAGCCATGCCTGATCCAATTTCCTTCATATCACCCATTTACTCCATCAGCAGGAATAGAAACCTTACCAACTTTCATTTACATATTCATCCATCCTTTATTGATAAATAAAATTTTTGAGGTACTTTCCATCTGACTTCAAGGTTAAATAAATGTTAATGAAGGAGGTAATGAAGCGAGACATGCTTGAACTTTGGAGTCAGACACAATTTGGGTTGGAATCTTGCCTCTACCTTTCACCTTCTGACTATATAACCTTGGGAAGGTGTCTTGGGATCTTCAGACCTCAGAAAAGAACACAAAGAAGGTAATTATGTGTTCCTCAGGGTACCTGCCACAGAATTATTAAATAGTCAATAGTGGAAATTCCTACATCCTCACTTCTCATTCTAGTCTTCATTTCTCTCCTGAAACTTCTTTCATGGTACTTTGAAACCTGCATTGACTCTTCTACTGGATTTTGAGGTCCCTGAGGGCCAAGGTTATTGTTAGGGCTGTTGTGTTTTGCTTTGTTGTTGTTTTTTAATAAAACACTTTCTGTGTTTATGTTTCTAGTTTTGCTTAGTTTTGGTTTGCACGGGAGTCCCCTGCAGTCTGCTTTCTGAGTGCAGGAGGGAGGATGAATGGTCTCCCTTTCAGCTTCCTCAGGAGTGGGAAAAAGAGTAGGAAAAGAACAAACATTTACGGCAATCTGAAGTTACAGTATGTGCTTGAGTCCCAGGCCTTTTCCTCATACATTGTTTAATTAACCTCTTTGAGCCTTTGTTTCTTCATTTGTGAAATGAAGATAAAATTCTTCTATGTTATCCTGCCTACAGGATCATCCCTGGATATTTGCCTTGAACAGTTTACAGTCTTAGCTCCCACCTGCCCATGGGAAGGACCACAGGGATCTTGTGCAGCATCCCCAAAGGTTCTGCAGCAGCACTCCAAGTTCCATCTCCTTCTCTCCATTCCTTCCTTCACCTGCTTTCCAACGGGTTTCATTCTGTGTCTAGTACTTTGTTTTCCTCTCTATGGTGGCTGTTTGAAATTGATGATTCCATAGGACAGCCTTCTTACTTTGCAATTCTGACTTCACCCCTACACACCATAGTTAACATTCCCCTCACCTTCATTAAAGTCTCTAACAGCAACAATGCAAATTGAGTAAATTCAATTTAGGATGATTGAGATGTCACCTGTTTTTATTCTTTCCATAAATTCAAGCAAGTTATGTCAACAATTGTCCTGATGTCATAATGTTATGCTAGAAGTTACTGGACTCTTTAATTGAATGTTCTCTTAATTTGGGCATTGGTAATGTACCAATTTGAGTATGCAGACTTGGCAGCTGAGTTTGCCACCACCCTGAGCTGGTAGTGTATGTGGGTGGCATAAAGAACATGTTGGGTCTTTGCATCTCTGACTGAGGCTCTCTGTGGCCAGCATCCAACTCAGCAGGACCAGATGATTCAGGAAACACTGGCTACTTCTGTCCTGCAAGCTCACAGTGGAGCGTCTGGCACTCCCTGAGATCCCGCCCTACATGGCTTTTTACACAAACTGAACAAATCACATCCTCTCAATGGGAGAAGTGCAACTCTGTTACATTTCTAAGGAGGAGGAAGGGCACTAGTCAGAGACCTTGTGGTCATCAGCAAATAGGGTGATCCAGGATGAAGAGAGACAGGCATTAAATGATGGTTTCTTCCTCCTCTCCCTTCTCCTCCTTTCCCCTTCATACCCAGTCTTATCGTCTCCCTTCCTTTCTAACTCTCCTTTTCTAATCTGTTCTTCACTCGCTTCTCTTCTCTTCTTTCCCTTATTCTCTCCCTCTTTATTCTTCTTCTAGATATCTTTAAGTGAGTCATGATTCAAATGGAAAAAGAATCTTAGCTAACTTACATACGGAAGCAGCAAATTTTCTCAGATTTTCAGCTCCTTGAAAGCTGAGCAGCATAGGAGCCTTCACGACACTGTAGCCCAGGCAGCAGTAGAGGCATTTCTATCCAGTTCCTGGGGCTCTCATCCCACAGTCAACTCGTGTTGACAGAGTGAGTAGGACTGTGTCTTTTCTTTTCTTTTTTTTTTTTTTTGCATCTGGATCTTGGGACATAAGCATGTGGCATAAGCTAGGTTTCTTACATTGCCCTAAGTCATTGTCACGAATAGAAAGAAGTGTGGTTGTATCTCTACTGCACAACCACTCGGACGACTGCTCCTAATGTCTTCTCTGAGATCTTCTTTGTCACTTCCCAAGTTTCATGCATGGGCAAATTACCCTCTATCCTACCCCATTATATTTTAATTGCAATTTGCTCATAATTCATTAACACCTACCACACTATTTCCTATTTATTTTGTGTCCATTCACCAGCTAGATTGCAGAAGTTGTGTAATTGTGCCTCATTCATCTTTATAGCCAAAGTATAATTCTAGAACAGTTTTTAATGTCAGATGCATCAAGGAACCCAATAAATGTAGATAGTAAGATTATGTTAATCTTACATTTTAATTCTGTTAGTGGTGAAATCTTTATGACTTAGTCCTGTGAGTTGCATTGAAAGATTGATCTAAGCACATCTTTCTTGCGTTGGAAAGGAGGTATATTTTCAAAATTTTTAAATATTAATACATTTTTAGCATGGCACGTGATCATTTTGAAACACTTATTTCAATATTCCATGTTCTAACATAGAGTATATTAACAGAAAATTTGAGATGTGGTAAGGCCAACTGATCGTGAAATGATTGCCATTGAAAAGATAATGGTCTTGAGTATGGAATCCCAAAAAAGGAGGTAAATGGGGGTCTGGATTGGTTGGTTTGTATTTGAAAAGCGTGTGCTCTGGCAATTTATTTTCTATCTCTAGGAACTGGTTAGTCTTGAGAAGGCAGTTCCTTCAGGGTCAGGAAGAACCAGATAGCAAAGAATCAGAAATAGAAAATAGAAGATAGACTTAATACACAGCCTATGATGCCAAAAGAGATTCCGTTTTCTCTAAACATGAACAGGCATGTGGAAAAAACAGCAATCTCTGCAGCTGTCTGGGTACGATTGCTGTCACAAGAACTATTGCCATAATGTGGTTAGGACATAAAGTAAACTTAAATACTCTACACACTTTTTATAATTGGAGGTTGTCCACATAGACACAGTAGAGACTTGAGAATTCCCCAGAGAACTTAAAATTCTATTCAGGTCAGCTGTAACCAGATTCTCCAATCACCATGTGGGTCATATATGGATTATCTTGCTTCTGCATTTATCTCCCAGAGATTCACTGCTTTTACTAATTATTGGAGTAGCAAACACCCTCTATTGCTTCTGCCTTCCTTGAACTATGATTGTTCTTATCTCTGGGTACTAATTCCATCATCCTTAGATCCTGTAGAGCACTCGCTGCTGAGGCATGCTTATCACCAAACCCCTGTTGGTGTCACTACAGAGTAGGAAGCGAACTGCTTACACTGCTGGAGGACAACTTGTTTCTCATCCAGCATTCTAACTTATCTGGTAAGGAAACGGATAACTGCAGTATGTAATTATTGTGTATCAGTAATTAACCCCTCCTGCCCTTTGTTTAGGTAAAAGAGATGAGGCTTAAAAGTCACACAATTTTTAAATGTCAAAAGTCTCACTTGATTCAAATCTTTCTGAACTTGGTACTTACAAACTTTTCAGGGGACCACAATGTCCAACATTAAATGCTGGAAATCACCATACCATGGGTTTGTAAAACAGACCAGTTTTTTTTTTTTTTTTTTTTTATGGATACGTTTAAGGTCCATCCTAGAGGCCTGTTTATATTAACACTGCATGTCTTACTCTGGGAACTTATCACTAAGATTTTCTTCAAAGACCTGGTGAATCAGGATTTTCCATTCATATCTGTGAATTAGGGATACCTGGGGGTAATCTCTGTCACTGAATAAATCAATATGTTTATCAGTTAGACCTCTTCTTTGCTGGAGAATGCTGACTTGCACTTTTTGTATAAGTAAGGTTTATCAGCAAGATTTGTACAGGGTCAAGAGTGGGCGAGCTGTTAGTCTGAGAAGTGCCAAATATCAGAATGGGGAAGAACGAGATCGTCTCTAGAACCCCTAGTTACCCAGAGACATTTTATTTCATTTCTTTCATGTGATTTTTTTCTTCCTTTCTTTGTTGTCTTTTCCACATACCTTACAGATGGTCAGTATTCTATTTGAAATGTAGTTACCACAAGTACACAAGGCTCTTTATCACAACAGTGATTATAGTTAGGCAATAGTAGAAATAAAATAAATGTCCATATGACTTTACCATATGATAGAATATTCTGCAGCCACTTAAAAGGATGAGATAGACCTATGAGCATGAACATAAACAATGCCCATGACTTATTAATAAGTTTTAGAAAACAGGTAATTTATTCTTCATAATAGCATAAAATGATAACAATAATTCTATATTATAATTTCTGTGGGTTTTTTTTTTTTTTTTTTTTTTTAGACACAGTCTCATTCTGTCACCCAGGCTGGAGTGCAGAGTGCAGTGGTGCAATCTCAGCTCACCGAAACCTCTGCCTCCCAGGTTCAAGCGATTCTCCTGTCTCAGCTTCCTGAGTAGCTGGGACTATAGGCATGGCTAATTTTTTTTGTATTTGTAATAGAAACAATGATAAATGAGCCATAGCTACCTTCTTACCTCTTTCTTTTCTTTCTTTCTTTTTCTTTCTTTCTTTTTCTTTCTTTCTTTCTTTTTCTTTCTTTCTTCTTTCTTTTTCTTTCTTTCTCTCTGTCTCTCTTTGTCTCTTCCTGTCTGTCTGTCTGTCTTTCTTTCTTTCTTTCTTTCTTTCTTTCTTTCTTTCTTTCTCTCTCTTTCTTTCTTTCTTCCTTTCCTTATTTATTTTTTTTCTTTCTTTCTTACCTTTCTTACCTTCTTACCTTTCAATTCAACATGATTGAATATTATAACATAATACTGAGCAAAAAAAAATCTAGACATATAAAGAACATATGGTATGATTCGTTTTGCATAAAGTTCAAAAATAGACACAACTAGCTTTTGGTATTAGATGTCAGTTTAATGGTTACATTGGTAGAGAAGGTGGCTAGTAATTAAGAAGCAGTATATACAGGGGTACTGAACATATTCCATTTCTTGGTCTGAGCGTTGGGTACCTATGGGTGTTCATTTTGTAAAATTTTCTCACAGTGTAAATTTATGAATTATGCATTTTGTTATGTATAACCCTTCAAAGTTTATTGTAAAGGGCAGGAATTTGAATTTTGAAAAAATAAAAGACTGTGATGCTTCACAACCTGGACAGTAATGAAAGGATATTCTTAGATGAAGTAAGAGATGTGGTTCAGCAAGACCATGTGCAAGCCAGATTCCTGGGGAACTAGAAACCATGAGCATGGGTGAAACCAAAGACATTGTTAAGTAAAACAAGCCAGGCAAAGCAAGACAAATACCACATGATATGTGGAATCTAAAAAAAGCTGATCTCATGGAAATAGAGAATAGAATGATGGTTACCAGAGGACAGAGGGTTTAGGGGGAAGATGGGTGGGGGAGATGTTGGTCAAATAATACATATTTGCAGCTGGACAGAAGGAATAAGTTCAAGAGACCTATTGTGCAGCAGGGTGGCTATAGTCAATGATCGTATTTTGTATTGTTGAAAAATGCCCATAGAGTGTATATTCAGTCTTCTCCCCACAAAAATGATAACCATGTGAGGTAATGCATTTGTTAATTAGCTCGATTTAACCATTCCACAATGTATATATACATCAAAACATTGTACACAATCCACACATTATAAATTCATATGTCAATTTAAAAATAAGTAAATATATTTGAAAAAAGTTAAAAAGGCACTATGAGCAAGTAGAGGAAGACAACTGTTAAACATAGAGGACAAAGCAGGCAGTGGAGGGGCAGGGATAACAAAATCTCCAAGAAGAGAGGTGAGCCATGCTATTGTATTTCCATCCATTGTTTACATAGATCCTTAAAATAAATCCTTCAAAAATTAAATTAAAATGAATTAAGTTGAATATTATCAGCACTGATATTTATAAAAGAGATTACATATTTATTATTGCTATGACTATCATTATTATAATTCATGGATCATCAGTATGACTCTATACCTGAAACTAATGAATTTGACTACAATACTGTTTTAATTCTTAATTTTTTTTTTTTTTTTTTTTGAGACGGAGTCTCGCTCTGTAGCCCAGGCTGGAGTGCAGTGGCCGGATCTCAGCTCACTGCAAGCTCCGCCTCCCGGGTTCACACCATTCTCCGGCCTCAGCCTCCCGAGTAGCTGGGACTACAGGCGCTGCCACCTCGCCCGGCTATTTTTTGTATTTCTTAGTAGAGATGGGGTTTCACCGTGTTAGCCAGGATGGTCTCGATCTCCTGACCTCGTGATCCACCCGCCTCGGCCTCCCAAAGTGCTGGGATTACAGGCTTGAGCCACCGCGCCTGGCCATTCTTAATTTTTCTTATGCACTTAAGGACTTGGAAATTGTTTTCAAATAGTTTACATCTTACCTCTCAAATTCAGTTTTCACAATGGGTTCTATGATATATTAAAATAATGGTAATAATATAGTAGAAACCAATTATATTTTATTAGCACTGGAAGTGAGCCAGACACTGTGCTCAGTAAATGCGTAGTACAAAGCATCTCATTTAATCTTCCAATGACCCAGTAAGGCAGGTATTATGATCATCACCACATTTCACATCAAAAACTGCGTCATAGACAGGTTAAATAAAATTGCCGAAAGTCAGGTAAATAGAGCGAGACCCTTGGAACAGATCTGTGCTTTCTGACTGTCAGTCTGCACTGTTCAACATGGTAGCCACAAACATGTGCCAGTCATTAAAAGAAACACTGGAGACAAGTTAAATTTAATAGACTTTAATTGAGCAATTTGTGAAGCGGGTAGCCCTCTGAACCAAATTACATTCAGAGTGACTCTGGCACTGCTGGAAGGTGGAAGAGAATTTGTGGAAACAGGGAATTTATGGGAAAAGGGAAAGTGGCCTACAGAAAACACAAGTGAGGTACAGAAACAGCTGGTTATAGCCCTCGGCATTCATTGAACACAGTTAACTGACTGTGATTAGCTGAAACTCGGTGATTGGTACAGGAGTAGGTTACAGTCTATTTGGGCATGTTGTTAGGTTAAAATTCACTATGTACAGAGAAACCATTAGACCAAACTTAGAATCTGTAAGGAGGCAGTTTTAGGGTAAAATTAACACAGTTGAACACTTGAAACATGGCTAGCCTGAAATGAGCTGTAAGTCTCATATACCGTAAGTCTCATATAAAAAGCCCCACTGGATGTCAAAGACTTAGCACCAAAACAATATAAAAGATTTCATTAATATTTTAAAGCTATTCTGTATTGAAGTGATACTATTTTGTATATGTTGGGTCAAATAACATTTATAATTAAAGTGAATTTCTCTGTTGATTTATTGATTGGGTTGCTTCTACCGTGCCTACTAGGAAGCTTTGGAAGCTTAAATTATACATGTGGCTTGCATTATATTTCTGTTGGATCATGCTGGTCCAGACTGGATGCTCTACTAGACCAGAGGTTTTCAACTTCAGCTGCCTTAGGTAGATTTGAACGTACACAGATCCAGCCTCCTAGTGCTGGAAATTCAGATCTGCTCTGGGCTGGAGTTCAGTTGTTGGTGTATTCAAGAAGCTCCAGAGGTGTTTCTAATGTGTAGCCAACGGAGAGAACTCCTACCTCTAGTCCAGATGCCTGCTCTATGCTGTCTGATACCCACCTGACTCAAGACAGCTCCTGATGGGATAGTTACAGCTTAAGCCTGGGAAGTCAAATAGCCACAGGGCTCTTAGACTGCACGCCTATGCAAAGAGCTGACTGTGCTGATGATGTTTGTAGGTTTTCCAGGATCACTGCTAATACCTGACTGTGGTAAAGGAGTTAGATTCCTTTAGCTTACACCTCATCTGTCTGAGAGAAGTGAAGCCCCATTACACTAATATGGAGAAGGTTGTGTGTTACCTTGGTCCTGAATGTTCTGTGAGGCAAGGTTAAAAGGTCTTTAGTGGGTTAGAATGCCTACTCCATCTAAATAGGTCACAGCTAGAAGATTCCTTTAAACCACTAGGTCAGATTCTCCCTGTTGTCAAGAAAATGAAATTTTATTGTTCCAAGTCACATGTCTTGCTCCTAGAATGTGACTTTGCCAATGAACAGTGAATCCTAAGTGATAAAACGTAGAATTGAGGGTCAGGAGTGGGGGACAGTTATTATAGGTTCAGGAAAAATGGAGTTATCAGATCTTTTAAAAGTGAACTGACACACCACAGACTGGGCTTGCCTTAGTATTGAGAACTCACCAGGAGATATAATTTGATGCACGTTGCTTTTTACTTACAATTTATTTGTGGAAGAAATAGCACTTGGAAAGCCAGTGCATGTTAGACATATTAATGAGAAGACCCAGGGCTTTTCATTTGCTTTTCAAAATATGTCTTATAACATTCACTTATCTATAGTCAGCCAGAGTTGCACTGTTTGTGAAACGAGGGAAGGAGATAAGCGGTTATTACAGGAAACGTTTATATTTGGTGGGGGGGCAGGGGAAGAAAGGAAAATGACAGGCTGAGAATACAGGTGTTTATGAATTTAAACTGTTATTTCCCTTTAGATATCAACTTTAACAGATAATGCACATCTAAAAGCATTTTGCCTAGAAATAAGATAGAGTATCAACATTATTATAAAGTAATTATTTTAGTTTTTCCTTTTTTTTTTGAGATGGAGCCTCCTTCTGTTGCCCAGGCTGGGGTGCAGTGGTGCAATCTCCGCTCAATGCAAGCTCCGCCTCCCAGGTTCACGCCATTCTCCTGCCTCAGCCTCCCGAGTAGCTGGGACTACAGGAGCCCGCCGCCACACCCGGCTACTTTTTTGTATTTTTAGTAGGCAGGGTTTCACTGTGTTAGCCAGGATGGTCTTGATCTCCTGACCTTGTGATCCGCCCGCCTAGGTCTCTCAAAGTGCTGGGATTACAGGCGTGAGCCACCGTGCCCCGCCTTTCAATTTTTTTTAAGTGTACTCTTCCATAGTTGACTGCAAAGAGCAAGAAAATGAATCCCTGGAGTAAATGTAACTTTCAACCCCCTCCCCCACCTCAAGAAATTGCTGCCTTTTTATTGCCCCACCAAGCAGAAGACCACTGGTAAATGTCCTTGGACATCCAGCTCAGAAGCTAATGAGTCTACCAAAGACTTTCTTGTAGTAACCCCCTAGTGCACAGCCAGCATTAGCCACATACAAAAACCCAGAAATAAAGATCATATCCTTGTCCTCGCGGGACTTTTGAGAAATGGATAGGTGCATTTTTGGTACAAGACCATGAAGTTATGAAAAAGGTGTAAAAGAGATGCAGAAGGGAAGCTTGGGAAGAATTTTCAGACTTCATAGTAGTTATTCTGAGTTTTTAGGGATCGGTGGGCAGATTAACTTGCTAGGGCTGCTGTAACAAAGCACTGCAAACTGGTGGCTCACACGATTCTTTTGGTTTCCAGTTCTGATCAAGGTATTAGCAGAGTCAGTTCCTTCTGAGGGCTGTGAAGGGATAACTCTTGCCTCTTTCCTAGCTTCTGGTAATTGGCTGTCACTCTTTGACGTTCCTAAGCTCGTAAAAGCATTGCCCTCATCTCTGACTTCTTCTTTACACGATGTTCTCCCTATGTGTGTATGTGTCTGTCTCTGTGTCCAAATTTCTCCTTTTACTAAGGGCACGGTAATACTGGATTAGAATCCATTTTCATGGCCTCATCTTAACTTGATCCTCTACAAAGACCCTTTCTTAGTCCATATGGGCTGCATAGCAAAGTACCCTACACTGCATAGCTTATAAACAACAGGCATTTATTTGTCAGTTCTGGAGGCTGGGAAGACCAAGGTCAAGATGCCAGTAAATTGGGTGTTTGGTGAAAGCTCAGTCTCTGCTCCATAGATGATGCCTTCTTGTTGTACCCTCACATGGTAGAAGGGGCAGGGAGCTTCCTTGAATTTATTTTATAAGAGTACTAATCCTATTCATGAGTGTGGATCCCTCATGACTTACCCACTTCCGAAAAGCCCCACCTCTTAATATGATTCCACAGGGCATTAGGTACTAACATATGCATTTTGGGGGCACAGCAATATTCAGACCATAGCAGACTTTATATTCAAATAAGGTCATACACATATAACTACTGGGGTCATTGCTTCAACATCTTTTGGAAGACAAAATCCAATCCGTAACAGTGGGAGTTTCAAGTAGAAAAAGGGAAGGTGCTTCTAGCCTGAATAACACAGTGTAAAAGACATGGAGCATTTTAGTACTTCCTGGTCATCTCAGCTTCTCTGCACATGGATGGTGGGACTGGAAGCACCCCCATCCCCAAGCAGCTTTCTCACGTTTGCTTGTAGCAAGGCTCAGGGAGCTGGTTCTGTCTTCCTGATATTCGTATTATATGCCCCACCCTGCCAGGGGGCCACCCTCTGTCCCTGCCCCACCCTGCCAGTGTATGTTTGATCTCATTGGTCTCATGGTAAGGATTCCTTTTGTTTGCCTTCAGGCTCTCTTTTAACTAAATGAAATACTTATTTAAGGCATTTATAAGGCCATTGAACTCTTTGTTCATTTTTATCTGCAAGTTAAAAAAGGCATATCCTGATTTCCAAACATTCTAAATATTCTTCTCCTTTTCATTCTCTTTCCTGATCAAGGTTCATTTGCAATTGCTTATAAGCTCCTAATATTTTAATCTATCCCAAGCATTTGTTGATTTTTAAAAATAAAATTCAGGAGACCTGCTTTATCTAACAATAATTAATACTGGATTAAATCCACTTAAACTTAATCCAGTTAAAATGAGGACATAAAAGTCAGAGTGCAACCATTCAGGGAGAGACTGACCTACACAGATGATGAGGTTGGTTTGATGGATAGAAATAAATACTAGAATTAGGCAGGGAGGAATGCTGGTGTGAAGACCCACTTCATAAATAGTGGGTTCGTTAATGAATATTGTTGTATTATGATGACTTTTTCTTCTCTAGGTAGACTCTTAACTTCAGGGCCTCAGATGATGAACAATTGGATAGAAAGGAGCCTCTGAGGTACCATTTGGTTGACTTTTAGAATGACTATAAGAGTAATCATGCTTCATTTTGATACCTAGTGGCAACACATAGGATCTGATTTGCATATCTTGAGTATGTGGTTTTCCAGGTAAAATTTTTGCTCATATATATGACATGCAGGTTTATGTCTGTGTGTTTGTGTGTGCTTAAACCTCACACTACTTGAAGATCAGCATATTTATGGACATCATAGTTGAGCTCTGTGTCTTTTAGGAAACCCTAAAAATGGTGGTACAAAGGAAATGTTCTCAAGAAGAACTAGAATCCTAGGTCCTTATACCTGGAGGGGATATGGAGGTGCCATTTAGAACATTTCCTGTTCCCTCACACATGTAGGGGATCATGCTCTATTGTGGTCACCCACGCTCTGTCTTCTACAGAGATCTCTCAGGGGAAATAGTGTGACAGGGACTATGGCTGTGATTTTCTTTCACTAGCATTCTTTTTTCTACGTAGTACAGCTTAATAAGTTTCTATGGAGAGACTTTGAGAATTTTATACTGTTGCAGTTTCCAAGAGAATTTCCATACGGCTGTGTTACACATCTGGGTCTGAACTGTGGCTGCCCAGTTAAGCAGACATCATGTTAACCAATAAGTATTCCAAGGATTCTGTGTCTCCAAGGACAAAGAGCACAATTTATTTTCTTAAAGGGAGAAGTGACGGAGAGTATGAAACTGGAGAAGGTAACATTGTGGTGAAATTTCAGAATCCAGCATTAGAACAGTGGAGAGAATCTTTTTGGCAGGCAGCCTGACCTGAGTCTTGCCCTTGCCCTAGACTCACCTCACTCCGGGAGCAGCATGCATGGTTGTTGCCTGCGTCTGTTTCACCACCAGCTGTAACTGCTCTTATCCTCTCTTATCCATTGTCTTTACCAAGAAAATGGGGGAAATACTACACACTTCCTATTTGTTTATCTGTGAGGGGGAGTATGAAAGACAGAGCCCATTCCCCAAAAAGGTCTGCTTGTATTACATCCTTCAAAATTTCTGGGCAGGACATTGAAAACCACAAGTTGAAAAATACAGTTACCAAGAGTGCAAGTACAAGTTAAAAAAATGAGTTTAAAAAAAAGACATAAAAATAAATTCTCTAAATGCCAGTTTCTGGACACAGACTTCTCCAGAGTTAGCAAGTCACTGACTGCCTGTGGCTAAGGCTAGTTCTGCATACGGGAGTAGAGTATTTTAAAGGTTCTTTTTGACCTAAATGCTGCTTCAGGAGAAAAAGGAAAAAGAAAAGAAACTGGCATTTTGTGCATCAATTATATGCCATGTATTATTCTAGGCACTTTGTTCGTGCTTATCTATTTAATCCCTAAATACGCAGCTATGCAATATTTTTCTATTTTATTGGTAAGGACAATGAGTAAGAGAAGAAGAACAGTTGCAGCTGATGGTAAAAGGTAGTCATGCACAACCACTGACCACACTGCTCCCTGAGTGGAGTGGGCTCAGGGGAAGGGGAGGTATCAGCCAGGCCACCCTAGTAGCATGGCTCAATCCAAGTTCAAAGGCCTCAGAACCAGGGAAGCCAATGATGTGATTCTGTCTGAGACCAAAGGCTTGAGAACCTAGGGTCACTGATTTAAGTTATAGGGTCCAAAGGCCAGGGAACCTGGAGTTTTTTGTCCAAGGACAGGAAAGGAGGAGTATAGCTTAGTTTCAACAAAGAGAAAAACATATTTGCATTTTCTCTCAGTTTATTCTCTTCAGGATCCCAGAAGATGGGATGGTGCCTGCCCATAATAAAGTCAGATTTTCCCCATGTAGTCCACTTATATGCACATGCTAAATGTCCTTTGAAAACACCCACACAGACATACCCCAAAATAATGCTTTATTCGGTCTCTAGGTATTCCATATTCCAGTCAAGTTGACACCTAAAATTAGCCATCACACAGAAGGAATAAATTTTAAAATATAGAAGGATGAAAAACTATAATTTATTTGAATTACTTACAATGTGCTATATGCTTAAGAAAAGTTATTTGATATCATTCTCATTATAAACATAAGTGATATCATTGCCTTTACTTAGCTGAGAAAATTGAAGTTTATAAAGGTAAAGTAATATACTTGCAGTCACTCATTTTAAAAGTGACCAAAATTAAAGTCAAATCCAAAATTACCAGACTCTCAGCCCCTTGATTTATGCTGGTTCTTGCATAATACCCTATGAATCAAATGCACTGATAATATACCATCATTGTAGCTACACCTGGGTCTATAAATTCACTTGTAGTCTTTGAGTTTTAATTTCACTCTTGATTTAAACTCAGAATTGCTTTTTTATTTTTGCATGTCCCCAGGCTACATTCGACTAGCTTCAAGTAAAAAACAAAACAAAACAAAAAACATACTGCATATATGTTATGTGGAAATCATTCATTTTTGTAGGTACAGTCTTATATTTTTGTTTGTTTCATTGGATATTAGTCTCCATAATTTTCATAATTCATTTTATTTACAGAAGCAGGGTAGATAGATTATTATATGCAAGTCATGCTTATTCTATTTCAGTCATGAACTGACAATTAAGTAAAATGGAATTCTTTAGAGTTGGCACAACTATTTATTTGCTTCCAAGTTCAATTGGAAAATTTAATGAAGTTGCAAATGTGGGGGTGGAAAGGATGACATTTTTTAAGATGACGATATGCCTAAACAGGTCTTAACAATACATTTTTTATCCCTTTCATTTGAATCTTTCCACCTTTAAAATGTCAGCCCAAGCCTGCAGGGGCACATGATTTCCCCTCTCCACTTACCAAGAAATGTAGATAATGTGACTTTTTTAGGTTTACTTTCTGTTTTCTATTATGCCAGCCCAAATAAATGCATTAAAAACAAAAATAAACCCTAAGAAGAGATAAAATGTTTGAAAACATTGGTTCCCAACATAATTCCACAGGAAAAAGTACTAGAAAACATGCAATCATATCTTAAGAGAGGATATAGTGCATGGTCTCAGAAAATAGAAGAAATAAAGGAAAATAGGTCCTATAATGTGGGCTCTGTACATGTAGGTTTTGATACAGATTTGTTTCATCAGGGTTCCATTTGCTTATTAATGATAAAGTACTGCAAGTACCTTTACTGATAAGAGAAACAACACAAGTCCCCATGGACTAATTTCAGCTGGCCCTGGAAGCTTCTGCAGCATTTCGGGAGCACCCCAGAAAGTCACAGTATGAAGAATTTTGTGTACCTGAACCACCCCTCAGCTTGCTTTTCTGTCTTTGAATTGCCATCAGCACCAAGTGAAGCTAGTCTAGAATATAAAACCAGGCATCATACCAGTGTCAGCATAGAGTATGTTGGTTGGAACAGCACACAAATCCAACACAGAGATAAACAATCAGAATACTTACATATCAGTTGATCATGCTGCTCATGCTCTGAGGCCAGGGGACAAGTGCTTTCACCATTTTCCTTATGGCACTCTGTGCTGTGAAAAGGACTTTATGAGTGCAGAATCACAGTGAAGAGGCCAAGGTTGGATGAAAAAGCCCCTGTTTTAGCCTATAACAGAATACCACAAAATGGGTAATTTATTTTTAAAAAGAAATTTATTTGGTTCATGTTTCTAGAGGCTGGGAAGCGCAAAAGCATAGCACCAGCATCTGATGAGGGCAGTTCTATGGCAGAAGGGGGAAGGCAAGTGAGCTCAGGAGACAGAGAGAGGAAATTGAGCTGAATTCATCCTCTTATCAGGAGCCCACTCTTGTGATAACTAACCCACTCCTGTGATAACTAGTCTACTCTCATGATAACAGCATTAATCCCTTCCTGAGTGGAGTCTTCATTGCCTAATGACCTCAAAAAGGCCCCACTTCTTGGTACTGTTACAATGACTATTAAATTTCCAACACAGAAACTTTGAGGAACATATTCAAACCATAGCAGCTCCAAATGGAGAAGCTGGGTGTAGAGTTTAGCAGCGGGTGGGGTCAGGAGCAGATGGTCAACTCAGGAAAGGAGGATGTGTTTAAGCCTAGGAGGACTTGATATGAACACAGACAGATTCTAAGCCTTAAGAACACTCTGGGGTGAGAATTGATGTAACATGAACAATTCTGTAAAGACAGAAATATGCATTTGTTAATTCAAGTAACAAGTCTGAGGTGTCAGTGATGTGAGAAGTGCTGCACTAGGTGCTGAGGAGACAGTGATGAGCCAAATGAATAAATTAATGAAGAATATGGTCCCCTGAACCAGTGGAGCTTACAGTGCAAGGCTTTTTGATAGTGCAAGCCTTTTTGAACTAGTGACATTTAATTTGAGATAAAAAAAAAAAAGAGTGGGCATTTAAAAGACAAGCAGAAGGCCTGGAGCATTGGCTCACACCTGTAATCCCAGCACTTTGGGAGGCCAAGGCAGGCAGATCACAAGGTCAGGAGATCGAGACCAGCCTGGCCAAGATGGTGAGACCCCGTCTCTACTAAAAATACAAAAATTAGCTGGGCATGGTGGTGCGCACCTGTAGGTACTCGGGAGGCTGAGGCAGGAAAATCACTTGAACCCAAGGCAGGGATGTTGCAGTGAGCAGAGACCATACCACTGCACTCCAGCCTGGTGACAGAGCAGGACTCTGTCTCAAAAACAAACAAACAAACAAAAAAAGCCAACGGAAGAATAAAGCAAACGGCATGTTTCAAGACTCTAAGGACTAAAATGGTAGACATAACAGAAAAAAAGGAGAGTGGTTGATATGGGTGAGCAGTGTCTATCAGGCAGGTCTTTCAGACCACACTAAGAGTTTTAGGTATTATAAGTCAAATAGGAACCCAATAGCACACTAAAAATAGAAGACACACACATATTCATTCATATACATGTGTATATATGATTTAATTTGTATATTAAAAGGTTTATATAGCCTGCTACATGGAGAATGGTTTATGGGAGTATAATCATAAAAGAAGACTAAAAGATAAAAAGCTATGTATTATTTCATATTCTGCATATTCTACATATTCTTTGTATATTCTTTTGTACCCTAGGATTAATATTTTTGCAGCTGTAGTTGACATAAGATAAACCACCTGTTTATAATGTATCACTAGATACATTTTTGACATAAGTATTCACCAGTGAAACAACCACTGTAATTGAGACAAGTAATATGTCTATAACACCCAAAAATTTCCCCACATTAATTTGTAATCTCCCCTATCATTCCCTACTCCTGACCCCAGGTATCTACATACATGTTTTATGTTATTATAGTTTCCATTGTCTAAAATTTTGAATAAGTGGAATTATACAACATGTACCCTGTTTGTTGTCTGATTTATTGCACTCAGCATATTTATTCTGATATTCTCTCATATTGTAGTTTATATCAATAGTTCATTTCTTTTTACTGCTGAGTACTATTTCATTATATAGAAACATAACAATTTGATTATCCATTTACCTGTTGATGGATCCTTGGGTTATTTCCAGTTTGGGGGCTATTAAAAATAAAGTTTCTATGAACATTTGGGTACCTAATGAAATTGAACTCCCAATAGTTGTGGGTAATGGAATGGCTAGATAATAAGGTAGGTATATTTTTAACTTTCTGTGAAGCTATCATTGGAAATGGCCATATAATTTTACCTTTCCATCAGAAGTACATGAGAGTTCTAGTTGCTCACATCCTTTTCACATTTGGTATGGTGAATCTTCAATTTCACCTATTCTAGTGGGGGTGCCATATATCTCATTATAATTTAAATTGCAATTTCATAATAATGAACAATGTTGGGTATCTTTTTAGGTACTTATTTGTCATCCAGATATCTTTGGGGAAGTGTCTGTTCAACCTCGTTTTGCTCATATTTAAATTGGTTTGCTTATCTTATTATTGAGAAGTCATTCTTACAAATTAAAGATACAAGTCCATTATTGAATATATATTTTGCAATTTTTCAGACTATATCTTGCCTTTTGATTTTCATAATGGTGTCTGTGAAGAGCAAATGTTAATGTTGATTGATAAAGTCCATTTTGATTTTGAAATATTTTTTAGTTTGTAGCTTTCATATTTTAGTTAAGAAATCTTTGCCAAATCCATGGCACTAAGATTTTTTTGTATGTTTTCTTCTAATTTTGTAGTTTAAAATTTACATTTACATCTATCATCCTTTTTGAGTGTATATATGTATAGAGTATGATATTGGGATCCAGGTTCATTTTTGTGGATATGGCTATGTATACTATTGATGCAATGTCATTTTTTGAAAATGTTCTTTCACCAATGAATTATGTTGGCATCTTTGTCAAAACCAATTGGCCACATGAGTGTCGAATATTATATTTCCGAACTGTTTTATCTGTTGCAATTATTTGTTTGTCTGTAATTAGGCCAATACCATACTGCTTTGATTACTATAAATTTTATAAGAAATCTTAGAATAAAGTCATGTGATTCCACAACTTTGTTCTCTTGGCTACAGGAACATTGTTCTGGCTACTGTAGCTCTTTTGTATTTCCATAAAACATTTAGAATTGGCTTGTCAATTTCTATGACAAGAACAACAAAAACAAAAATGCTTCCTGAGATCTTAATAGCATTGCAATCAATCTGTCTATCATCTTGGGGAGAATTGACATCTTAATAATATCAAGCCTTCTAATCCATAAACATGTTATATCTATTTATTTAGATCTTCTTTTAAGCTTTTCAATGTACAAGACTTGTGTGCCTTTTGTTAAATTGAGCTCTATGTATTTTATATGCTTTGATGCTATTGTAAATGACATTTTTGTTTCAAATTATCTTTGTTGTCATAAAATGATGTGCATTTATTTTTGTATCTCTCTCCTATAACCTTGTATCCTGAAATTTTCCTAAGCTTACTTGATAGTTATACTGGCTCTTTTGTAGATTCCATCAGTTCTTCTGTATAAATTGTCATGTTGTTTGCAAACAAAGACAACTTTTCTTCTACTTCCCCCAGCCGAATGATTTTTATTCCTATTTTTTCTTGTTACATTAACTAAACCTCTGGCACAGTGTTGACCGGAAGGTATGAGAGTGGATATTCTTGCTTTATTCCTGATCTTAGGGAAAAAACATTCAGTCTTTCACAGTTAGATATAGGTTTTTTTTATAGCTACTCTTTATTAGGTTGAGGAAGTGCCTTCTATTTCTAGGTTTTGAGAATTTTAATCAAGAATGAATATTAAGTTTTGCTACGTTTTTGCCTCTAATCTAGTTGTTAGATTATCTGCTTAGATGTAAAAATGGTGAATCATATTGATTAATTTTAAAATATTAAACCAACCTTGCATTTTTGTGTATAAACCTTACTTATGATGCACTATACTTTTTATATATGGTTATATTTTATTTCCTAAAATTTATTAAGACTTTTTGCATCTGTGGCAATAAGGGCAATTTATCTGTAATTTTTTGTTAGGTCTTTGTCTTTTTTGGAATCATGATAATACTGGCATCATAAAATGAATTTGAATCTATTGTTTTTCTGTAATTTTCAGTGATGAGAAGCCTCTGATAGGAAAAAATGAACACCAAAGGAATTATTATTTTCTTTAAAAAATAGTGCTTGCTATAATTGAATAATGTTCTAATTTTAGTATGCATGAGAAATACCTGAAAATTTTACTTAAATAGAGATCCTGGCTGGGTATGCTGGCTCACGCCTCTAATCCCAGCACTTTGGGAGGCCAAGGCAGGCAGATCAACTGAGGTCAGGACTTCGAGACCAGTCTGGCCAACATAGTGAAACCCCATCTCTACTAAAAATACAAAAATTAGCTGAGCATGGTGGCACATGCCTATAGTCCTAGCTACCTGGGAGGCTGAAGCAGGAGGATCACTTGAACCCAGGAGGAAGAGGTTGCAGTAAGCTGGGATCACGCCACTGCACTCCAGCCTGGATGACAGAGCAAGACTCTACATAAAAAAACAAACAAACAAACAAACAAACAAAAAATCCTGATTTAGAAAGAAGGAAACCATAATTGGTATTAACAAAGAAAAACATATCTCCCCAGGTGATTTTTATGTAGATGATTCATGTTCTGAGAACTCTTAGTCTGCTCAAAAGTTCTCAAAGTATGTTTCTCTGACCAGTAGCATCAGAATCACCTGGGAACTTTTAAAAAATGCCAATATTCTGTACTCACTCCAGATCTACTAAATTAGTAACTCTGGGGAAAGAAGTAGGTGCAATCTGTTTTTTAATAGGCTCCAAGGTGACTCCAATGCATTACAATTTGAGAACTATTGTTCTATGTTAATGACACAGAGAGAGAATGTATATGGATGCAATTAATTTTGTATATTTTTAGAATATATGTGTGTTAAAAAGTGGGAAATGTCCTCTAAATTGGCTTTTTCTTTCTTATGACCTGTGTAGAAGGTCTGAGAGTGAGAGAGGGAAAGGTGTGCCAGGTGTGTGAGTAGTGTCGAGATGATATGGATGATCATTAGGAAAACAGGAAGGCAGGCTGATGAGATTGTTAGTGACTATTAGATGACTACTTAAGCTCTGTGATGCTGTTCTTTATTGGTGTCCATTTGCCCAGTGGTACAGTTTTCTTCCCCAATTCTGAGCTGCCCATAGTAGAGGTATGGAGAAGGCAGTTTCTTGGATTTATGTATATTTATTTTGCCAAATCGGTGAAAGGAAGATGAAAGGGATAAAGTAAATAAGAGTATTTGCAAGAGAGTAAATGACTGTAGTCATGGACCATGGTCATTGTCCTGTGTCAACAGAAAGATGAAGACAAGAGGAGGATAATTAACAGAGAAAGTACTGGGATCTATGGATACAAAGTCTTGATGAGATGGAAGAATTGTTTAGGTAGATACAGGTTAGGAAAGGACCTAGGAGTATAAATGGTAGTGGCTACAGAGTGAAATGTTTGTTTCTGAATTATTGTCTTTTTTGTGATAAGCTACAAGGTATGACCTTGGTAATAGAGACTGAATTCTGTGCCAAATCATGGTATTGAGAAGGACAGAGACTGGGTGAATAAAATACTTACATGCCTATTGATTTTTTCTTCATGAGTGCTGTCAATCATAGTGATAGTAGGATGAATGGGAGGCTGACAGTCAAGGACTAAATCAGAATCAGAAAACACAGGGGCATCCGCACCACGGAAGGTAAATTGGAAGGCATCAGTGGCACAGGAAAGCTCAGAAGCACCTGAGTTTGTTTCTCTAGCGGATTAATTTGGACCCTACCACAATTTCACAAACTTAGGTAACCAGTAAATCCTAGTCATAGAATATCTGTGGATAATAAATTTGTAATCGCAGTATATGAGTATGAGTTCTGATGTAGCCATACAGATAAAAAAAATAGCACCCAGTTATCCTATAGAACTTTGCAAATAAATTGAATCATAATAATTTCCTCGTTTTATTCCCTGTTTATGACAGAAACAAAAAAGTTGGCTTTGACAGATTCCTACCAGCTCAGAAGTACATGGATGAAGATTGTTGCTGATGTGCCCTGCTGGCATCCATTCTAATTTTGTTTTTCAAATTCACAGAGAGTGAAGAAGTTTATCAAAGGCAGGTGCTGTCAATTTCATGTATCATCTTTGGAATTGTCATCGTGGGCATGTTCTGTGCAGCATTCTACTTCAAAAGCAAGTAAGACCATTTCTCTCAAGTATTTAAAGTTTACTTTTCGAGAAAGCAGTTTCTGTTACTTTAAGTTCTCGGTCTGTGCGCCACACAGAGGGAACCTGTGGAAATGGGTCTAGCAACAATCTGCAAGTGCCTTAGGACCTTTTTGTAAATTGCGGTGAGTGTGTACAGGCATGTGCCTGCATGTATGTGATGTGTGTGTGCACACATGTGTGCGCGGTTTATCTTTGATGCACATACTGATCATTCCTCTCAGTGATCACGAACATTCTATGTTCTTTGCACTGATTAACCACTTGCCGGTATTAAAGGCTTGGTGTCTGCCTGTCACTAAGGGCTAACTCTTCTGAAGAGAGGGGTCACTGCTATGAACCTACACATTATCAACCATTATCTATCTATTTATGAAAAAACAATTCAATTTTTCAATTTTTCATACAGATTTTAGGCAAATATGGAACATAAATACTAAAAAATATACTTCAGTTTACCAATTGATATGCATATGTTGAATATGCCCTAAAGTTATCTTGCTGAGAAATTAGACCTTCTTCAGATGAAGGTGTTTATGTTTACTAGAAATAGATATAGGCCAGGTGTGGTGGCTCAGCCTGTAATCCCAGCACCTTGAGAGGCCGAGGCAGGTGCATCACCTGAGGTCAGGAGTTCGAGACCAGCCTGACCAATATGGTGAAACCGCATCTCTACGAAAAATACAAAAATTAGTCGGCCGTGGTGGTGTGCGACTGTACTCCCAGCTTCTCGGGAGGCTGAGTCGGGAGAATTGCCGGAACCTAGGCGGTGGAATTTGCAGTGAGCCCAGATCACGCCGCTGCACTCCAGCCTGGGGGACAGAGGGAGACTCCATCTCAAAAGAAAAAAAAAAGAAAGTAGATATAAACATATCTCTGTGTGCGTGTGTGTGTGTGTGTGTATGTGTGTGTGCGTGTGTGTATTTTTCCAAATGAACTCTGGTAGAGGTAGTTTATTTATTAAAAGGATATAATCTGCACTTAAAATAAGAAATGCGGATAAAAACATTAGCCCCATGGTTTCTTGAGCCTTAAGAATTTGGCAGATTTTATTTCTATAGCTTGTCTGAAATTCAAGCCAATGTGTAATTGTTTTTCTGAGTGGACCTGTAAGTTTTTACCCATTCGCTCTTCTAATACGGGATTAATTTCCAGGTACAGTTTGTGATACCTGTCTGCATGTTTTCTGTGTTGATTCTCAAAGAGAACTGATTATGATTTTTTAACATAACATAAACTCAAGCATCAATTCAGAATTAGGAACCATTATTTTTCTCATAAACTATTTCAGAATGTTTTTAGATATTTAGAACTGTTGCCAAAATAGTACAAGAGTTTCCATATACTTAAACCAGAGTTCCTCTATTATTAATGGCTTACATTTGCATGGTACCTTTGTCAGAATTAATGGAACAATATTGATATTGTATTACTAACTAAAGTCTGTATTTTCAGATTTCCTTAGTATTTACCTAAGGTCCTTTTGTTAATGCCAGGGCCCCATCCTTACCATATGATATTAGCTGTTAATTCTCCTAGGCAACTCTTGGATGTGACAGTTGTAACTATCAATTTCTGAGCACTTACTCTTTGCCAGGCACACTGGGCTTTTAATGTATTAACTTCCAAACACCACAGCAGTCAGAGTTGTGCATTATTACTGCATTTTTCAAATAATGCCAGAATCTATTTTAAAATATTTATTTTTCAAAGTCATAAAGAAGAAAATTACAGATAGGTTCTTTAATCTTAGCAGTTCTAGGTTAAATCACATGCTCTAAACCTCTATACCATATTGTTTCACATAGTCCTTTTGCTAGATGGTGGAGCTGCGCAGAGTGGGTTAGGACTTACCCTCTTTTGTACAGCCCATAGCACTTTATGTTCTGTAAGGTTGCCATCTGGCATAACGGTCAGGGTTGTACACTAGTGAGTCATACTTGGATTCAAATCTTCAAGCTGTCATTGTTATATTTGATTAGGCAAATTATATTGTGTCTCTTAGCGTTGGTTGCCTTTGTGGTAAAATATGAACAAATATAATATCTACCTTTTAGAATTTTGTTAAGGATTAAATGCAACCATGGTCGGGTGCAATGGCTCATGCCTGTAATCCCAGCACTTTGGGAGGATGAGGCGGGAGGATCACTTGAGGTCGGGAGTTCGAGACCAGCCTGGCCAACATGGTGAAATTCCATGTCTGCTAAAATACAAAAATTAGCCAGGCATGGTGGCAGACACCTGTAATCCCAGCTACTCAGGAGACTGAGGCACGAGAATGACTTGAACCTGGGAGGTAGAGGTTTCAGTGAGCCACAATTGCACCACTGCACTCCAACCTGGGCAACAGAGTAGATTCAGTATCCAAAAAAAAAATACAATCACAATGTAAAGGGCATAACAAAGTGTTTAAAAGAGTAACTATCCAATAGAGCCTTGCTGTTGTTAACACCCATGGTTTTCCACACCAGGACTTGGTGGCTGGGTAGCTATAAAGTTAGCAGCCTCCCCTGGAGCACGAGAGTGGTAACCACACTCAGCAGGGTGGTAATTAGAAGGGTCTCCCTGCTAGAACTTTGTACAAAAAAGAAATTCCATACTTAACAATAACCAAATTATAATGAAGAAGCAGTTAATCACTTATTTTTACAGTATAATGTGTAGTTGTACCACATTTAAATGAAAGACAGGCCATGGTAATTATGAGAGCAAACAGCTGGATTACCAGGGGACTTCCATCTTTGGGGCTGTCAGTGTCTCACTCTGGGCTGCAAGTGGGCTTGGAGATCAACATCTCCTCCTGGGGCTCAGTGAGGGGTCAAAGTGTTTAATGAAAACAGTGTTCAACATCAGATTCATTAGGGTAGGCTCAGAGGACTGCACCGAAGCTGGAGAACCAAGTGGGGCATTGTTGTCTTTCTGTCTACCAGCCTGGGACACAGTTTTATTTAAAAAATGAATCAATTAATAACTAAAGGTAAAAATAATAAAGTGATATAAATGGAAGTATTTTCCAGCTGGAATTGGATGAGCTATATGTTCTTCATTAGAGACCTAGGGTGCATTTCTTCTTCTAGTACCATTTTCAGGCTTGGTCTCCCTTTAATTTTCTTTGCTTGAGAGAAATGCCACAACCTTACCAAGCACCTAATTTATATTGCTAAAAGCAATATCAATTTTCATAAAACCCTGGCACAAGTGTGTGTGTGTGTGTGTGTGTGTGTGAATTCGTGGATTTCTAATTCCTTTCCCAAAACCTTGGGGAGAACAGAATATCCAGATTCTACCTTGACCTTCCCTTACTTTAACTTATAAAGGAAAGTAGTTTATATGTATATACTTTTTTTACTTTAGCTTAGAAGCCCCAAGTCTTCCAGGATTCTAAGGCCTCTCTATCGTTGATATTCAAATAAATTCACCTGAACCTCCATTTGATATACTGGGATGTACAGTTTCTGCCCAGAGGGAGTTGAGACTTACCCCAAAGCTCTCTTGATCATTTATCTTCTACTTCAGATAATCACTTAGATGTTTCATTTATGATTCTTTTTCCATTCCCTTGTCACCTTTGGCATGGCATGACTTCATCAGAAGGAATATCACAGCAAATTGTATATCTGAGGAAAGATGGAAGGTAGGTGACATGATGAGGAATAAATAAGAAACATATTGAATTTAGAGGATTTTTTGATGGAGTTAACTGAACCCCTAGTAACTCTAAAAAACAGTGAAAGAAATTCTCTTCAGTCCCAATAAGCTCATATATTCCTATACATAGTTAATGGAACTATTAATTGAGCCTTTCAGGTCTGGCCAATGTGGCTCACGTAACGACTATAAATTGTTCAAGGTTTTCTCTTTACTTTCAACTTACATAGTTAAGAATGATGGGGATGAGTATTAGAGTTCTTAGTAGAGCTTGGAAATACAAAACATGATTCAACCCTAAAACTACAATGAAATAGGAGTGGAGATGTTTCAGGAGGCAGAATCTGAGAGAGGTAATAACACAAATAGGAAAAAAGAGGAGGATAAAGAAGAAATTGGTGTTATCAGTAAAATGTAGACATGGTTACAACCTGCCCCTGACTATAGGTCATCAACCCCCTGAAATAAGAGATTTTAGATCCCAAGAAAAGCCTCTTAACAGCAGACACTCTGATGCAGTTCTACGATCTTCTTCAGATATGGAGGATTTAGTTCCCAGGTTTGCCAGCAAACACCCATGAAGAGTCACCTTTTTCAATCTCATGTTCCATTCTGGGATTGTTTATCTCCAATGATGCATCAATATGAGGCTCTGAAGACCTAGATCTTTTCCCCAATTTCAGGGGCAAGACCATGCCAGCTTCAGAGCTCCCTGTGGGGTTTGCTGAGGTTTTCTCTGAGACTACATCACATTCCAACTTCTTCCCAGCCCAATTCTGCTTCCATTTCTTCCCTTTGCTTCCACAGGTGTTGATACCCAGAGCTCTCCCTAACAAAAGTCCTCTATGCTGTCTTTATCCCGGGGTCTGCCTTCCCAGGAGCCCAATCTGCAACAAGACAAATAATGCCTAACAATGGATTCACGGTGTCTACTATTCTGCAACTTACATCTTATTTCTTTTTAATGCATTGCACCAAAGAAACTTGAAACTCAATGGACTGTAAAGTTTCCACACTGACACTCTTGGGCTGGTAGTATTCCCGTGTACAATGCATGCATCTTGTCTTCCCCAGAGCAATGGCTCTCATGAGAGAGCTAATGGTATTGCAATCAGCTGCTGATTGTTTACTCTGTTCCCATTTGCTGGGGGAAGGAGGAAGGAGCAAAAAAGCATGTGCTTGTGAGACAGGAGGGATGGTAGATAGGCAGAGGCAGGCTCAGAATGGAAGGACCACTTATCTTGGAATATTACTGAGTCAGGACTTGAGTGAAAAAAGACTAAAGGTAGGCAAATTATAAAAGGATTTAGGAAACGCAGTCTGATGTTGGATATTGTATAAAGAAAATTCCTTTACAAGTTTATACTTCCAGGGCTCTGAATTAGATTATTGAAAAAGTCATTAAGTGTTTCTGATTTTATCCCATTAGAGTAGTGGAATCCTTGCTCTGCGATGTGCACTCTTACTTTTTCAGGATGATTTACCCAACTAGAACCTCCTGATTTCCCCTTTTTGTGTTTGTGAATGAATCCCTGATAAAATCTTGTGGCTGTAACATGCTCCTTAAAATGCCAATATGATAGATTTATTTTTAACAATAAGCCATAGATTAGCTGTTAGGAAGCAAATAGATTATTACAACAGGATTAAAGCAACTAAGAGTGCTAGAGATAAAAGTCTCCCAAATAATTGGAAAGATAAAAAGAAATATCTTAAAAAACAGAGCTACATCACATTGATATTATAAATTCAAAATGGGTAATGAAGCTTAAAGCCTCCAAAGCTTGTAGCAAGTGCTGGTGAATTGCTTGGGAAGACACAACTAGTGTAATCTTTTATCTTTGGGTCAGTGTTCTGATTCTTCTGCAGCTTCTGCCCACAAGACTGAGCTTGCTTGATGCTATTGGGAAAGAGATGAACACTTTGTTTGTGCCCCTACATGCAGCCACCACAGTGTCCGTGGAAGATAGCTTTTATGAACTTAATTTAAAGAGGACGAAACGGAGGCTCAACAAGTTTAGGAAATTATTAGCGTAGCAAAACTAGTGGGTGGCAGAGTGGGATTCAAATCCCAGTCCCTATGATACAAGAAACCATGCTGTATAGTGTGCTACCTGACTGGAGAAGTTCATTGCCAAGACTGGCCATATACTCCACTGATGGCTGTATCTTTGTCAGAGACCTTGGAGGACAGGCAGAATTCAACGGCATGATTCTATTGGGAAAGTTGTCAGAATCAAAATGGAGTCATTTGTGTTAATAACCCTGAAAAATAGAGCCGGAGAAGGCCATGAAGGGAGCGGTCCAATGGGCAAATGCCTGATTACAAGAACTATCACAAAAGACTCTGCAAAAACCACAGCTTTGCATGAAGGCATTTGCAGCCTTAGACACACATGAAAATACTTCTGCAAGGACATCTGCCCAGCAACTGCCTGTCCACCCTTGGACTGGCACCATCCTTTCTATTGATCCTTGTAGCCAGAGATAATTATCTCAAATCACTTGTGTACCTCATGTTTCCTGTCTTCCTAGTAATAAAAGCTAGTTTCCTATATCGTGTGTATTCCCATTGCAACACTTATTTCCACATAAATGTTTTCTTTTACAGAGTCTCCATGTTTGTTTTTTAGGTCAACACTGCAAAGAGGTACACGTGTGTGTGTGTGTGTGTGTGTGTGTGTGTGTGTGTGGTGTGTTTAATGGGTACCAAGTCTATGCTGATAGATGATTTCTGTGAAGCTTCTGGGACAGAACTGCTGCTAAGGCAGTGGTTTGTCCCATCCTTCTGGTATAGGCACTGAGTGACCCAGACAACAGTCATTCCACATGTGCGCACAGGAGCACTTTACTTGAAGTCGAGAACCCTCGAGCAGTTTCAGCCATTTCACTCAGAAATAGTGGGACCATGAACACATGTCTTGGCAGTTCTGAGTGGTTGTTGAAGAGTGTAAACTATGCAGGCAGGTTGGCTGAACTGAGATCCAATCTCTGCCACTCACTGACTATGTGACTTCAAACAAATGGCTTAACTTCTCTGTGCTTCAGTTCTCATCTACTGAATGAGTATGGCATTATGGCCTCATCCCATAGAATTATCATGAAAAATATGTGAAATGATACATGTAAAGCACTTAAAACCATGTGTGACACATTACTGTATAACTACTAGCTCTTTAAGAGTTAACTATTTTTAATATTTGGGCTCTTGGTAACAATAAATGAGCTATTTCTAAATTGTAAAAGAAAGAAAAATATACACATTATAGTATATAGTCAAGTCGTGCAATTAAGTTAAACATATTTGAATTGTACAAATCTAAATGTAACTCTACAAATACGTCATATGTACCTGTTAAGCCCAAGTCTTAATTGTTTTCCTCTAGTCACTTTCCCATAGTATGTCCAGTTCTTTGCAGCTAAAACTCAGGGTTAGAGACTCCTTGCATCTGTGAGGGCCAGGGCAATGCACTAAATGTTTGTCTGCTTTTGGGGTGCCACTGAATGTGAATTCCTAGAGAATATGGATGATATCAGGCTATCGCTAAACTGGAAGCATTTCTTGGTGGGGTTGGAAATGAGAGAAGGGTTCTCTTTGTTAGCTGAGTTTATTTAACTTTAGCAAATAACAAATATAGACATTGGGAGTGAATGAAGCCCTGAAAGTAGGAGTTGAATAAATTCATGCAAATATTTGTACACATGTTTATTTATGCCCGCAGGAAACAAGCTAAACAAATCCAAGAGCAGCTGAAAGTGCCACAAAATGGTAAAAGCTACAGTCTCAAAGCATCCAGCACAATGGCAAAGTCAGAGAACTTGGTGAAGAGCCATGTCCAGCTACAAAATGTAAGTGACATGTCTACACACCTCCTCCTGCAGCCTACCTCAGTGCTTCCAGTCCAGAGATGTTGGGAATCTGGGATCAGATTTGTATATATTTTTCAGAGCTTTATAGGGTTTCGCTTAAATCGTCTTACAATTCTGGGCTGGGAGGTATGCACACATGCATGTATGTATGCATCAGATAAAAGACAAGTTAAATTTCAGCTCTTGATTACAATCTGTAATATAAACTAATCTCTGGTAAAAATAAGAGCTTCAGTTGTTTGTCCCGTGAACACTTGTCGAATCCTTAGTTTGTGCCAGAAGATGTGACACCAAGGATACAATGTCCCTTGCCATAAGGGAAGTTCTGTGTAGGAAGAAACACAGAAAACCCCAGAATCAGCAGAAGTGAGTTCTGAGATAGTTGTTGTTGCAGCAGAGGTTGGACAAGAGGAAGCCAGTGGGAGGTGGATGGGGGTAGACTTAGGGGCTGCCTCACAACAGAGTCAGGCTCGGACTTGGTTTGGAAGGACGTGAAAAGTTTTATAGAGAGTCAAAGGGCTAAGAGCTAGACACCAGAACATACAGGAAGAATAAAGCCATAGAATCCCAAAAATGCATGTTATGTTCAGAGAACTCTGAGTTAAGGGTGTGAGAAGAATCAAAGATGAGAAGTAGAGTTTCAGAATCAATCCTTCTAATTCCAGGCCTTACAGAGATACCAGAACTTGAAGTTAAATGCAAACTCTTTGCCTCTTACACTTTTTGTAAGGCAGTTTTAATCATTACTGAGCTATATTGCGAAACACTAAATTAAAGACAAGAGAATACTGTGTAATACATAGAGATATATTCTTCTTAGGGTAGCAATTCTTTGACCCCACACAGCATTGCACTTTCAGAATCTGAGGCATAAAACAAAAGAACAAAGGCCACTGCATAAACCTAGCATTTGAGTATAATAGGCAATCATCCAGGACACATTCACACCCCTCCAAATGCTTAAATCACTGAAAATTTATACATCACTGGTGATTCTAAGAAATCATTACCCAAAAAGTCACTGTTATGATATCCATAGCAGATGTACTCAAATGGTTTAACATGGAATTCATAAATCAGAATCTCTTCCCAGCCAAGTTTTGTTAAACTTTTATTCATGGCAATGTGCAGGAATTGTTCACTTCAGAAACACAGCGAATGGTTTTACTATTGATTTCTAATGGATATAATCCCACCACTGTAAAACAACCACAGTGATGGAGGGTTTCATTCCTTAGCAACTGGTTATGTCAAAGATAAACAAAGCCAGACACTAGGTAAAGTGATGAGGATAGATTCTAATCAGCACTATATTAGTGGAATAGTGGAATAGTTGAACTGAACTTCAATTTGTACAGAAGTGGCTGGGCATTTTTTTTTTCTTTTTTGAGACGGAGTCTCTCTCTGTCGCCCAGGCTGGAGTGCAGTGGCGCGATCTCGGCTCACTGCAAGCTCCGCCTCCCGGATTTGTGCCATTCTCCTGCCTCAGCCTCCCGAGTAGCTGAGCCTACAGACGCCCGCCACCATGCCTGGCTAATTTTTTTTTGTATTTTTAGTAGAGACGGGGTTTCACCGAGTTAGCCAGGATGGTCTCGATCTCCTGACCTTGTGATCCACCCGCCTCGGCCTCCCAAAGTGCTGGGATTACAGGTGTGAGCCACTGCGCCCGGCCTTTTTTTTTTTTTTTTTTTTTTTGAGAAATAAAGAAGTGAAATTATATTTGTTTGTAGATGACATGATCTTCTGTGTAGAAAATCCAAAGAGTCAACCAAAATACTGCTGGAATTAATAAACACATTTAGTGGATTTGCAGAATACAATATCAGCACCAAAAATTAGTTGAATTTCCATACATTAACAATAAACAATTTTAAAAGAAAATTAAGAAAACACTTCCATTTGCTAGAGAACTTAAAGTAAGAAATGCTTAGGTATAAACGTAAAAAGGTGAGAAGTTTGTACCTTGAAATCTACAAACTTTGATCAAAATGATTAAAAACATATATAAATAGAGATACAACCCATAATGATGGATTGGAAAAAATAATATTGTTAAATGATTATATAACCCAATGTGGTTTAAATTCAACACAACACCCATAAAAATCCCTATCAGTTTTTGTTAAAGAAACAAATTAATATAAATGCATTGTCTCATTTAGTCCTAACAACAACTAATGTATACCCACAAATGTGCAGAAAATAGAAATGAGGTTTGGAGCTTGAGAAAGTTATGTCTGTCAGACAGCTAGTAAGTAACTGAAAGACAAACCAACATCCTTATAACTCAGTGGTTCTCAACAGAAGGCAATTTGCCCACCATCCCTTGACATTTGGCAAAGTCTGAAAACACTGTGTATTACACGCTGGGAGAAGAACGCTACAGGCATCTAGTGGGTAGCGGTCATTGGCGCTAATGAACATCCTTCAATGCACAATAACCTCCCTCAAGAAGATTATCCTTCCCAAAATGTCAAAAGTGGTAACGAAGTTCACAGTCCGTGCTCAAGTTTCAAATGGGACCATTGGGAAATTCTGAACACCAAGTTCCATCACCAAGCTTCCCACTGCAGGCGTTTATTTCCATTACACAGGGGGTGACAGGTTATTCAGGCATATTTCATCCTTAGAAGAGAAAATTTTCTACTTGCTTACCATATCAGACAAATCTGTCTTTGTTTTATCTTGAAGCTCATGTTAACTACTTGAAATTCTTTGCAAATTGCAGTGTTTAACAAATGAATTGTCTGGCTCTGGCATTCCCTTAAGTTCATTAAACATTCATGGAAATGGGTTTCACTTTATAGTCATCTAACAAGATGCAAAACACCTTGTCAAGTGAAGCAACACGATACTCTGGAAACACTTGACTCCGACGCTGCAGAACTGGAGTAGATTACCCTCCCTGAGAAGCATCTAGTCCCTACCAGTTTTTTAAAAAGCAAATAAAGCATCTGTGAGTAAAGATGAACTCACCTTCTTTGCTGTGT
This sequence comes from Macaca fascicularis, assembly GCF_037993035.2. Classification (NCBI taxonomy): domain Eukaryota; kingdom Metazoa; phylum Chordata; class Mammalia; order Primates; family Cercopithecidae; genus Macaca; species Macaca fascicularis. The sequence goes on along the minus strand of NC_088383.1, from coordinate 63,750,196 downwards.
CTCAAGTAAGAAAGAGCTAAGGATAGAATTATAACCTCTAGAACCTTGAAGGCAAAGGAGTGAAACTTCTCAGCCTGGTTTAGGAATCAGAAAATAAAGTCATCAAAAGAGAAAATCTGTTCTCTCTTGAAATCAAGAGAAAACATTCACAACTGAAAAATGAAAGAAGAAAATTATACACCCTTCACACCTTTTTTTTTTTTTTAATCAGTAACCATTTTAAGAAAGATAGGTTTATGGGGGAGGTAACATTAAATGAGAAAGAACTGGAAGATAATACTTGCATACTAAAGAGGAATCATAAGAATTTAATGCCTAGGCCAGGCACAGTGACTCATGACTGTAATCCCAGCACTTTGGGAGGCCAAAGAAATATGCCTGAATAACCTGTCACCCCCTGAGGTCGGGAGTTCAAGACCACCCTGGCCAACATGGTGAAACCCCATCTCTATTAAAAATACAAAAATTAGCCAGGCGTGGTGGTGGGTGCCTGTAATTCCAGCTACTCGGGAGGTTGAGGCAGGAGAATTGCTTGAACCCGGGAGGCAGAGGTTGCAGTGAGCCGAGACCATGCCACTGCACTCCAGCCTGGGTAACAAGAGTGAGACTCAGTCTCTAGAAAAAAAAAAAAAAAAAAGAGTTTAGTGCCTAACAGTCTCAAAAAAAAAAAAGAGTTTAGTGTCTAACAAAGCCTTAAAAATCGGTGAAAAGGCCCTTATTTATCCAGTAATGTTTATTGAACTCTGGTAAAGCCCACACTTCTCTGTGTTGGGTACTGCAGGGATAGCTTTGAACACAAACAGAAATGATTCCTCACCTCAGGATGCTCAAAGGTTAGTGGAGAGAAAAATGTGCAGGCATATAATATCTTTATTATATAGATATATTAAATCAAAGTACCATCAGATAATGGAAAACGACTTCTGAATTTGACTAGAGGAATCTCAAATCTACCTAGAAGAGGTCACATGTGAATTGAGTTGTTGGCCTAAAGGAAAACAAACAAAGAAAACAAAAACTGAGGCAAACTTAATGTAAGTAGAGCATTTATTTTGGCCAGTTTTGAGGGCTGCAACCTGAGAGCATAGACTTAAGGTGCCCTAAATACATGCTCCCATCAGAAGCAGTTACAAGTGGGTTTTTATAGGAAATGAAGACGCAGTTCCCAAATTGTTTATCAAGAATTTGCATTAAAATAGCATAAGCTATTCATTGGCTATCCATGGTTCTTTTCATCACAAATTCCAAAAACATGGAAATAAGTGATGAGGCAGTTAGGAACAAAATGTCTGTAAACAATCACCCCTGGGTTTGGTGGGAGTGACTGACTGTAATCCCACACTCTGTCTCTCCGGGCCTGATAAATTTTGCACACCTCATATAGCTCACACTGCTCTGAGCTATTTTTCTTAGAGTTTTGAGAGTGAATTGAAAATCATGGAATTGTTTGCAGGCAGTAGGTCAGAAGAGGTAATTTTGTTGTAACATTAATTAAAGTTAATTTTAAATAACTTTAAAAATTACTTCTGATTTCTTGTTTTAAATATCAAATTATAACTTATTGATTGAATGTAGATTCATGCATTCATTTGTCTATTTAAATGTAGACTACATAGCCTACTAAGTACCAGACAATACCTATTAAGGAACAGGCATGTGATGAGGACCAAACATGAGAAAGCCACTTCTTTCCAGAAGTTTACTGATTACTGCAAGTGATCGATATAAATCAAATAATCTCACAAATGTGGGCTCTCATCTATGCCAAGGCCTACTGGAAATAGACAACGGTGCTATCAGAGCTTATAGTAGGCAGGTTGGGGAATTAATATCAAAACAAGAATAGCTCAGAGCTCTCTAAAAAGGTGCAGTAGCACAGGAAGAATCCCCCTGGTGAAGTGGTAACTTGCTGGGGAGGAGGTGGGAAGGGGTATTGTGCTGGGCCTAGTGTCTGGAGAGGGTCCCTTGTCATATTATTTTGCTTTAAAGGAAATGTGTGGAGATTGCGATTGTTGAAGTTCTTGCTGCTGTGGTGTCCATGCAAAAATTCTCAACAGCGGTCAAGTAGTTTTTAATTACCTGCATTAGAAATCCCAATGAAATAACTCTCGAAAACATATTGTAACTATCAATTTCCCTGTACTCCGGCTCATAAGTCAGAGTGACACTAAAGAAAATTCTGTCACAGACATATTTAAGCCAAGCAATGCAGAGAGAAAGACATTTAAAACTGCCTAAAAATATCCTCCTCCTGCCTTTATTGCCCAGGATTCCAGACCAAGTGATTATCAGCTCTGTCAACATTGCTGTCCAAAACTGACCCTACTTTCATTTAACCTTCTGACTCCTGCTGTGTGCATGTGGCAGACCTGGAAACAATGCTGTTATTCTACTGCCAACATGTGCCTGCTTCATTTGACCGGCCTATTGATTTTGGTGCACCCCCTACAATGTGCTAGGAGCAAAGCAGGTGGGCGGGCGAGAGGAGATGCCTTCAGCACCTGGGAGCATTTGCACTAGCCGGCACTTTCAGGGGAGCCAGTTGAACGAATGTTTCCCCAGGAAATAACAATATTAACCAGGGCCTATAAAGGAGTTTTTTTTTTTTTTTTTTTTTAAAAAAAAAAAAAAAAACCACTTGGGCTCATGCTGAGAGCACCAGTGAATGAACTGGGGCATCTCCTTATTCACTGCTAACACGATCTTTTGTATATTATACCAAATGAGCTCTTAACCACCTGCACACAATAAAGTCAGGATCTGTGTCAAGGAAATAACATAGAATCAACTGCCAATCTTTGTAACATTGTAGAGGATGCTAATAGGGAGGTCCAGACAGGCAGTTAACCTGAGCACTTACATTTCACTGAAGATACAATCTTAAGAATAAATTTGTCCATACCTCAGCTTGTCTCAGAGATAGAACTGCGTACATTTGGATGGAACCAAAGTAAATATTTTTGGGCTGGGCACTGTGGCTCACACGTATAATCCCAGCACCTTGGAAGGCCAAGGCAGATGGATCACTCGAGGTCAAGAGTTTCAGACCCGCCTGCCCAATATGGTGAAACCTTGACTCTAGTAAAAATCCAAAAATTAGCCAGACATGGTTGTGGGCGCCTGTAATACCAGCTATTCAGGAGGCTGAGACATGAGAATTGCTTGAACCCAGGAGACTGAGGTTGCAGTGAGCCAAGATCAAGACATTGCATTCCAGCCTGGACAACACAGTGAGACTCTGTCTCAAAATACATACACACACACACACACACACACACGTATATATGTATACATATATATAAAGCATATATATACACACACATATATATGCTTTGTAACATTGTAGAGGATGCTAATAGGGAGGTCCAGACAGGCAACTAACCCGAGCACTTAAATTTCACTGAAGATACAATCTTGAGAATAAATTTGTCCAGACCTTATCTTGTCTCAGAGATAGAACTGCATACATTTGGATGGAACCAATCAGGTTGATATTATATATATTACATATAATACATTATATATAGCATAAAATATATATTATATATAATGTATATTATTATATATAATGTGTATTATATAACTATATGACATATAATATATTATATATGTATATATGTGTGTGTATGTGTGTGCATGTGTATATATATATTAGCACAGAGCATAAAATGTCCAAAAGCTATGATTGTGGTCAGTCAAGTTAACTTTCCAGGAGGGTTGGTATAGGTGAACTGTTTTGCTGAGTGGAGTATGCACCTTGAGGGCCTACAGCTGAGCTACTCAGGCAATTAAAGGCAGACTGAATTCTGCCTTTAGTCTCTAAATTCTTTTTGTTTATTTTGATGTGTACTTTTTAAATCATTTATCTTATTTTCTATTTTTTATTTTCTTAAGTAGATCTGATATTTTAGGATAGCTTTCAATTTACAGGAAAGTTTAGCGGATACCACAGCAAGTCTCTATACTCTGTATTCAGTTGTCCCTATTATTAACCTTGTACATTAGTAGGGCACAATTTTGAAATTAATAAACTAATAAGAATGCATTATTATCCGTAACATCCCATATGTTAACAGTCTCACAATTTCTCTAGTTTATTTTGATTTTATGAGTGTTTACCCGATTGCTCCCTCTGTTCCAATCCCAGGTACCACATTACATCTAATGGCCATGTCTCCTTAGGTTCCCCTTACCTGTGACGGTTTGTCGATTTTTTCTTTTTATGATGACCTTGACAGTTTTGATTAGTACTGGTAAAGAATTTTGTACGATGCCCCTCTATTGGAATTTGATTATTTTCTTATGATTATGTGGGGGTTACTGGTTTTCTGTAGAAATTTTAAAAGTGCCATTTTTATTATGTCGTATCAAGGATACACACTACAATATGATTTATTATTATTAACGTTTACCTTATCATCTGTCTGAGGTAATATTAGCCAAGCTTCTCCACTGTAAGGTTACCCTTTTCTTCTCTCTGCTTTTCCATAGAATACTCTTTGGAAGGAAGTGACTATGCATAGCCCACACTTAAGGAGTGGGGAGTTACAGTCTTCTTTCCGTATGGTCAAGTTTCTACATAAGTTATTTGGGATTCTATCACAAAGCGTTTGTCTATTCTCTCCCATTTACTTATTTATTCCATCACATATTTAAATCAGTATAAATAAACTCATGGATACTATTTTATAGTTTGATTTGTAATCCAAGTAGTTAAATACTACGTTACATTGTCATCCATTTTTGCTGGCTTTGGCCATTGATAGGTCTTTCAGCTGGCTCATGTCATTTTGACATTATCCATCAATTCACTGTAGGTTTTCAGGTTTTTTGTTGTTGTTGTTGAGCACTACAAGACACTCCTTCCTTATATTGTACATTTTCTGCCTGAATTCTAGAATCAGCCATTTCTCCATGGAAATAGCTAGTTTCTTTCTTTGCAGAATGTTGCTGGAGACCGGGATTTGGAAGCTAGGTGTGTATGTCTTTGCTTGACCTTCTCAACAGACAGATCAAAGATTTTATATATATATAATCTTATTATATATATCTTATTATATATTATATCTAAGAGATATATCTAATGTATATATTAAATAATATATTAAATATGTCTACTTAAGATTTATTTAAATAATATAATTAAATTATATTATATAATTTAATTATAAATTATATGATTAAATTATATTATATAATTTAATTATAAATTATATAATTAAATTATATTATTTAAATAATATATATTAAATTATATTATTTAACTAATGTATATTAAATTATATTAAATAATATATTAAAATATATATTATACATCTTATATATAAATATATATATTTATATATTAAAGGTTGTATATAGACTAACATAATCTGTAAATTTTTCTGTGTAAGCATCTGTGTCTATATTCTGCTGAACATGTGTCTACATTGATGTCTACCCCCAACTCTAATCCATAACTACATCAATAATTCTACGCTTCTCCCCTTGCTTATTTATAAATTTCCACTCCAGCAGCAAAAAGTCTCCTTCCCACCCTCCATTATTCATTTACTTATTTTTTCGGTTACAGAATACACATACAGCATTCTCACAATGGTTACACCATACCTTTGCACTGTTCAACCTTAACGGCTAGGCGGTGCACTTGGGCGGTACTTTTTTTGCCTTTGTCTGCTAAACACTTGTGACCTTCACAAGTGTTTCTTCACTTTTTGTCCTCTTTTATGTGAGATGGAAAGGTTACAGAGAGCTGGAATTGGGGAAATGCCCTTCTTTCTAGTGAGATAAGACTCTGGTAAAATCTTTTTACTACAAGAGTAGGCAGTTGTTATTGAGAATGCCCTGTGTGCATTTCAAAATGGTTACTTTTCCCCTTCCACTGGCAGAGACACTAGATGATTTTTGTTGCTGTTGGGGTTCTTTCCTGTGAGAACCTGATGTGGTTCCTGGAGGCCAAACTCATGGAAGTATGGACATTCTATCTAAGACTACAGACCCCAACTCTCGTTCCAGTGCCCATACAAATTCCAGCCACCTGTCCAAATTACTTCTTAAACCTTCCTAACAATTTATGGTTCCAGCAGACTCAGTTGCAGAAAAGCTGATCTTAGCCATTATTCTCTGTATTCACCTGTTTCTCCAGATTTAAGGTGGTAGTGTGCCCTGCAACCTCAATTATCCAATGAACGCAAGAAGAGATTTTCAGTTTGTTCATTTATTTTTCTATTGCTAGGATAGGAATAGTGACTTCCAAACTCTTAGCTTGTCAAAACTGAAACCAGAAGCTACCTGAATTCATTTTCAGCCAAAATGTATGAAATATCATTTGGAAGTTGGTCAAAATATTAGACTTTTTATCATGCTTCCACAAGTTTCAAGCAACCTCTGGATAGGAATACCAGCAATTTAAACTTGAATTTCAGGTACAATGTAGTCACTAAAACAAAATGCTGTCAGAGAAAAAAATAAAAAGTTCTAAAATAATAAATTTTGGAAACCTATTTATATTAATGGACCAAAACAATACAAATAAAAACAACTGTTTAATATCACAATAAGTCAAACATTTGAAATAACAGATTTAGGAAATATCTGTCATGAACACTATCAATAAACAGAACAGGTTAAGAGGTTGATTCTATTTATGAGTGTTATCCAGAATTTTGGACAAGGCCCTCTATCTCTCAGATCCCAAGCAGAGACTATGAACTAATGGTACAAAAGATGAATTGGGTTTTTTGACAAGGAAGGAAGGGAGGAAGGGAAGAAGGGAGGGAGGGAGGGAGAGAGGGAGGGAATTACTGATTTTTTAATGATTTGGCAGTTTCTCTAGAAGGTCTGCATGCTCCAGAAATAGTTGGCTGATATTGTCCCCTGGCAGCCTGTATTAGTCTGTTTTCACACTGTTGATAAAGACATAACCGAGACTGTGTGATTTATGAAGAAAAAGAGGTTTAATGGACTCACAGTTTCATATGGCTGGGGAGGCCTCATAATCATGGTGGAAGGCAAAAGGCACCTCTTACATTGCAGCAGACAAGAGAGAAGAGAGAACCAAGTGAAATGGGTTTCCCTTATAAAACCATCAGATCTCATGAGACTTATTCACTACCATGAGAACAGTATGGAGGAAGCTGCCCCTATGATTCAATTATCTCCCACCAGGTCCCTCCCACAACACATGGGAGTTACGGGAGCTACAATTCAAGATGCGATTTGGGTGGGGACGCAGCCAAACCATATCACAGCTCTCTGCAGTTGCTGAACATACTTGCTTTCTTCAGTTTGTCATGGATTTGCCCAGAGCATCTCACTTGTTTTTGTAGCTAGGCCTTCTAGGCACCCAGGTTTTTCTTGTAAACCAATTAATTAGATAAAAAAAGATAACAAATGCTCATATGTCTTTTATAGAGCTTAGAAGTCACACAGATATTCAGGATATCATTGCACTTTAGTAAACATGTCTATTCATCTGACTTTTTCCATGGATACTTTGCAATACACAATCAATAATAAAGCACACATAGAGGTATTTCCATTATGCATTGGATCTTTGTTATTTAAGGTTGTTGAAAACAATCACCTTTTCCAAATTATCTCTGCATCTTCTCTTTTCTCTGTCATTTTACTCTATTTTGCAAAAAAGACTGACCGGGCTTTATAGGTCCACTGTGAAAAATTCAGATTCTGGTTCAAGACATGGTCATTACTGCCACTATGTGGCTTATTTTGGAAGTTATTGAAAAGAAAACTAATTGGAGCTTTTGAACTTAAAGCTGCAAAACCTTGATGTGTTCCCTCGTCTCCATAGCTTATACTCATGGATATACTTTTTACCAAGCACAACACCTAATTAGGCAATTAATAATTTATTTTAATTTTAAAAATCTGCCTCCTAAGTAGTTGCATGAGAAACACACATGCAAATGCACACAGAAAAATATATGTATATGTACATAAAAAAATCTGTATATATATATAAACACCAGGCTAATTGTATATATAATCATAAATATATATACAATCTATTTATATCTATTAATTGCATTTTCCTTATGTACACAAATGGATTTATATGCGTACTTTTTTGCACCTTCCTTTTATTCTTTTCAATGGCTGTGTAGTATTCATTTGTGGACATTTCTACTGTTTTTAATTTTTTTTTACTCTTGTGTTTATTTCCATTTCGTTATGGAAAATTGTACTGCTTATGTACCCAGGAAATTATTATTTTGAACTTTTGCAATTGTGGAAATTTGCATGATAGAATTTCTAAAAGTAGTATTTTGGATCAAAGAGTAAGTATATTTAAAATTTTGAAACATATTGTCAATTCGCTCTTCAAGTTATCACCATGGCTACTTTTCCAGGGCCTTTTCCTTTATCAGATATTCTTGAAATTTAAATTTCTCTATTTATTTTAAAGGCAGAGTTTTGTTATGTTGCCCAGCCTGGAGTGCAATAGCTAATCACATAGCACACTAGAGTCTCTAACTCCTGGGCTCAAATGACCCTCCCACCTCCACTTCCCAAGTAGCTGGGACTACAGCTGTGCACCACTGCACTTAGCTTAATTTTCTCTATTCTGACTACCACCTCTTTATAATGAGTGCAGTTGCACTCTTTGCCATATGTACGTTGCCTGTCTTCATTTTTCTGTGAAATTCTTGTTCATCTGTTGCCTTTAATTTCTTTCCAGTTGATTTCTGTCTTTATATCTTAAGAATCATCTTTAACGTATGAATAGCCAATGTTTCCCCAGGCTTTTACTTATATTTTGATTTACTAATAATCACTTTTGTTACTTAAAATATTTAAATTAGTAGTAAGTCAAATTTTACATATTTTTTTCTTTATGGTCTCTAGGTGTTTTGTCCTGGTAACAAATGTCTTTCTCCCATAAGGTTATGAATACATCTCCCATATAGTTTTATAAAGGTTTTTAATATATTTCCATTAACCAAATAGTTCATTCATATCTTCTTGTGTTAGTCTGTTTGCACTGCTGTAAAGCAATACCGGAGGCTGGGTAATTTATAAAGAGATTTACTTGGCTCACAGTTCTGCAGGCTGTACAAGAAGCATGGTGCCAGCATCTGCTTCTGGTGAGAATTTCAGGAGGCTTTTGCTCATCACGGAAGAGAAAGGGCAGCAGGTGCCACATGGTGAGAGAAAAAAAAGAGAAAGGGGGAAGGGTGCCATGCTCTTTTAAATAACTAGTTCTTCCATTAATTTATAGAATGAGAACTCACTCATTGCTACAGGGAGGACACAAACCATTCATGAGGAATCAACCCCCATGACCCAAACACCCCAAACACCCCAAACACCCCAAACACCTCCCGCCAGGCCTCATCTCCAACACTGGGGATCAAATTTCAACATGACATTCGAAGGGGACAAATATCCAAACTGTATCACTTCTCTTTATCAAAATCTAAAAATATAAATTAAACTAAAATTACACTTTACTGTTATCCATAGTTACATTCCTTGCCACAATTCGTATGTAATTAAGTTATGACAATGTTAATGGTTTATAATTTTTGTGACTAGTTGAGTACAGTGGCACGATCTCAGCTCACTGCAACTTTCATCTCCCGGGTTCAAGCTATTCTCCTGCCTCAGCCTCCTAAGTAGCTGGGATTACAGGTGCACGCCACCATGCCCAGCTAATTTTTGTATTTTTGGTAGAAACAGGGTTTCACCATGTTGGCCAGGCTGGTCTCAAACTCCTGACCTCAGGTGATCTGCCCACCTCAGCTTCCCAAAATGCTGGGATTACAGGCATGAGCCACCGTGCCTGGCCTGAGAAAGCCTTTCATATTAAAGCTATGTTGTTAGGTAGATAAAAATTTATGAATATTTATCACTTGCTAGATTGCTCATTCTATTAATATGAAATATCCATCTTTGTTCCTTTTAAAATGCATTTTATACATAATTATGTTTTACTTGAAATTATTACTGTTAAAAACTTTTCCCCCTATACTTTGCAGAGTATATCCCTACCCATTCTGTCGAGATTTTTCTCTGTTGTTTTTAAATTAGTTATTTCAGAACATAGAAGACTAGATGTTTAAAATCAGTGCGTGAATCTGTCTTTTAATAGTTAAATCTAACCATCCACAGTTTTTATCCTCATTGATAGTTTCACACTTATTCCTGTCTGTTTATTTCCGATTTACCATGCTCTCTTGTTACAGCCCCCTCTTATTAATTTTTGCTGAATTAATATTATTTTAATTTTTTCATGTCTTATATATAATTCTTATATTCTAGTGCTGTCTAATTTCTAATACTTAAATACATATGTTTTGTTCATCAGTGTCTAAAATTAATCAGCATGCATATGTTACATTGTCTTTATTCTCTACAATCCCAGCCTGGATTTTTTGTTTTTCAAATGTTCATTCTTCTGTCTTTTTATATTCTTTTTCTTGTCAATATCTTCCAGCCATGTTGAAAGTCTTTGGACTTTACTTTCAAGCGTTAATTTTAAAGCCGACATTTTAAGAAAGAAATTACAATAAAATATCTCCCACTCCTTCCTCCTGGATTCACTTTTCTGCTGGTTAGAACTCTTTCTTTCTCCATTTCTTACTTCATAAGTCATCTTTAGAATATATGTAAATGTAAGACTACAAGCAGCCACTACCAACTGATTAGAAATGGGACTTAGGGTGGAATTTATCTGTAGTTTCTTATAGTTCAGAGATAATATTTCTAAAAGGCTAGAAAACATCTTAGAGTATCATCTTCATTATTGTGTCTACCTTCTTTTTACCTGGATCAAATGCATTAAGTATTGTTTGTGAATTTTTTCAACAACCCTGTAAGAGACATTTTATTATCCCACCATATAGATGTGAGATTCAAAAAGGTTGATTAACTTGATTTTTTTCATCAATGCTTCTAATAGTGGCTTCTTTACTTTTGAAATGAAAAAAAAAAAAGGTATACTGAGTTAGAGTTTTATAGTTACTCAGGATAACACTTAGAATCTTTAATTTGACACGTTGGGTACTGACTATCCAGACTCCAAACTCTCTTTTATTTTGATGAGCATCCTTAAACTTCTATTTCTAAAGAAAGTCTTCACCTGGAGTTTCTAGAAGAGAAATCTTCTACCCTTTGCTACCTCTTCCAGCGCCCAGTGTGCAAGGAGTATTAAAGTTGACAACTTATTGACTCTTGAGATGCCGTGTGATATTTCTTTTGGGGTAAATTTTTTCTGAAGTTGTTATCTATATAAGCCTTCTTTAGGCTTCTACACCTTACGAGTTATTATAGCCAAAGGAGAAACCAAGAGTTCCGAACTATAAGGAGTGAAATGCTCAAAATTTCTCTTGTTAAACATGGTAATTACCTGGTAACAAGCTGAAAGAGAAAAACAGTGGAGCGTGGCGGCCAGATGTTCTGAACCAATGTCTTTCATCACTCTCAGAATGTTATGAAATTTAATAAGTGTTTATTGAATCCTTATTAGTGGTAACCCAGCTACTAATTCAATTTTTTTGGTAAGATGTACATCAACTAAACCATACGTGTAAGCGCCTTTTGGCTGTCAATCACAGTGTGCCATGGGTGTACATTAATAAAAATGAGAGAGCAGGCTTGGGATTCTGACATGAAGAACCCTCTTCAATGGATCCTTTCTAGGCACAGAGATGGTTGGGGCAAGGGAGGTGAATACTCAATGTGTTGGAAATAGGACACAAATTATGTCTCATCTCCTGCTCCTCTAATCAGGTGACCAGGAGGAATTGGCATTCCAGTAACTTCTCAATGCCTAGCTCTGGTGTTCTAGGCCCTCCTCCCGTAACTTATCCTTCATCTCAACTCTGTACGTGTGATTTCCCACAGTATTCAAAGGTGGAAAGGCATCCTGTGACTGCATTGGAGAAAATGATGGAGTCAAGTTTTGTCGGCCCCCAGTCATTCCCTGAAGTCCCTTCTCCTGACAGAGGAAGCCAGTCTGTCAAACACCACAGGTACAAGTAGCTCATCATGGTGGGAGTAGACACGTTCACACTGTGTGTATGCTGGGTGGCACATGCCAAGGACTGGCAGCATGACCTAGGAGAGACAACTGTTCTTGCTTCTCCTGTAGTTCTCTGTGGAGCAGATGCTCAAACACCTCCCATCAGGTAAACCAAAGATACCGGTTTCCACAGCAGACAGCATTACCCCTGTAAGAAACTTGCTGGAACTATAAATAACACCCATCAAAGCTACAGACCAGTTAAAAAAATAAATTGCATTCTGAAAAACTATTTTTAAAAATACGTTACCTGGCCTGCCTTTTCTAGATGACACAGTTAATGAGTAATTCTTCCCTGTGCAGCCTAATGTGACAGACTTCAGGTTTTCCAACACGGTTCTTACAAAATAAAATTTTCCACGGGGAAGAAGCCTGGTGAATCTTCTTCTTGGGTCTATAAAATCTTCTGTTATAAATGGGGTGGCAGTTTCTTACAAGCTCCCCAGAAATTGGCTGCTTTGGAGAAAAAGCCAAAAACGTAGTTATTTGACACATTTCATAGCATTCTAAAGCTAACCTTGTCCTTCAGCATCTTCTAGTCTCCACTTTTCTGTTTTATACATCAGGATTCTGAAACTCCAAATATTAAAGGTATTTGTTCTAAACCAAATGATGAAGTTTAGGACAAATGACAGATACACATCCTCAGTCTTTATGGAAGTTGTCCAAAGATTTAAGCTTCCTTTTCTTAGTGAGATATACACTATTTTACAATTTGAAAAAATTATGAAAAATTAAACATTTTAACAATGAAAAAGTAAATAACAGTCGTTCCCAGCAATGAAAGTTGAATGTTGTTGCCCCTTTGTTGTCACATACTAGGCAATAGTTTGCACAACACCAAGCTGGACACATACATGATAGAAGAAAACTACTTTCTTCTTCACCTTTTAATGAGTTACATGAAATGGATTTTATTGTTTCTGGCCACATTTACTTTGAGATTTTTAGTCACTCTTGACACTAATCCTCAGCACTTGATGGTAATTTTTATTCTCATTCTACATGAGTAGAGATTAAAACACTGAGAGTTTGCCATTTTAAAAAATATGGTATGAATCTATGTTCAATTCAGGATTGAAATATCTTTGGCTCTTGGATAATTGCTTTAGCTATTCTTACTGCAAGTTTTGATTTATATCAATGTTGCATTTACAGAATATTTTCCTGTGAAAAGAGCGTTTCATTTCACTGGACCTAATGGAAGTTGTCTTAATTAGGGAAATAAGTTCAATATTACCAGTCTTTCAGAAGACCGATATTTTCCCCCAAATGGTATTTTCTCCTCCTGATTATAACACATGTTAAAGTAGTATTCCACCTAGTCAAGTAATTCAGTATAATATCATTCTAGTATTATATTAACTATATTCTGTCATAAATGCTTTAAAATTGATATATTTGTTTTAAAAGATCAGCTTTTAATATGTTTGAGCTGCAATATTACTATCCCCAGTTCTCATGTGCTTTTTTTTATGCTCCTTCCTAAACTTGGCTTCTGCTATGGTGTCTAGAAGTCACTCACAGATTAAATAAGGACATCTTTAAGAGACTTTCCTTTTTGTTTGGATCAATGACATTGCAGTATCTGTTAGCATACATTGTGTCCTGATAGATGGGCAAGGGTTGATTCACAAAATGCTTTTAGAACTTTGTAAATTATAGTTTAATATATCATAGCTTTTGTTTTGTAAAACATGCAATAGACTTAAACGTTTTCATGATTGATAACCCAGGCACTGATTTATACATCCTGGAAACTGCTCCGTAACTTTCTGAATGCCACTGAGTGAGAAGGCCTGAATAGCTGATTGATCAATAGGCATAAAACTCTTTTTAAGACAGGTCACTAGTTCATACTGATAGACTTTGTTGTTGTGACAGTTTAGTGAGCTATGAATAATTAATTTCTTTTGTGAACTGCAAATATGACTCATTTGGATAACTCATGTACGAAACAAAGCTATTAATTCAGAGCCATTATTTCTAATGTTTAGTTCAAAAAAATCCCATCTGTTTAGAAAATAAATCTATTACGGCATGTCATATTTATTGCAGTATATTTTGGCAATGTAAGTCACTTATCTTTTTTTATTATTTTATTTTTTTGGAGATAGAATCTCGCTCTGTCGCCCAGGCTGGAGTGCAGTGGTGTGATCTCGGCTCACTGCAACCTCCAGCTCCTGAGTTCAAGGGATTCTCTTGCCTCAGCCTCCCAAGTAGCTGGGAATACAGGCGCGTGCTACCACACCTGGCTAATTTTTGTATTTTTAGTAGAGATGGGGTTTCACTATGTTGGCCAGGCTGGTCTTGAAGTCCTGACTTCAGGTAATCCGCCAGCCTCAGCCTCCCGAAGTGCTGGGATTACAGGTGTGAGCCACTGTGCCTCGCCATGTCACTTATAAAAACCACATATGTAGGTTTTTTGCATTGAAGTAATTCCAGGGTTTTCAGTGACAGAGAAGACCCTTTGAATTGCCAGGTGCGGCAGGGGAGCTAGAGGAACTCATCGTGCGGAGCACCTACTGTGTGCCAGGCTCCATGCTCCATGCTTTGCCTACTTCCTCTCTTTAAACCTCCACATCCCATAGCGAACCTAGGAAAATTCTTAAGTAGAACGCTGATATCTTCCTTTTGCCACTCCCTTTTCACACTGGCAACAATTTCTACCTTTTCTGTTTTCTGCCTTGCCCTGTACACCAAGACGGCTGCAGGCTCCCTTGTCCTCTGGTTTCTGTGGGTTCAGTGTGAGGCACAGGCATGAGATAGACGGCAGGGAGGAGAGTGAGGTCATGGCCCTTGTGTACCCTTCCTCCCTGCTTGGTTGCCTTCAGTATGTCCCTTTTCTGGGCCATGGAGCCTGCAATGCGGCCCCCTCCTTACAACTCACTTTCTCTCTCCATTCTGGGAACTGCTCCCTCTCCTTGTCCCTTAAGTCAGAGGGATAATAATAGCTTCTCATAGTAGTCCTGAGGCACGGCAGCCTCCTTTATTGCTTTTTTTCCCCTCAAACACTGATCACACTTTTGTATATAGCAAAATCTCTAGCAATGAACCAAGTTAAACTGCCATCTATGTCTCTCCGGGACTCTGACTGCTACAAGTACCTCTGTCAGCATCATGCTTCCAGCAACTAGTTACCTGCAGACCCAAGACTTACACTCAGTTGCAGCTAATTAACTCTAGCATCTCATCCTTCATGCCCTGCAGATCCCATCATTGCCATTGGATGGTAGATGAAAGTAGGAAGGCAAGGAAGCAAATTAGCTGCTAGAGAGCTTCTCCAACTTGTGGGCTTAGTGAGCTAACTAGACATTCCCTGTTAGGCATTTAGGGACACACCACACCAGAAGTATCATGATAAAGAATGAAGGTATAGGGGCTAGGGACAGTGGCTCACGCCTGTAATCCCAGCACTTTGGGAGGCCTAGGAGGTGGATCACCTGAGGTCAGGAGTTTGAGACCAGCCTGGCCAACATGGTGAAAGCTCGTCTCTACTAAAATTACAAAAATTAGCCTGCCATGGTGGGGGGCACCTGTAGTCCCAGCTACTTGGGAGGCTGGGGCAGGAGAATCATGGGAACCCAGGAGGTGGAGGTTGCAGTGAGCCGAGTTCGTGCCACTGTACTTCAGCCTGGGTGACTCTGTTTCAAAAAAAAAAAAAAAAAAGAATAAAGGTATAATAAGGGATGTTACCAGATATGATCTTCTGCTTGCACAAATTTAGGAAGTTAATGTTGGCTTGAGGAATATAGAGATTGATCAGTCACCTTGCCACAACTAAGAAAGTGGCTATTAACACTCAAATATCAGATTTTCAAACTCTGACCTTAAATAATATTTGCAAAGTCCTGTTTTGTATTGACTAAGTAGAATTAATAGTAATATTGATGGAAGAAAAGTGACAAAACCCCAAATAATATAGTGATATGGGCAAAATGTCTTTGAGAGACTGGTTTCTTTAGAACCTTCATAAATTTATTAAAATTTCGAGAATGTTTTCATATTTCTTTCTATGGTTGTATTGATATTTACAGAGTTAAATGAGAATGCAGCACAAAATTCTCAGTTTCTTTATTATTTGAGCACCGCAGAACCAGTGTGACCACATAAACTAGCATCTCGTGGAATGTCTACACGTGAACAAAGTTCTCCTCACCAGTCTACAGTAGGGTTAATTAAGTGGGGTGGAGATGGGAATGGATAAGGAACAGGTAATAAGTCTCATCAGCAATGGATTTTTATAGAGTCTAGGTCTTTTCTGTACATAATCTATGTAAGAATTCTCACTTTGTTAAGGCCTGTGGTGTAAGCCACTTAAATGTTGTGCTCATTGATGGCATCTATAAACATATAGTTATTTAGGCATTTGGATGTATGAGTCAAATAAACTATATAATCAGATGTTTATTAAAAGCAAACTCCGAAGAAAAATAATTTAGTTTGTCAAGATTGATTAAAATCTGAGGTAGTGAACAGGGGATTTAAACATATGTTAATGAGAAAATGCCAATTAAAATTTGTTAATTCTATCACTAATAAGTGAATATTTTCCCCCATAAATCCCTTCTGGGCTTACTGTGTTTAGTTTTCATCAGTATCTCATAAGAAGGCTATTTTTATTTCTATCAGAGAGACACCTACGATGCCTTGGATAATCAGGATGGATGGGAATGAGGAGCTTGAGAATTCCTTAAGTTCGCCTCTTACCCTGGCTGGAAAGTGGCAATGATTTTCATCAGTCACGCTCTAACCTAGAAAGCCAGAAATCCAGGAACTTCCCTTTTTCTCAGTGTCTCCAAAGGTAAAATGGATTGGGCTATTCCTGATCCCATTCTACCACATATACTATATTCATGGATGGCCCCTGGCCTAGAACTTTGAGGACTTGGGGTGCAGATTCAGTGTTTGCAAAGTTTGGACAGCCACCTGTGAGGTTATTGCTATGATGTCTTTTGTTTGTTTGTTTGTCTGTTTTCATTCCACCTCAGCAGGAGTTTATCCTCTTGCTGCAGCCCAGGGCAAAGGAGTGGCATGCTCCACAGGAATGCCTTCAGAAGGACACCCCCGTCACCCCGAAGTAGGCTAGGCGGACTTGTGGGACCAGCATATCAGCAACTCGAAGAATCAAGGATCCCAGACCAGGATACGATACCTTGCCAAGGGTAGGTCTCAAAACAGCAGTGGAATTTAGGGAAGGTGTCTTTAATGCCATAGCTTTAAATTAAGTTTTAAGTTCCTTGGGGTTTTATTCATTGGTTTATTCATTAACTAGCTATATATGCTTACTGCCATCTTTGTTCTACAAAATGTGAACCAACTTTAAAGTATAGGTGTGATGGAAATAGGTATCGGGAAAACATTACATTAGAAAGAAATATAATTAGGAAGAAAGTAAGTGTAGATATCTAGGCAATATGTTATTAGATCATTTGCTAATACAACTGGAAATTTCTCTTTGATTTAAAAAATCAAAGGAGGATTACAGTGTTCCTTCATCTGCAGATTAGAAAAAGGACTTAATTCCTGATAAGTATTGTGAACAATACACTAAACAATAACTCATGGCATATATACAGTATCTGCTTCCCCTGAGCTTGAATGTAGAATCTGGGTCAATCTTGAGAGTGTAAAGTCAAAGTACAACTTACTAAACTCATATCTGCAAGTTATTCATGGTACAGGGGTAGAAGGATGGGCTTTGGACACCATCGCTGCTGCTCTTTACAGTGCAAAAGATGTCCCTTCCTCTGGTGGACACAGATCCATAGAGGCCTCAAAGCATGATGAGCTGAGTACAGGATGAATGTTAGCCATTATTCACGTAGTTGGCATAAACTACCCAACTTAGCATGCGATCCCCACTTAAACTGACTGGACTTCAAACCCCATCTCTGCTCCTTACTACTAGTGTGACTTTGAGAATATTTTATGATGTGGTCTTAGATGCTCTTATCTATAAATTGAGAAAAATAGACCAGACACTGTGGCTACACCCATAGTCCCAGCACTTTGGGAGGCTGAGACATGAAGATCACTTGAGCTCGGAGTTTGAGACCAGCCTGGGCGACATGGCAAACACCATCTTTACCAAAAATACAAAAAGTAGCTGGGCATGGTAGTGTGTACCTGTGGTCCCAGCTGCTTGGGAGGCTGAGGTGGGAGGATCCCTTGAGCCTCAGAGATGGAGCCTATAGTGAGTGCAGATGGTGCTACTGGACTCCAACCTAGGTGACAGAGAGACCCTATCTCAAAAAAGAAAAGAAAAATACAAATAATTGAGCAAAATAATGTCAACCCCCTGAAGATTGTTGGGCAGGTTTAAAACAACCATGTGTGTAAAGAGTTTGTAGTAGACACATAGTAAGCAGAGAAATGGTACTGGTATTTATTGTTACAGTAATTGTTATAATTTTTTCAATAATTTCAAGAGCAATGCAATCGGAGTTTACTCTAGAAATTTCAGAAATCAGTTCCCTCACTCAAGCCAGGTTCTTGTGGCTCTGTTTTTATCTCTCTGAATGAGCCAGGCCTGGTTTCTATGCTGCTTTGACCTGGATGATTTTTCTAGACTGTCTCTATCAGGCTAAAGACCAAAACAGTGGGTAGGTCTAGCATAGAATCTCATGTTTCTCTTTTCATATGGGAATGGGATATATCGAGCAGTGTCCTGTCTAACAAAGTTCAGCAACAGATTTCTTTAGGAAAACTAGAAGATAGGAAATAAATGGCTGGTGGCTAGGTTTATAATTTTGAAGCAATTCCAAATGGACTGTAAAAGGCATTTGGTACAGATTTAGGGTGACAGTTGCAAAGCAAACATAACAGCCAAGGGGTTCAAAATGTATAATGCGAGTCAAGAAGCAGTTTGCATTTCTCTTGGTCTTATCTGTGGAAAAGCAGGCTTGCATTTAACCCATAATTATAATTGATCATGTTTCATAGTGCCTTTTCTATATAATTGACTAATGATGCCTCTTGCTAATGAATATGACTATATACATATACATAAAATCCCTGGGATGAATGTTACAAGAACAAATGAGGGAAAACCAACTTCAGAGATTTTGTGAGTGGACAAAAAACCCAGCCCATGCTGCTTTTTTTTTTTTTTTTTTTTTTTCTACTGGGCACTGTTATGACCATCATTCCATATGTTCGAGGAGTAAGGGTACTTGGAGCCTACGCCAGGCTCAAGCTTGAACCATGCACATATCATCAGGGGCTCAGAGATCACATTACATGTTCAGGCAATGCTTTGTTTTTTTAACTTCCTAGGAGACTCACACTTATTTTCTGCATGGTGGTGGTTTTGTTTTGGTTCAGTCACGATTGGGTTGGAATATTCTCTCCAGCTGCCTGGTCACAGGTATTTTCCCATGTGTGATATCTACCAGATGTTGATAAATGGTGACTCTAAGTGTAAGTCACTGTATTCCCAGCACAATGAATCTCAGGGAATAATCTCATTCTCAGTTCTTATAAACAGCTATTTTCCACTCCCAGGGGGCTGACTGTCTCTCTGGACTGGAAATGGGATTGGTAATAGAATTTCACAGCTAAAGGCCCTCTTTAAATTTGGCCCCAGCCTGGAGGAGGGGGAAATGAATTTGCAAGAGCCATCAGCTATCTGCTGCTTGTTTACCACGCAAGTGGGCACTGTCTATGACAGTTAGGCTCCCAACGTATTTGGCTTCTTTCCTTGGCAAGAACTTCAGCCCAGCTTGAACCTAACGTCTATCTTATTGTGGCCTGGGGAAGGAGTGAGGTGAAGAGGAGATTCTTGAGGAAACTTTGTCATGACTCGAGCCCTGGTCAATGACAGCCATGGTAATGGCTCAGAGAGTTTTAATTGTATCATGTCAGGAAAATCAAGCTAATGTATTCATATGCCAGACAAAAAGAGATGGAATCACAAAAGTTGGATTCACATCTTAGAAGTAGATAAAATTCAAAATATACTAAATACCTACCACACCTAGCTAGCAACTTTATATACTTCCTTCAGTTATTCTTTAGAAATATTATGGATAAGCACACTAAGGATATCAGCATTTAAATGGTTAGCCCAATGTGACATACACAGTCCCATGTAAAAGAGCTGAGATTGAATACTGGCTTTTCTGACTAAATAAACCACTAAATCAACAAGGAATGTGAAGAAAACCACATTTATGGCTGATGATTTGTAAATGGAGTATGTAATTTTATGACTTCAGAGGAAAGTGTGGATTCCTTCAAAATAGTCTGTTCATTCATTGTCATGTGCCCTAGGAACTGAAAGGGTTTGGAGTCTCCCACAAATTCCTTAGCATGACTCATGAATGACTGGGAACCAAACCAAGTGACTAATACTTGGAATCTTTCTTCTTTAAAAGAATGCTTCGACTCACATAGTTACAGACAAGATGCATTTGTAATTTCTTTGTTGAGGATGAGAGGCAGACTGGCCCAAAACGAAATGACAAGCTTATGGACAGAACTTGTGGAAGCATCATTGGCCCTCAAGGGATACAGAACTTTGAATCCTCTGACTCAGAAATTACATCTAGAAATGTAGCTCTCACTTAAACTTCTGCTGGAATACCAGTGCTGGGACACTCATAGCATCTCTGGGGGGACGTGAGGCTTGCCACTGTGTCTCTAGTAGAACAGGGCAGAGACATTATTTCAATTAGTCCTCAGAAAAATTCCCCTTCCCTCTGAGCAATCAAGTTAGTGTTACTACCTGATTGTTTTAATTGATGGCAAAATTAAAGTGAGGCTGCCATTTGCCTGAGATTCCAGAGCATATAGTAATTTTAGAACTTGAAATCATGTCTAATTCAAAACAAAATCACAGTTAGGAAAGTTCTCATTGTTTACAGCTCATCTTCATGTCATGGTAACATTTTAAATTTCCGTTGTTGCCAGGCATGTGTTCAAAGCCTGACTTGGAAAGTGACACATAATAGTCCACTGCAATTCCTCTTTCTGATCTAAATCCTTTAGTCAGACCTCTGGCAAATGAGAAGAATGCTCAAAGTTTGGCGTGAATTGCCTTTGATTATGTCTTAGTCATGTCACCTAGTTGACTTGTTGAATTTACAATTTAAAAACATTCTCTAAGATACTTGCACCTTTATCCAACTGTTTAGATCCAAGTGTAAGAATTTTTACCTATCACCATCGCGTATCAACTTACCAGATTCTACCTGCTGGTATACCTTGATGATATTTATGTGAAATGCTATCCTGGCTACATTTCTTGTCCCTGTTTCACTGGTGAACCTGACAGACAGACTTTCTATATTTTCTTTTTTTTTTTTTTTTTTTTTTTTTTTTTTTTTTTTTTGAGACGGAGTCTCACGCTGTTGCCCAGGCTGGAGTGCAGTGGCGCGATCTCGGCTCACTGCAAGCTCCGCCTCCTGGGTTCACGCCATTCTCCTGCCTCAGCCTCCTGAGTAGCTAGGACTACAGGCACCCGCCACCGCGCCCGGCTAATTTTTTGTATTTTTAGTAGAGACGGGGTTTCACTGTGGTCTCGATCTCCTGACCTTGTGATCCGCCCGCCTCGGCCTCCCAAAGTGCTGGGATTACAGGCTTGAGCCACCGCGCCCGGCCTTATATTTTCATACATACAAATCATGCTAACAGGATGGTGCTGAGAGCAAAACAAAAGCCTGAATTTTGTTTCCTTACTTCTTGTTGAAAGTGATTTATTGATTTGAACTTTTAGGCTCATATTTTCAGTTATATAACACTAATGAGAATGGAGTAATATTCCCCAAGAATTTCCAAATATGTAGCTGTGCAGTTTGTATGAATAAAGATTACATATCCCCGAAAAGGTATTCTGGTTCACCTTAGGATATATTCATTCATTAGCAACCTCTAACATTGACAGTAATAATTAGAATAAGACAACTTGGGTTTAAATTCTCTGTGTGACTCTTACTAAAGATATAATTTTGGGAAAATCATCTTAGTCTATTTTACTCATCCACTAAATATAATAATAAATAAACTACAAGGTTTTTAAAAAATAAAACAAGTTAATTGGAGGTGAAAGTGATTTTTACAAGCACTGTACAGATATTAGCTGTTGTTATTAAGTTTGAAAACAGACATTAAGTAGGATATAAAGGGGGAGTTTACCTTGAAGACTTCTTTATGTATTCATGTGTTCACTTGGTTAAAGTGTATTGATTATCAATTCTGTATTAGGCACAGTAAGAGAGGATGGGACTACAGAGGCCTAAATCTCTTTCCTGTCTGTGTTCACTGTCTGGTGGAAAGACCTCTAATTTGCTCCCAATCATGTCCTTACAATAAAGATTTGTATTTAGTATGCAACACACTGCATTGCAATTATTATCTACATGTATAAACATGATTTTCATTTACATAATAATGGAAGTCAAGGAAATGAGATTTATTGTATGGAAGGTTGATATGTTTAAATTGTGTCAAAATTTGAATGTTTAACGTTTAAATTAGGGACAAATAACTAAGAAATAGAATAAAACACTACTGTTCAAGTTCCAAAACCCCATTTCTACAAATCTGCTATGTACCTGTCCCATTTTCTGTCCCTGAACAGCACAGAGGAGAAAGATTTACTAGCCCTGAAGAGGCAAGAATGGAAGTTAGAAGATTCTGCTGTATTCAAATGACTTGCAATGGCATATTGGTGTTCTTGACAAGTCCTTGCCATGGACCAAAGAACTACCTTACTTGGTTTCTTGGTTACTTGGTTATAAGGAAAGATGCTAGATGCATAGAAGCCCTATGAAACCCACTTCATATTCAGCCCCAGGCTGGTAGAGGAATCGTTATCCTCCCATTCCCATCTGCTGGCTCGGCAATCTGGCAGTGAGGTGGTTCCTTTAGAGCACAGTACCAGTGGAAATTGGATTTGGATCCCCTAAAATCAGTGTGAAGCAGAAAAACTCGTGATTGTAGTACCTGGATGCTTAATATTGGGCTTCTTGATTGGCTTCAACTAGGGTGGCCACAACAAGTCTACTGGACTAACCCAGGGCTGAGAGGGTGGTCGAGTTGATGGAGTGGACTAATGCCATTATGGGTGTCCTGTTTGTCACAATGGAAAGGCCACACTTACCTGCTCAATCCCCATTTACTTTGTATTCTAGGATAGAGGTCAGGAAGACTATATCCCACCTGCCTATACAGCTGTGGTGTGTTGAAAGACCCCTGGACTTAAAGTAAGAAGATCTGGGTTTGAGTCTCAGTCTGTCACTTATTTTCTGTGTGACCTTGGGCAAGTCACTTCACCTATCTGAGCTTCAGTTTACTTCTCTGTTTAACTGGGAATCTATTATCCGTCTCATGGGGTTGCTGTGAGAATTCAGTGAGATGGTGCATGTGAAAAGTGCTTTGTGGATTGAGTATTGCTCTAACAAAGCCCAGCAGAAGGCAGAAGGAGTAACACTGTGTTTCTTTTTCAGGTATTCATCCAATGGTTTAAAAACTCAACGAAATACATCAATAAATATGCAACTGCCTTCAAGAGAGACAAACCCCTATTTTAATAGCTTGGAGCAAAAGGACCTGGTGGGCTATTCATCCACAAGGGCCAGTTCTGTGCCCATCATCCCTTCAGTGGGTTTAGAGGAAACCTGCCTGCAAATGCCAGGGATTTCTGAAGTCAAAAGCATCAAATGGTGCAAAAACTCCTATTCAGCTGACGTTGTCAATGTGAGTATTCCAGTCAGCGATTGTCTTATAGCAGAACAACATGAAGTGAAAATATTGCTAGAAACTGTCCAGGAGCAGATCCGAATTCTGACTGATGCCAGACGGTCAGAAGACTACGAACTGGCCAGCGTAGAAACCGAGGACAGTGCAAGCGAAAACACAGCCTTTCTCCCCCTGAGTCCCACGGCCAAATCAGAACGAGAGGCACAATTTGTCTTAAGAAATGAAATACAAAGAGACTCTGCATTGACCAAGTGACTGGAGATGTAGGAATCTGTGCATTCTATGCTTTGCTCAACAGGAAAGAGAGGAAATCAAATACGAATTATTTATATGCATTAATTTAAGAGCATCTACTTAGAAGAAACCAAATAGTCTATCGCCCTCATATCATAGTGTTTTTTAACAAAATATTTTTTTAAGGGAAAGAAATGTTTCAGGAGGGATAAAGCTTACCATTAAAGCTTTGGGGTAGAATTCTGAATCCAATTTCAGTTAGTCCCAACACTGTCCTCTTTGGCTCTTAGAAGATGTGGGCAATTCAGACCCTTGGCCCCACAAGTGCCAGTGTCTCATTAAAACACACTGGTTTCAAAAAGAGGAGAGCTGCATCCTGCAGGTGGATGCGCCAGTGAGCAGGTGGCCCTTGCCATTTGGCTTGCCAGTCCCAAGCCCTAAATTTCTATTCACCCAATAGCCTCATCACAGGTTATGTCATGTCGAGAAATGTAGTGTTTTCTATTTGATTTTTGGAGAATGCCACAAAAGACTCTGCAATGGGAAGGAGGACAGGAGATAGAAGGAGAAAGCGGGGGCAATCTTAACTACTCTTGTGTGCCACCTTCCTCTGAGATTTGAATGCACAGATCTCAGCTGGAGGTATGAAATTATTACAGAAAAAGAGACAAACAAGTCACTATGTCGTGTCACTAAAATCATGCTAATAGAAATGTTTTTCCTTGAGATTGTTTAGAGGCTCTGGAGGAGCGTTTCTCAGTTTTTGTGTGCCTGTGTGCACATGTGTGTGCGAGCGTGTGTGTGTGTGGACTTGCTCACGCGGACACATATGCTGTAAGCACATGTGTTCATTGTGCGTATGTGTGTGCATGTGTGCGCGTATTACGCTTGCTAAAATTTGTTCTGAAACATCAGGGAATCTAATATTCAGAAAAAGTGTTTCCCTCTTAGATCTGTTCACTTTAAATTTTTCCATTAAGTATAAAGTTCAGTTAGTTCTTAAATCAAGGTCACTTGCATGGTGGGGTCGTATAAAACTCTTGACACTGTCTAGACCATTTTCTGATGTGAATACTTTTGAGAGGATCAACTATTGGCTCATTAATGATATCAGTATCATAAGGTGAGTTAATTGAGGGTGTGTGTTTATTTTGAATCATGCCTACTTAAATTATTAACACAAGACAGTTAACAAATTGACAGTTACCATTTGCTTTCTCATCATCCTCATTGCTATTTATTTTATAGCAAGTCTACTATGTGTGGACCAAGGCTTTGGCTTCTGTGGTTAGTATGGGAAGAATAAATTGTTGAAATAAAAAAACCCAGACTATTCAGTTCACAAGAAGCCCCCCAAGAGAACAGTAAATTGTGTTGTATGTTCATTTGGAATAAAGCAATATTTTTACCACTGCTAAGGTGAACTGAAACCTCTCCTGAAGATTTGTCTGTTTATTTACCCTCACTTTCATGGGACATATGAGGAAATTAGTGTTCACATACCCAGTCTTTTTCCAATTATTGGTGGTGTTGAGTTGTTATGTTTACACTGTTTTAAATAAAAAGGCACCGTATTTGAAAGCATAAAAGATTTCTTTTACTGCAGTTTGGGAAAACCTTGGTTAAAATCTCTTGGTGGAAGACACATTCCATGGAAAAGGAATATAACTATTTCTGAGTCAAGAAGTAAATATATACAGTTCTTCAGGTTAAGTTGTTTCTGTTGAAAATACATTGCAAATTGCTCTTCGGGAACATCCGTTATTAGTAGACATATTGTCATCCAGAAAAAAGAAAGAGCACTATGTATTTATCAGAACTACTTAATAGAAATTCAAAGTCTCAGATGTTGAAACACTGGTAAAAATGCACTTTACATTTAACAAAAGATTGTGTGATATTTATTATTTGTTCTGTTATAGTTCCATTGTTTTGAATATGGAGGTGATATTGGTAGAATTTCAAAAGATTATTATAAATTTGTAATGTCTAGATCATCTAAGTTCTCATTTAAAAATACATCTATGGGAACATTTTAGAAAATGGTCTTAAAAACTAACAGGTCTATAAAAACCCAATAAGTTGGGCATCCAATATGTCATTGTGTTGAAATTTATCACAATTATCAAACAACTGGAAGGCCTCAAAACTTTGTTGAAGTCAACCTTGTTCTTGTTTTGTTTGTTTTGCTTTTGTTTCTAACTAAAATGTTGTACTTGCTTATCTGGAAGATTGGTTCTGAATTTACCATTAAGAAGTTATATGCTGTGCGACTCACTGCAGTTATTCTAACATATTGTTTACACTGAAAACATTAAGATTGTCAATGAAACTTATGTCTTGGTCCAACCCCTTTTTTAAAAATATGAAAAACTGTATTATGTGACTATAACCCCACCCCCATGTATTCTAAAAAAGCATTAATAATCTGGCAAATCTACTGGAAGTCTGATATAAAGTTCAGAGATACAATTACTCCCTTAATTAGTAGTCAAGATAAAATCCTCCATAAATAATCTGTATTAATGGTTACTTTTTAGTGGTCATTTGTCTCCTTTAGGAATATGAGGCTTTCCTGTGAAAAGTATCCAAGCTCAAAGTTTACATCCTTGGGCGCCAGCTGACAAGTGCTGATGGCATCAGTACTTTCAAAGTGAATCCAACATGAAAAACACTGGGAGCCATCAGTACTTGATCCTTCAAGCTCATGTGCTTATTTCAACAAAATACATTTGATTTTGCTTCATTTTCCTTGTCTTTATTATGTGAATATGTATTTGGAAATTTGTAATTAAATACACTACAGATTCATTATTTGCTGGAGAATGGATGGTACCTGTTATTTTTTTACTTTGACTCATTTTCTGATATCCCTTTTTGTTTTGTAAAGCATATGTTATTCTCATTTGCCTGTGACTACTGTGGGATGCAATTCAAAATATGTGAGTAATCTTATAATGATGAGAAATAGTAGAAATGACTTTGGAAAATTAGCATCAAAAATTTTTTTCCTAAATTTCCTGTGTATATTAAATGCTCTGTGTTTTACACTCTAGCCCAATATCTGCCTTGCTATGGGTTAAAAACTAAATATTTGTAAATTTATCACACCTCCAATGATTAACATTTCTAAGTAGCAATAGCAAGGTAATAGCAAGGTAGTCTGGAGGAGGAAGAGTGTTGTATATAGGACTTCACAAGTTAACCTGTATTGATCATAGTAACAAATCAGACCTACCAATAAAGAGAACAGAAGAGCCAAGCGGACTTCAAGAGAATGCCCATTGGCTTCTGGATTGAATGACAGCTATAATTTGAGTGGGGCCTCAGGTGCCCATGGCTAAGGCTATCAGTAACCAGATCTCTACCAGAATATGTCTGATGGATGCCGCAGTCATGGTCATGCACACCTATCGTGCAGTATGGTGCTATAGGGAGCACTGACTTCCTAAATCTGTGTGTTGGGGCACAGGGAATAGTGGTCCGTTTGATTCCAGCCCCACAAACCAGAAAATACTGCACTGAAACAAGTGCTATGAAGCATTTCTCAAGTAAGTATATAACCAACCTAGGAACACAGTAGGAGGGGTGGGATTTTTATTTGATCTTTTGGTACCTGGGAGACATTTTATAGATAAAGAATACTTTTTTATTATTATTCAAATGCATAGATTCGGTGTTTTCAATGGATAGCATGTCTATACTGTGTTTGTACTTTTGTCTTCAGAAATTCAATCCTCATCTAGGCAAAACCAGCACAAGGTTTCAAGGCTGTTCTCAGTTTTAAATGCATCCCAATATGCCCTGGGAAATGAAGGCTTTAAATAAGCTTTATCTCATCCTAGTTTATTATTTCTTTCCCTTTTAAAGAAATAGTGAGGGTAAAAGGCGAAATTCACTCCTTTAGAACCACAACATTCTCTTATAATCTGTTTCCTACTGTAACCACACATACATGCGCACGCACACACACATAAATGTATATTAAATTCGTGAGTCGAATACCTTAGTAGTTTTACTTTTGTTTAATTTGACGAACATCAAAGTGATTGCCTCATGGAATGCCAATGAAATCAAAGCATTTAAAGACAAGCCAACTTGGCAACATTTTGATCATACAGGCATTTTTCAGTTCCTTCTCTTTCTTAGGCAAGCAGAAATAATATTGGGTTAGAAAATTCCACAAGATCCTAGAATAACATCTCTGCTAGATTATCTCTTAGAAATGAACATCAAAAATGAGTGTAAATGATTGTTGTCCTTGTAGTGTATAATGTTCTCAAATATATTTTTTTATAAATTTAAGCATAACTTCTCCCAGAGGTGCCTAAATAGGTGCCTTTGCTTCTGGTACCCACTAAACTTCAATGAGGACAGCGTGTGTGTTGGGGGAAAGGGGATGCTGAGGGATAATGCTGCATACTCCAGTGAAGATAATAGCAGGGGTAACCAGATGTAATCTTGATAAAATAGAGAACAGGTTTCTAGTACTTTCATAATTTTTTGTCATGGATACCTGTATTGATTGCACGTGTACTGTTGACTATGAAAGAATTAATCGTGTGATAGCAAACAATCTCTTATTGTTGGAAATGAATTAGAAAATATTTTCTATTGAAAGTTGTCTTTGTGAAAACTTATACCTTATCTATACATAAGACTGGTTTCATGACCTCATCTGTCAAATAAGGTGGATGACCATTTATCTCTGATTTCCCTTCCAAATTGATGGCTTGCTATCCAGTCCTTCTAACCCAGACTTTATCTGGTCACCTGTCATCTTTGCACTTGAACACAACTCTTTAAAAAATTAATGGCTGTAAGTCTGTCTCACTAAGGCTCAAAAATAGTTAGAACCTGTATATCTATCAATGGATAATATTTACATTTATAATATCAGACTGAATTTCTATGGAGAAAAATACAGGATTGTTTTTGTGGTTGTTGTTAATGTAAATTTACCTCAGACAGGTAATAAATAAACGGGATGGACAAGAAAATATCCAATTCTAAAGCTTGAAAACAAAGGCCAAAATTTGCCCCAGATTTTTTTTTTTTTAAGAAAATGTGATGAATTATCAAAAACAGAACAAAGGGCTCCCTAGAGAAGGCATGAGACATTGAAGATGTCCTTCTCTTACAGAGGCAGTGGACACACCCTCATTAGATATTCACAAATACAAGATACTTATTAATATTCTCAATTATTTGCATATCAAACTTAATATAAACTCTCCTACCAATAGTGAATAAATTATCAGGAAATACTTTCACATCATGGTTTAAAACAATCCTTGGGAGCAGGATAGACAAAAGCAATGCAGGGTTTACTTGCATATTTAATTTTGATTGTAATTGCTGTGTGTGACAAATTAATATTTATGTGCTTTTTCAACAGCATCCTGACTAGCACTAATTATTCCATATATAATGTGTCTTGGTCAAGAACCCAAAGTCTGAATTCCTTAGTCTTCAATAAAACAATATGAAATGTTAAAATACTTGACTCAAAGACAGTAAATTTGAGTTAATTTTTTTAAAATTATAAGAAGTCAATGTAGTAGTTTACCAAATTGATTTAGAAAAAATGCAGTTTTTACTCGTTTTTGATTATTTAGAGGTCTGATGAACCCTTCATACAACTTTGTTATACACCACACTGATGCTTTCCTTGCTGAAATAAATTTAAATTTAAGGGCTCTGCAAATCACACACACACAGGGCACACAGCACACATGGTGTGTTGAAACTCGATGACATAGATGACCTTGGATTCAGATATTTTTCATAGAAAGTCTATGCATGCAGCGAGAAAGTATAGCGGTTACTGTTTAAAGTTTATTCTTCACAGCCTGCTTTTGATTCTTGTCTTTATCAATAGAAGTCTGGAGAATAGATAACACATTTATTGAAACTGATACAAATAGAACATGACAACTCACCTTATACATTACTACACACTTGCCGGTGGCCACTGTGTATATTTTAAAAATAGCTAGAGAGAAATGCCGTGTCTCTCTCTTTTTTTTTTGTTTTTTTTTTTTTGAAACTGAGTCTCCTTCTGTCGCCCAAGTTGGAGTGCAGTGGCGCCATCTCGGCTCACTGCAAGCTCTGCCGTGCAGGTTCATCCCATTCTCCTGCCTCAGCCTCCCGAGTAGCTGGGATGCTGTGGCTCTCTTTTACTTTTTTTTTTTTAATCATACAATTGTACACACTAAATCAAAATGAGTTCCCTAGTTCTTAATCATTAACAGACTTTATTAATCCATTTGGCCAGGTTTTAAATAAAGAATGTAAATCACAGAATACATGAAAAATGATAACCAGAATATTTTCAATTGTCATTTTAAAAACAATTTCTGGGAAACAGTATCTCATGCCTCTGATAACAAATTTGTTTAAAACAGTGTACAGGTAGCTCTATTTTCTTCGAAGAACCATTTCAAAATGGTATCTCCTGCACTGAGAGGATATGAAGGCTATGGAAAATATATTGGATGTATGGCCCTCAACAACTTTGTAGAGTTTACTTCTACTATGGCTGCCTTTTGTTTTTGGGGAGATATATCATACTGCTTATTAAAAATTAGATGTGAATGTAATCATCGATTTGCATCTTGACTTTGTCAAGTAAGCTTTTATCTGTGGAGGGACTCCTTGGCCACCATTTCCCAATTTTATCTTCTCAGTAGTCTTTGCCGAAGCTGGACGCTCAGCTTAGGTTGTATTCTTACTGCATTCACCTCTTATGTCATTTCCTCTTTATTAAACAGGGAACTTTCGGCTAAAATAAGAAGCTAATGTGATTTTGTACAGAAAGATAGCTTTGTTCTTTTGAGTTGTGTTAGTAGAGGGATAAATTAGGAACATTTCAAATGTAGATGATAATAAGGTTCGTGACTTTAGCCACTATCTTCTCATATGCAGACATAACCCTAGGGCCCCTTAATTTTCCTTATGTTGTTAACAGACTTTTTAACCTTCTTAGAATTGTTTCTTACAGCAATATTTTCCATTTTATAAGAGAAAGACAAAATCATCCATTTGCGTAAAAGAAAAAAAAATAAATAAGAAACACATAATCATTATTTAAACAATGAATAAAAAACCAATAACAATGTGTGTAAGGGCTTCAAATTAAAATCATTAAAAATTAAATATAGTCTAAGGCTGAAAATATTGTAAGGAAATATGAGGCAAATGTTTTGCACAATAAAGTCTGTTTTTTAAAAATATCTCCTCCCTGTTACTACACTCTTCTTTCTATATTGATGTTTTATTTTTTAAGGAATTGTCTACTGGGCATTAAGTATGCCTGTTGAGCTCTAACATTTAAATATACTAAATGTCCACTTTTTCATACCTTCAAATTTAACACAATATTTATGAAAATCTGAGTTTAAGTTGGAAAAAAAAAAACCAAATCTGTAAAAAGAAATCATTAACTTTAATCCTGTCCTTATTTTCTCACTGACAACTTTCACTGAAGGCTTCCATCTTTTAAGCTAAACATAGGAGAAGATCTGAATCAAATATAAGGGCAGATTTAAATATATTTTGAAAATTAAAATGTGTAGCACAGACACAAGGAGTTGCAATTTTTCTTGGGTCCAAATGACCTGATAGCTGAAAAACATGCAACAAAGTTTGAGAAATGGGGCATCCGTTTGTCAAAAAAAAAAAAAAAAGCTTATCTAGCAGATTTCAGCTTTAAAAAAATGAAATGAATAAGCACTACTGTGAGCCCTTTCTCCAGGCAAAAAGAAGAGACAGGAACCTGATTGTATAAACATTTCTATAATATATAAAGTGAATCAATGATTTTCTTTTCACACTTTTAAAATCTTATTTAAAAATTGTCACTGAAAGTGTGAAAAAAGTCAACCATTAATTCACCATGCTAAAATCATAGTAACTTGTATCTTCGTATATTTTTTCTCATTTTCCACATATGGGCATACTTTTACAAAATTTCTTTCCTACTGTGTTGTATTATAATTTAACAAATTATATGTCATATTGTCCTATGGCAATACATTGTCTTTATAAATATTTTATTTAAGACTGCATAAATTCCAGTTTGCTTTTATATTATGACTTATGTAGACATTCTATTATTATTTGACACAAATTCACCCAATTTATTTACTACCATAACTAACCCCACAATTAATATTACAACACACATTACTTTTATTTCTGGAAAGAAACTGCAGATCTATAAATACGTTTCATAAGATCTGTACAGATCTGAAATTGTAATTCTTGTGTATAGATTAATGAATGCATTTTCTTCTTTTCTGTGAAGTGGAAAGTTCTATAACTAAAAATTACAAAAAGTTTTAAAAAAATAGGTGAATCTCAATGGTTAAGAGTATTTTCTTTAAGTAATTTCCTAGTCATACTTTGCAAGAAGTGGTACAGCTGGGTCAAAAAGTATGACCATTTTTTAAATTCGTTTTAGATACTACTCAATTGTTTTCTGGAAGTGGCTGATATATACCGTTTTAACATTCATTGAGCCTTTTGTTTGTTTTGTATTTACTTTGCTTAACAGTATAACATGTTGTGGTTAAAATGTAATTGATTTGGAATAGTCAGAAATGTATTACTTTAATAAAGCTTAATTTTATTTTTTAATTAAAAATATTACATGTTTACATATAAAATATATGAGAAGAAACGTTTTAGAATGACCAAACTATAATCACCATTAATATTTGAGCACATTCCCTTTCAATATTTTTTATTGAATATATACTTACTGTGTGTCTCTTACAAAATTGCAGTCATCTAGTATTTAAAATATTTTATCCCACTTTATTAACTTTACATACAGTCCATGATAATTTTCTTCACTGGTAAAGTATCTTTATACATACGCTTAATGGCTATGCAAGTCATTATATGCATACATTATATGCATAAGCACATTCATATTTCAAAGTGTTCTCTTAACATTGATCCTATAATATATTATTAAACTGATTTTAAACATTTACTACCTTTGACTTATGTCAGTATTTAATAATCTATGTACACACATATGCATTAATCTTTTCTGGACATAAACATAGATAGACAAAGGTATTTGGTTCTCCCACAGTATTAATTTTGTTTTTAAGCATCTTCCTTGATTGATTTAGATCACCAATTTTACAATATTTTGCTAAGATAGACAGACAGCTGTATTTTTAAAAAATCCCTAGAGAAGCCACTGCACCGCTGACTAAATTTATACCTCCTAATTCAGACTGTAAGAAGAAGGAAGAGGAGAGGAGAAGAAGAGGGGAAGAAGAAGGTTTTTTAAATGCCATCTATCTTGGAATAAGGAAGAAGTGACATTATTATACAGGAAAACCATTTGAAAGAACTGTGAATATGCATGGCACTAGATGTTTTACATACATTAACTTAGTCATCATAACTCTATAAAGTATGCATTCACTTTATCCGCATTTAAAGATAAGAAAACTGAAGTACAGAGGCTTTAAAAAACATGCCTAAGCTTATACAGATAAAAAAAATTGTAAGGGACTGCATTTCCACCCAGAATCCCTGTAGCCTTCCTTTATATTTTCTCTCATTATTATTATTTTTCTTGTAAATTTCTGATAGTGATCCTTTAAATGTTCAAGACAGGTTAGAATCCTCAGGGTTAAGCGAGGATGATTCTGACCCTAGTTCAACAATTCCATAGATGGGCTAGAATGAGAGCAGACCACACAAATAATAGATGGAACTGGATGCACCCAATTATGTGACTTACTGGAAGTTCTGACATACAAAACAGAACAATCAGAAATTTAGCAACATTGCTATTTCTTGTCCCAAATGTGACAGGCAGCAGTGCCAGAAAGAAAGCCAGAAGAGCCATATCCATGGCAGTCACTATACCCATTGCTCCCATCATGGGAAGAATAAATATAAAATGGCAGTGCTCAGGTCACCTGCTTCAGCTCTCTAAGAACCAATACCGTGGGTGGTTCCACTTCCCTGCTCATTCACTTCAAGGTGCCAAGTCACTGAAATACTGTTATAAATTTATACTAGTCATCCCTCAAACCTATGATCAGAAAAAAAGGAATTTGTGTGCAAGAATGTGGTCAATAGAAGAAATAAAGAAAATTCACTTGACCTCTTCCACAACCACCATTTTTAGACTTAAGCCCTGGAGAAATATCTGCACAGACAAGGCAGGGAGATCATAAAATATCTCAGGGGGAAACTGTGAAGCCATTCGTAGGCATAAACAAGGCCAAATGTATCACTTTCAATATAAAGAGGTCATGACTCCTTTCAAAATGAGATTTGCTCTAGTGTTGCACCTTAGAAATTATCTCCTCTTCCACTAAAATATAAGAAAGTACGTACTCAAAAATGAGACAAAGGCTAAGGTCAGTGGCTGACAGTAAAAAAGAGAACATATTATATAAGGAATAAAGTTAATATTTTTTAAAAAAAGCAGAAGTGAAATTTGACAGAATTAGTAAAAAGGAAAATTGTCAATAGAATACCATGCCCCAGTAGAATGGAAGTTAAGAATCAGGAAGCTGTCTAATTTTCTACTCTTCTTCCCTATTGTTGATATACAATATTTGTCTCAAAATTTTAAAATAATAAAAAATAACTTAAAAATGTTAAAACAACAAACAAAAATAATTCAACTCTACTAAATAACAAATGTCAAAGGGGAAATAAAATTTCAGTTAAAGGAAATTTGAAAAATAAAAAGAAAGACAAAAAATGTTTAAAACCAGCTGAAGTGATACTCAGCGGAATTCTCAGAGTCTTAAACAATTGGACAGAAAATCGAATATAGAAATACAGGGCTGAATTATTTTGGGCACTAAGGCACCATGGTTCTGAGGGAATGAAGTAAGGAAAGCAAGGATGAAGAAACCTCAGAATTCAACATTTAGGCAGGAAAGGGCTGGGGAGATAGACTTTGGTACTTCTAGAAGATACCATCAATAGTGCTATCAAAAAGGACAACTCTCCCCTCAGCGGCTGAATATCATCTAGCCTTGCCTACCTTAAATGTGCTCAGAACACTTACATTAGCCCATGGTAGGGCAAAATCGTGCAACACAAATCGTATTTTATAATGAAGTGTTGAATGTCTCATGTAATTTATTACATACTGTATGGAAAGTGAAAAACAGAATGGCCATGTGGGTACTAAAAGTATGATTTCTACTGAGTTCATACTGCTTTCACACCATTATAAAGTCGTGAAATGCTACACTGAACCAATGTATATCAGGGACTGTATATCAATATGTTAAGTATATAGTATATGATTAATAATATACGTTTTATATTTGCATTATATATAACATATAATTATAACACAATATAATATATAATTAATATATACACACACACTTAAATATACACATACATACATAGGACTTAACAAATTATACTCTTTCGCTCCAAATTTTGACTTAGGCCCAAAGGTTGGGAAAAATAGTTGGCACTTTGCGCCTCCACTTCCTAGAGCAAGCTTTAAGTATCCTCAGAGAGAGATGCCGAATGTTGTGTTAAAACTGTTTCTGCCAGCGTTAGCATTTACACACTCTAAAAATGTCAGCTTTGAAAGGGGAGCTAGTTACTTTTGAGAGAATTGTCAAAACTCAATGTTGTCCTGTTTTTTTTTTTTTTTTTTTTTTTTTGAGATGGAGTCTCTTATTGCCTAGGCTGGAGTGGGCAGTGGCGCAATCTCAGCTCACTGCAACCTCCTCCCAGGTTCCAGCGATTCTCCTGTCTCAGCCTCCCAAGTAGCTGAAACTACAGGTGCATGCCACCACCCCCAGTTAATTTTTGTATTTTTAGTAGAGATGAGGTTTCACCATGTTGGCCTGGCTGGTCTCAAACTCTTAACCTCAAGTGATCTGCCCACCTGGGCTTCCCAAAGTGCTGGGTTACAGGCATGAGCCACCCTGCCCAGCCCGATGTTGTTCTGTTTTTCAGTTGAAGAAAAAATGTTTTTCTCTCCCATCACGCCAAGTGCTGTGGCATTCAGAGGATCTTTGGTAGGTCCTACGGTATCTGTTCTCTTGAAGAGATCCTGGGGAAAATGAAAGACCAAACATTATGGCTGAGCTTGCCTGAAACTGAAACTTAGTAGATTGAAGAGACCAAGACATAAGGAGTGGGGACCTATGTGTTTGTCTCGCGTAAGGATGTATAACCGCCTACCTCCATGAGTACCCGAGGCAAGAAAGACTACCTGGAAGAGCAATGTGACTACCAGGATGCTGAAGGAGCTACCTGCTGCATGGGTGCCAGCTACGGCAGATGAGAGGCATTCATAGCTTTCTCCAAGTAGAGCTTCCTCAACAACTCCAGAAAAGCGCTCCACAAGAAAAAGCTCAAGTATTTGTTCAACCACCTTACTAAAGCATGGAATCTATGCCTGACCATTTTAGTATTTATTTATTTATTTATTTATTCACTCATTTTGAGACAAAGTCTCTATCCGTTGCCAGGCTGAAATGCAGTGGTGCATTCTCGGCTTACTGCAACCTCCACATACCGGGTTCAAGCAATTATCCTGTCTCAGCCTCCTGAGTGGCTGGGACTACAGGCACACACCACCACACCTGGCTAATTTTTGTATTTTTAGTAGAGACGGAGTTTTACCCTATTGATCAGGCTGGTCTTGAACTCCTGACCTCAAGTGATCCACCCACCTTGGCCTCCCAAAGTGCTGGGATTACAGGCATGAGCCACTGTGCCTGGCCTCCATTTTATTCTTAATTCGTCACGTGGGTCTAACTGTGGGGGCAGCTACCATGACCAGCAAGTGTGAAAGAAGAGAAGCAAGGTTGAGGGAAGTCAACCAGTCTCCCCCTTTAGACTTCCAGATCATTTCCCATAAACACTTGGATCATAAACTCTTTTTGTCTTCCTAAGAACATTTGATATTTCATTATATTAATGTTTGACAGAATCTTCTTTTGGAAAATTGCTATTGTCCAATGTTATTTATAAATATATATGCATAGAACCTAAATAAAATACTTGCAAATGGATTACAGTCATGTAATAAAGAGAAAATCACTGTGACAGCATAAGATTTATTTTAATTATTTGAAGATATCTTGATATTAGTGCTTTTTGCAATATGATTTATCTCCAGAGATAGCAAAAATCAGATATGATTCAACTTCTATTTCTGAAAAATTATTTAGTTACTTGAAGGGGGTGTGTATCTAACAACACAAACTCAATGGTCAACATTAGTCATAGCAGTTAGACATTGCATTCATTTCCATTAGAATAAAGAACAAGGCCACTTTTCTACTATTATTACTGTTAACTAAGTTAACATAGATGAGCAAGATCTGGCAATAAGAAAGGAATAAGAAAAGAAAATAGATATAAATGTGGCAAAGGTGGAGTCACAATGATCCAAATGAAAATGCAAAAGTCAACAGAATGATATTATGATTTCAGTTATAAGTCTATAAACCAAAGAGGATAAATGACTAGAAAATATAGGACAAATAAAATCCAATTTGCGATTTTAACATAAATATATATCCCTTTGAAATAAAACTAGTGAAACCACCAAAAAAAGAGAACATTAGTGAAGATTTAAATAAATGATAATACAATTTCCTCTTAATGGAAAAACTTCATATGATAAACTTGCCAAGAGTCTTCAATTTCATTCATAAATAAAACACATTTGAAGACAAGACACACTGAGAGTGTTTTGGAGAACATATAGATGAAAATACTCAAAATCATTTTGAAAAATTAAACTATATTGATAGAATGAGGGACAATTTAGTATATAATCAAAGATAATCTTATGCTACAACACTTACGCTTATTGTGGTGTTGCAAGTATAAGAAGTGAAATGTAAGCAACAACCCAGAAACATACTGATGAATTAAAAAAAAAAAAGAAATTAAGGGTATTCTAAATCAAATTAAGTTCACTTTATTCAAAAATGTTATTAGAGTATTGGCGACCTTAAAACAGTAAATATACATCCCTACCACATACCATATATTATCATAAAATACAATGGTCTAAAGAGTGAAATGAGATCATACAAGAACAAATAAAAGTACAAAAGACCTAAATGAAATATAGGATTCTGGAGGACGTACCTGCTGCAGGGGTGTCAGCTATGTTAGATGAGATACACTAACAGATTCTCCAGGTAGAGGCTCCTCAACAACTCCAGAAAAGTGCAAGAAATTGGGCAAGGAATTTATAGGAATGAAGCTAATAGAAAAACCAAAAATGAATTAGATTTATGGGAATGCAATTTAAAATTAATATCTGCAAAAATTGAAAGAATATAATGAAATTAGAATAATATTTACAACACAACAAAAGTTTACTATCTGAAAGAGCTCTTAAAAATAAGAAAACAATGAACACTCAAATATCAATTAATTAATTTATTATTTTAACAAACAATTGCATACCTAATGTTGCTGACTACTGTTCTAGAAGCTGAGGATATAGCAATGAACAGAATGATAAAGTTTGATGCCTCAGTGAAGACTACATATTAACGGAAATACGGGTTCATGGCAGGAACTGGAAAATGATCTGATACACACACACAGAGGACAGAGGGTCACAGGGCCAGTCATCAAGTATCAGAGACCACGTGACATGAGAAAACAAACTGCAGTGTGTCTATATGGGTTTTATCTTTTATTTGAAATATTTCATAACAGAAGTTATATATAAAGTTACATAATGATTTATGTATAAATATATTTACTATAGATTATTTATCATAGAAAAATAAAATAAATATTTAAATAAATCATATTTTAAATAATGATGAAAGCATATTAACCCCCTATAAAGTTGAAATATTCTTAGATATTGTTCCCAGTATTATACCAAATTAAGGATGTAGAATAAAACTGAACTATAATTTTATAAAGTAAGTATCATATATCATATTCCTTCTTATCTGTTCTTTAGATGTACTTACACATGTGGGCAAAGCAAATCTAATAAAAGCAAATGATGGATACTTACAAATGCAGCTACAGATAAATGCCTAATTAAATTATGATACAACAGTAGGATGTAATAATATTAAATTATTAAATCTCATGCATTAGAAAATATTCTCAAAATAAGCTATTGGAAGAAAACATTCAAATATAAACAATGATTATTTCTGTATGGTAAGATGTTGAGAATTTTATACAGTTTTCAACATGTTGTATTTTTATAATGATCATATTTTACTTTTATATTCAGAATATATGTTATATACAATTTTTAACAGTTCAATTTAGGGAAACCATTTCAATACTGCTTGACAAATAATCACTTTGTTTCCTATCTTTACAATCCTCATTAGTACATTGGATTATGGTGTTTTTTTATTTTTATTTTCTAAGGGATGTGCCTTTTAGTCTTTGGCAAGCCTCTTTGGTTTGATTAACCGAGGCTTCTTTTCCACTCCTCTGCATTGCAGCTGTTTATTGTGGAGAAGGTGACAAGAGGCAGGACAATGTTCTAGCATTCTCCCCACAAGGCCTTCCATTTTCCAGAGATTAGAAATATTGTCTCAACAGCACTAAGTTGCTGTAACAATTTCCCTCTCATTTTGCTTACACCCAGAGGCAAATGACAATTTTCTTCTCAGTTGTTTTCCAACTCTGAAAACTGACACATCTTTTGTCTATTACTTAAGACTTTGCAGATAGTTCCCAGACTCAAACCATCCATGAAAACTTTTGGCCTCTGGTAAGCTGAAGCCAAGAATGGACTTGAGGAGTTTCAAAAAATGTCTTAAAATGTCAAAAAATGTCACATGGGGTACTGATCTGGTTCATAGAATTATATTTGCCCTTAATAAAATGAGATTAATTATTACTACTCCTTGAAGTCAAACTGAAATGTACATTCATGTTCTTTGACAATGTGAAGTCTGAGGATGGAGAAGACAGAGAATCAGGGGGCCAGGTATCAAGTATCAGAGCCCATGTGACAAGAGAGAAATAATACCATGCTACTGACCAAACATGGTGTTTCCAGTGTGGTAAGAAAGGGCTCTGGCCTCCCCTTGTGAGCTTACTGGCCTCTCTCTTAAAACCCATAATGGCCAACTGTTTCCTGTGCAGAG
Organism: Macaca fascicularis; assembly: GCF_037993035.2. Taxonomy (NCBI): domain Eukaryota; kingdom Metazoa; phylum Chordata; class Mammalia; order Primates; family Cercopithecidae; genus Macaca; species Macaca fascicularis. The sequence goes on along the minus strand of NC_088383.1, from coordinate 63,710,089 downwards.
TGTTTGGGTAGGTAGAATGGGTGAAATAATTCTTCACACATATGTCCCCCTATGTAACAAGTCCACGTGTTTTCTCCCATCCTCCCTTCCATAAGTATTAATATTTATTGAGTGCTTACTGCATGTGGGATCAAGGTCTAGAAACTGCAGATACAGTAGCAAACAAAACAGACAAATTCCTTACATTCATGGGGCTAGAATACTGTGGAGAAGGCAGACAATGGATGAGCAAATGAATAAAAATTTCAGCTTGTGATTAAAAAAAAAAACCTAGGCTAAGAGCAAGTGTTTGGGTAGGAATGGAAGTTTGGGGAGACGTTTTAGACCTCTGTGGAGATTCCATACATGTCAAAATGGGACTGAATAATTGAAGGAGTTGCCCAGTCAAAAACTTGGGCAAGGACAACCCAGGCAGAAGGAATGGCACGTGTGAGTCACTGATGTAGGAGGAAGGTTGCCATGTTGGAGTGGGGGCAATAGGCTGGAGTGCCATGTGGTAGAGTTAATTAGGATGAGTTGAGGGAGATGGCAATGTATGGCTGGCTGGCACAAGCCAGGTCATATAGGGCCTTAGACATAGCATGGAACTTTGATTTTAAGTGCAATGAAATGTCATTGGAGAGTTTTTAAAGAAAGAGGGGATCTATTCAGATTTTCTTCTAAAAGGTGACTCTACCTTCTGTGCAGAAAATGGCTTCAGGGGGGTAAGAGTGAAGGAAGGAGAAGCTGATGGAGTAACACAGGTGAGAAATGATGGTTCATTGGACTGGGTTGCACACAAGCAATTATACACAGTTAAAGAAAAAGTAACTTCTTTAGCCTTTTACGTTTGCAATGGAGTTTCTCATGCTTTATCTCGAATTATTTTTAAGGTCCCTTCTAAAAATCTGGCTGTTAGTCCCTTAGGACATTAGGTAGACTCAACAATAACTTTTTCTTTCTCCACAATCATTGTAATATATTCAATAGGATCCTTGCACCATCCATATCTATCCCAGTATATATTCACTTAAAAATGTTGTTTTCAAATTTTGAATTTTAGAGAATTTCTCGAATCATATTGCATATTTTTGCTCTTTCAGATGCTACACATCAATTTTTGGATTAAAATTTGATCCTTATAGTTCAATTTGTGCTTTCAATTCTATAGCCTGTGGAGCTGGACTACACGAGTGACTTCTCAGTCAGGAAGTGATAATGATACATGTACAATAGCTGATGTGTTGTGATATGGCTAACAAAGGTAATATTGAGGAGCAGAATTTAAGAATTCCTCCCTTACTGTTCCAAACGATTCATGCTTTGCAAAAATTATATGATGATCTTTGAAATTGTGACCAACTTATTCATTCAACAACTTGGTAACATATTGGTTAATAAAACAGAAATGGTCCCAATCTGCACTGCTTACAGTGTTTCTAAGACCACAGAATGAATGACAACAACAACAAAAACAAGCGTGGGTGTGTTTGTGAGTGCGTGTGTGTGTTGATAAGCGTCATGAATAACATGGATCGGCCACAATGACATAGAGAGGATGATATGGCATCCACTTTTTAAGAGAGTTGAGAAGGACCTCTCGCAGGAGGACATAATCAAGACCACTCATGCTTCACACATGTGAAGAGGACGGGGGACAGCATTCCAGCTAGCAGAAACTTCATACCTGGAATTTTCTAGTTAAGAAAGGACCTTAGTAGTTCAGAGATGGGAAAGAAGGCCAGTGGGGGCCTAGACAAAAAGACTAGTGACCCTGAAGAACAGGCAGAAGTTAGATCATAGTCCGGCTCTACTTTGGTGGTAAGGGTTTTGGATTTTAGTTCAAGGGCATGGGAAAGACACTAGAGAGCCTAAGGGGAGAAACACGGTGATCACCTTTATTTACTTATTTATTCATTCAGACTATTACTCTGGCTGCATATGAAGAATAAGGTCGAGAAAGACAAGAATTGCAAAGGTGTAGCCCAATAAAGAGATTATTTCATGGTTAGAGGAAAGATGATGGCTGCTTGATTTATATTAGAAAGGAAACACATGGGAGAAGTTGACAAATTAAAGTTACATTTGGGAGACAGACTTTATAAGACATGATTTTAGACTGATACGAGGTAAGAGAAAGAAAAGAAAAATGGATAACTCCTAGGCTACTGACTTTAGTAATGGTAGATGAAGATGTCACTTTACAGAAAAAGATGCCTGCAAGTAAAGGTTTGTTGAGAAAAATCAACTTGATTGTAAATAAATGACTTTGGACCAATAATTCCCAAGTGTCAGGAAATGCTTAAAGACCATTAAGACAAAGTCAACATCCTGTTGGTGTTAGCTAAAGAGGGTAAAAGGGGTTTCCAACCAGGGAGTTAAAAATAAAATAAAAGTTTAAAATCCAACGTTAGAACCTTAAATGTAAAAGCAGCACTGGTTAAGAAAATGGATGAAGACTGCTATGACTAAAACAGGGAGAGGAGGCAACAGAGACTAAAAAGTAGAATGAGGTTAGAGAAGGACAGCAGAAAAAGGGCTTAATGAGAAGGAGGAGGAGGAGGCCAATGAAAATGAGGATGAGTACTAAGACAACACTAGCTAATGTTTTCAACTATTTTGCACTAGTTACGTCCGCTAGGTTGCACAATAGTAACAAAGTGTCCAAACTTTTAGTGGTTTACAACAATCCTTGTATGGTTCTCACTCAAGCTTAATGTGTGTTTTTGATTAATTGAGTGTTCTGTTCCATACTAGCCTGCCTCTGAGACCCCTGATGACTGGGCAGACACCATTTGGGACATTGCCATTCATTGTGGAAGAAGAAAAGAAGGCATGGCAAATTACACTCTAGTTCTTAAAGCTTTTGACAAGAAGTTAACACATATGACTTCCATCGTATTGGTGCATGTCAGCCACATGGCCACACCTAATAACAAGAGGATGATGAAGAGCAATCCAATTATATTTTTGGGAGAGCTGAAGTGTTTAGTGGATCCCCCAAATTATATCTATCTGCCACACTTCAGTTGGATTATCTCATTTAACCTCATAATGCTCTGAGATTCTTTTCATTCTGACTTTATGAGAAAACTGAATTTAGAATAGGTAAGTAACATCTGGTTTAGAGAGGTTAGGATACAGACATGTTAATGATGGGCCACAGTCTGAACTCAGAGAATAAATGCTGAACTCTTAGTTACACCACCTGCACTGCCCATATCTGGGATCGGAACTATGTTCCAAAGCAACAAGAAAGTATTTAAATGTTTAAAGGGAAGAGTGGGATTTCCATTTTAAGAAATAGTGGATATGAATTTCAATACAAAACTGAAATATTCTCAAAAGTTTCCTGTATTAATATTTCTGCCTTAGTAAACGTTGATCTTAATTTTCAGTCGGAGTCAGTATTCCAATGGTGTGTGAAAACTTAATCTCAGTCCATTTTGAGCTACTATTTTCATTCATGAAAGCATCGGGATGCGGATAATGACAATTATTTGCTCAAAATGATTACTCTCTATTACTGTTTGTATCTGTTGAGATACTCTTAATTTTGTTCATTTGTCTCTGATCATATAGACAGGTTCTCAACATTGGTGTTTTGGCTCTGAGATTATCTCAGCTAACTTCAGAGCATCCACTGGCTCAGTGGAACAGACACGCTATCAGAAACCACTGTCTCAGGGAGCTCTCCATTTGCATTCGTGTACCAGTAAGGAATTGCATGTAGGTGTTAGAAATAGGGGGCGGAGCGCAGTGGCTCATGCCTGTAATTCCAGCACTTTGGGAGGCCAAGGCGGGTGGATCACGAGGTCAGGCGTTAGAGACCAGCCTGGCAAAGGTAGTGAAACCCCATCTCTATTAAAATACAAAAAATTAGGCAGGCACAGTGGCGGGCATATGTAATCCCAGCTACTCAGGAGGTTGAGGCAGGAGAAACACTTGAACCTGGAAGGCAGAGGTTGCAGTGAGCCGAAATCGCGCCACTGCACTCCAGTCCAGGCAACAGTGTGAGACTCCGTTTCAAAAAAACCCCAAAAAACAGAAATGGGAACGATGCACCCATACCACCACTAAACATTGTCTAGGTCAAGGCTGTTATGGAGGCTTTAAAATTATATCAAAAATTAGATGCCTTAGAGATCTCTTCTCCATCGTTAGGGTGAGAATCCTATCTTCATGCCTCTTAATCTGTGAAATTAAAAAGAAACAGTCCTTATTGGTTGAATCTTTTTTATTTGGGTATTATGCTGTGGAAGTCAAAAGTATCCTAACTAATTTAGTTCCTGTGCTTTTGTAAGAATTATCTAAACATTTTTACTAGTTGAATAAAATTATAAAGGCTGACAGGAGCCTATGAGATGAGAGAAGATTGAAGATAAAGAAAATAAAGATGAAGATCGCTACAGTAAAGTTCTAGAAAAAGTGAGAAAAACCAGGCTCACTGGGAAGAGTGGAATCCTAGCCTGCAGTGGGACAATGGGCACATCATTCCTCATGGTTGATGAAAAGAAGAGAGAGTAGATGTGACTGCAGATATATGAATGTGATGTGGTGCTAAAATTATGCTTGCAGTGAATCTAAATGCACTGGTTTGTTGAAAATAAGATAACTAGACTGGGCACGGTGGCTCATGCCTGTAATCCCAGCACTTTGGGAGGCCAAGGTGGGAGGATCACCTGAGGTCAGGAGCTTCAGACCAGCCTGGCCAACATGGTGAAACCCTGTCTCTACTAAAAATATAAAAATTAGCCTGGTGTAGTGGCAGGCATCTGTAATCCCAGCTACTCGGGGAGGCTGAGGCAGGAGAATTGCTGAACCTGGGAGGTGGAGGTTGCAGTGAGCTGAGCATTGCACTCCAGCCTAGGTGACAAGAGTGAGACTCCATCTAGAAAGAGGGGAGGGGAGGGGAGGGGAGGGGAGGGGAGGGGAGGGAAGGGAAGGGAAGGGAAGGGAAGGGGAAGGGGAAGGGAGAGACGAGGAGAGGAGAGAAGAAAAGAAAGAAAAAAGAAGAAAAGAAAGAAAGAAAACTAGCTTGGTAGAAGCCTGAAGGAATGTGGTAATCATATCACATAGAAATTGATAGAAATGATGGGGGAAGCTAATCAAATAAATGGATTTAAAGTCATTCTTGGGACCAAGCTGAGTTTAGAAACCTTGGACATGGAGTGGTTATCAATCTGAATCTCTGGTGGGAGGACAGTAGAAAGGGAGAAGATAGATTGGAAAATGTATCCAGGGTTTGGATTTCCTCTGATAATTAGGACAGAAGGGCTGGACTACAGAAGAGTTGATGTTAAGGATATGGGTTATCCAGATTATTTGCGCACCCACGAGTGGCCAGAGAAGGAAGAAAAATTAGGAGCCTTTTGATAAACTACAGGGGAAATGAAAAGAGTAATAACAGTATGAGAATTACACAGATAGCATCGATTGAGTGTCTCCTGTGTGCCAGGTGCTATGTTGCATAAGCAACGACCTCAGAGACTGATATTACTCCCTTTGTTCAGCTGAATCATTTTAGCCTCAGAAAGATAAATAATTTTCCTTGCAAAAATCATTTGATTTACAAGTAAGATTAAATTCCAGGTCTGTCTGACTCTGGTGTCTAAGTTTCTAACCTCTGAAGGCCTGGAGTTTACTAAGAAATCAAAAGCGATAGAAATGAGTGTGAAGCACATGGAAGGGTGGGAGGCTGTGGTCTGAGTTGGGGAATGTTTAAGGTCAAGTTTCATCATTTAAGTCATTAGTGCTAATGCCTAGATTAAGGATGTGTGCGACTAAAGTTGAAGAGGGGTGAAGATCACTCGATAATGGGCTCCTAGAAATTGCAGTGACTGTCTTCTTAGAAGGGTTATATATAGAACACTGACATTTGCTAGAATTATAGCAAGCATTAAAATGGAAGGATGGGGAAAGAGAATGAGAGAAAGGAAGGCAGTAGTTGCATAGTTATGGAAACTAAAATTAGAGATTGAGGAATAAGAATTTATTGTAATCATGCAGGAATGTCTCACAAACCCAAGGGCGTTAATGCAACTGGGCCTCAAGAAAGGCGGATGAGGAACAGGAGGGATGTAGGCAAAATCAATCGTGCTATCAAACCATCTTCTTTTATTTGAGCAACTTTCTCTGCTCTGTAGTGTACACAGTTGAAAATGACCTGCCTCAGTTCCCAAAATTTTACATCTACCCCATTTCATATGCTCACCTATCTTGAGACAAAGTTTTTCAAATTCCTGGACAAAGGAACACTTGAGAGGCAGATGCTCACCCTAAGATCATACTGTACAAAGTGAATGCTAAGTTAAAGGAGGCAGTGGTGATGACAGGCAGTTTCCTGAGAAGGGGAAATATCCTTCTTAGATGGGTCTATGCCTGCTGTCTTGGAAATACATAGTTACAATTTATAAGATTTTATTTCAGTAAGAATTTGCCTACGACCCTCAACCTACCTCTTCTTATATTTTGTGCTAAAGTTCTTGCCAAAGAGCTTAAAGGCAAGAAATTAGAAAATAAACTGGTGTCTACTAGGAAGCCAAAATGAACATACTCAAGAGTCCCAAACAAGTTAGAATTTATATGTAAACTTTCTAGAGACTATATTTGTCCCTACTTTTCCTTTGGTAGTTCTCAATTCTAGCAACATCTTAACTATCTAGAAAATGAAAAGCATTAGGAAGTCAATATTCTCCTTTGAGTATTTACACTAAGATAGATTCCCAAACAAGAAAACTCTTTATACACCATGTTAGAATGAGTGGTAAATTTAAATAGAATTGATGTCTTTTAAGTAAAGAACTACCTCAAGTGGTTTCATTAATTATTGCCATCAGTACTATTAAAAACATGTTTACACTAACGGATATGTAGAAAGCATTTTTCCCTTCTTAAGAATATTTTCATTAGTTAGTTCTCAGAAGAGGCAGACATGGCTTCAGATGTGCTTTGTGTACAAGAGTCGAGAAGAATAAGCTACTGAAGTTTTATTAAATATCTACTATATAAAAGTACTAAAACTAGGAGTTAAATTATTCATTATTTAATGGATACCATTTTAGGGGTGCTGATAAAAGCACATAATCAAACTACAATTTTATTTTTAATATATATCATAAATATATATATAATATTATAAATATAATTATAAAATGTAAAATTCCACTGCCAAGGGATCATCGTACATTTTATCCTTGAGCTCTTGGCTCTTTTCATTTAGAATTTTTAGAATCCTGGCCCCTAAAGGGGTTTGAACCTGGTTTTCGGAAGTGGATGGGCAGGAGTTGCATGCCTTGCTGGAAAAAGAAGGGCTATTCCGGGAAAAGGCTCTCTGAAACAAGAGAGGAGGGCAGAATTTTGTGGGTGCCATAAGAAGCAATGGTGCATCTCTCCACCACAGAGTGCCACAGAAGAGGAATCTTCTCAGCTGGGTGACCGCTGCTTGGATGTCCATGAAGGTAACTCAGTTTCTCAGCTTGAATTGAGTGCTTTGTCTAAGTCCAATAGAGAGGACCTTAGTGAGGGCCACAGCTCTGAAAGCTTTTAGAAGATGATCTGGACCAACATGTTACAGAGCATCATTTAGCAAGAAGCAATGGTAACTTCAGAGGACCAGAGGCTAAGCCTTTCTCACAATTTCATGGCTTTGATACATGGCAGGTTTCATGTATAATCCTAACAAGGGAAAGAAAGCACTGAAGAATTTCTGTGTGTAGACTTTTCTCTGACCTAGACAAGAGATAATATGCAGTTGGAGTTAGTATGTTTTTAATAAAGCACTTTAAAAACATAAAAAATATTTCTAAATTGATAATTATGTTATAATTATCTAATGAATAAATTATGCTACTGATAAGTATCAAAATTAAGACTATAACACACTACTGTCTCTCCCTTCTAATCATTTCTACATTTCTACATATACATAGAGAGCTACATGTGTAAACATGTATCTTTTCAGACATACATACATACATACATACAAACATGTACAAAGATCTGTAGTTTTGTTTTTTTTTTTTTTGAGATGGAGTTTCGCTCTTGTCGCCCAGGCTGGAGTGCACTGGCCTGATCTCAGCTGCAGCTGCTGCCTTCCGGGCTCAAGTGATTCTCCTGTCTCAGCCTCCCTAGTAGCTGGGATTACAGGTGCCTGCCACCATGCCCAGCTAATTTCTGTATTTTTAGCAGAGATGGGGTTTCACCACGTTGGCCAGGCTGGTCACGAACTCCTGATCTCAGATGATCCACTCACCTTGGCCTCCGAAAGTGCTGGGATTACAGGGGTGAGCCACCACACCCAGCCAAAGATCTGTAGTCTTTACATGGGTGAATCTTTCCCTTCCTTCCTGTAACGCTCAATCATCGTTCCCTTTCTCTTTCTCAATATATTCCTCTATTTATTTATCTTTATTCAGGTATAAGTACAGATATCTTTAATATTCTCTTCAGGTAAATAAATTTTGCTTAAAGGTTACACTTGTATTAGTCAGGGTTCTCTAGAGGCACAGAACTAATAGGACAGATGTATATATAAAGTGGAGTTTATTAAGAAGTGTTGACTTACACGATCACGATGGGAAGTCCCACAGAAGGCCATCTGTTGAAGAGCAAGGAAGCCAATCTGAGTCCCAAAACCTCAAAAGTAGGAAAGCCGACAATGCAGCCTTCTTTCTGTGGTCAAAGGCCTGAGAAGCCGTGGCAAACCACTGGTGTAAGTCCAAGAGTCCAAAAGCTGAAAAACTTGGAATCTGATGTTCGAGGGCAGGAAGCATTCGGCCTGGGAGAATGATGAAGGCTGGAAGGCTCAGTCAGTCTAGCCAGCTTTTATTTAAGCCATGATGGCAGCTGATTAGATGGTGCCCATCCAGATTGAGGGTGGGTTTACCTCTCCCAGTCCACTGACTCAAATTTTAATCTCCTTTGGCAATGCCCTCACAGACGTACTCAGGAACAATACTTTGCATCCTTCAATCCAATCAAGCTGGCATTCAATATTAACCATCACAACACTGTCCCGGCAATCAAGATTCCTGATTTGCTCATGACTGTCTCAGTTTTAGAACTAAAGTCTCATGTCCCGAGAAGCTGCTCAGTCCCAGGCAGATTGGTACTGTTGGTCATATGAATTCAATGAAACTTTCAAACAAAGAAGTTAAAAAACAAAAAGTCAGGAAGTTGTAATGTAAAAATGGATCTGATAATTCATAATACATGATGAGTATAGAGTTACATGTAAATAATTCCAACCTTAGACAAAAAAAATTAAAAAATAAAAAAATACCCTAAGAAATGAAGATGTGCTACTTTAAAAAGATTTTCCTCAGGTCAGGAAAAAGTCAAAATATACTACTTTATTCTTAAAATTGAACTATTTGTAAATGTCGTATAATAACTGTATATTTATGAAGATTAAGGTTACCATTAGGAGAATAAAAATGGACTTTATAAAGCATTTATGTATGTGATACACACATACATGCACATGTACATAAATTATATGCCAATCTGCTTTGTTATTTCTGGTTTCTCATGAACACCTTTGTATTTCAAGAAATACACATTTACATCATAATTTGCAAAGGCTGCACAGCATTATATTTTATAGAATTGTTGTAGTCTGACAGCTAAGAGCAGACTGGAACCAAATAGTCCTTTTGATTTTGCACAGACTAGTGAATATCTCTACGCCTCGGATGGGAGAATTAAATTCTTGAATACTAGTAAGCATTTATAAAAGCATATGGTGCAAGAATGTTATTATTATTATTAAGGCACTATAATATATTTAACATATGCAATTCATATAGGTCCAACTTCTTCCTGTAAAATAACTTCAATTCAATCCTGAGTAAAAAACTATGTGTATTTCATATTATTTTCTTCATAGACGCCTATATTTTAGCAATCAATAAAAACCATTAAAATCCAAGTTCTTTCAGAAATTCCCAGGTTCCCAAATGTTGCTTAGAGTAAAACCTGTGCCTTTCCAAATTTCACGTACTGACATCTATCTGAAATAATATAAGCATATGTATAAAGTCTCATAATATTCATGAAGATCCCCAGATCAATCATATAAGAATAGCATCTGTCACATAAAATTTGCATATAATCCCAACTCTGCAAATGTATAACCTGAGTAGTTCTTAAAAATAAAATTCCAAGGAATAATTCAGAAGAACATATATTTTTTTATTTTCTTAGTCCACAGAAGGAAAAATTAGTTTGTATTGGGTTAATACCAGAAATTTTACTTCATCTAATTGGATCTATCTTGTCTAAGCCCTCATTTTAAAGGTTGGGCTGCAAAAATGGTTTCTCCAAGATCGAGTAACTACAGAATAGCTCCACATTCTCAAGCCTTTTGGGAGCGTCTCTCTTGTATTTTACGCTTCCAGAAGTATAGAACCCTTCCCAGATCCTCTGAGGTTTCAGTGGGAAAGCAGTGAATGATTTGTTAGAAGCAAACCCACCCCTAGTCAATGTCTCCAGTATTATTCTCTTCCTTACGTTTGATTTTGATTCCTGTGTTTCCCGGTGTGGCTTACTCCTGCTACTACATTCTCCAGGCACATTTCCAATATAAGGGTGTTGGGAATGGCTCATTTCTACTGAAAAATGTGAGCGTAACAATGAGCAATTGCAACAAAGAGGAGGAGGTAAGTTAGCATTTAATATCAGGTATCACTATTCTAAAAAAATTTAGCCATTTACTGCCATGGAAATGTTCCCAAGTGACTATGGCTCTTTCAAGGATTCCATCTCCCACCACACATTGAATCTTTCTCCTGCTCTTCCACTTGTTCTGTCTCTCTCTCCACTTGCCCTTGCCCACAGTTCTCCTGTATTTCTTCTCTTTAGGATAAAATTTTCCTCTCTTTCATCTTAGACTATCCCTTAAAAACTCAGAGTTTTTATTTATTTGATATGTATCCCTCTTCTGGAAATTTTACATTTTTCACTTAAAGATAATACGCATTTTTTTCAAAGATAATAAAGCCTCCTGGCTTCTTACAAGCATTATTATATTTTCCTAAAAGACCAAACTTTGACAGTCAGTGTTTATCTTAGGTAGGTTTTTCCCACAACATTTTTGAAACAATATATTGATTCTAGAGGATATTTCTCGGGTCATATTGAAAGACACAATAAAACATTGTTTCCCAGCAGGAGACTATGGCTTCATGAAGATGCAGGTTCTCCCAGGAAACAGCTTTTTAAGAACAAGACCTGTGTACTTGCTACACTTTAGTAGGTTTCCAAAACAGTAAGTTGAAGAGCCTGAGGGACGTTCTGCAACTCTGTCACATTTCTACAGTGGACCTGAAAGCGTCTCTAGCCTCTCTTACAGGGAGAGAGGATCTCTGCCTATTTGTGAGTCATACTAAATGCACACCAGAGCAATCGGGGAGGGAACAAGGCACGCATGTCCTCTCCTGCATTTCTGTGTCCTCCCTCTCCCTGACTCCAACCCGTTAGGTCGCAGGAATGTTTTGAGATGCCAGATGCAGAGCCACACATGGAGGCACACTTTGAGGTTCAGGGGTATGGAGCCCAGTAGGCACATGTGTCTTCATTTCCTTTTACATACACTCATAGCCCATTTTTTAAAAAACTTTCCCCCAAACTCAGTTTACTCCTTTGTCTTTTTCTCAGGCATCACGATTCCTGGCATTTACTCTATACCTGGCCTCCCCTCATTCGGAACGTCACCTTTGGTGACTTGCTCTGTCCTTGGTCAACTTTGATTTGGATTTATTTCTTGTTTTTAACTTCACTCTGCCTTTGTCCCTTTGACTGCTCTACCTCAAAGAGCACCTCGGGCAGATGGCGCTCCACCATGAAGCTACCGAACTTGCAGCTTCAAGGCCATTCATATGCACGGTCCCCTTTGAGGGCTGCCAGTTCCGAAAAAAAGTGTAGAGAATTTTGGGGAGAAGTTAGGTTGTATTTCTATGTAAGTATTTCTGACAAATTGCCTAAAAGAATCTCAAAAGAAATAAACCTGGGTATCCAGGACTTCAATAAATGTTTGCAATATTTTCTTATTCTAAATAAATATTCTGGTTGGGCATGGTAGGTGGTTCATGCCTGTAATCCCATCACTTCGGGAGGCTGAGTCAGGCAGGTGGATCACTTGAGCCCAGGAGTTGGAGATCAGTCTGGGCAACATGGCAAAGCCCTATCTCTATTTAAAAATTAATTAATTAATTAATATTATATTTAATACTTAATTGTGTACTTGTGATTTTGTGTTATCTTTCCTAAAGAGGCAACCTCAAATTGCATGAGCTTGAGGCCCCTTGCAGCCTGGATCAGACCTTGACTATCAGATAGAAATTATATTCATGATGGCTTCCAAACAGCATCCAGACAAAGTTGAAGCATTCTCAGTGTTTGAGAAAATAAAGTGACCCTGAAGAGCAAAATTAGAAAATATGGCAAATTTATTTAAAATATTCACTACCCAGAGAAGTGCTACCTAAGGATTAGAATATATACCAGGTATAAAGTGCAAATATTAAGTGCTGGGATCTTATTCAGTTCTTCTCTTTAAGAGAACAGAGGCCACATGTGACTTTATCATGGATTATATCCCAGTTTCTATATGAGTCCTGGCACAATTGGTGCTTAATAAATATTTGTATAATACATAAATTAATAGGTGAGTACAAAATAAGTCATGGCCTTATAAAATCTCTGATTAAAAGGCTTTAATTATCTAGAGAGAGAATGCAAGAACTGGAATGTGTCGATATTTTCAACACTGATTAAAAGGTTTTAATTAAGAAAGAAAGCAAGAACTAGAATGTATTGATATTTTCAGTACTGTCTAAGGAAGACTGTATCCTGGCATCCAAAGACACTAGGTGTCCTTGACGGCCCTCTGTGTGCTGTGGAGTTTTCACTGTGGTACAGCAGAACTCCAGGGCACTGTAATTAAGACTGTACACTGTCTCCCCTCACTTGGATTTTCATCCTTGCCAGCCACCTGCTGGTTGGTAACGCAGTGTCTTGTGCAGAATATCCTTGAAGGAGAGATGATGTTGACCAGAAAAGTAAGTTCTAGTCATTTAAGTTCACATAAAGTTTCTATTTCTCATTGTAATGTAATATTTTTTCTTATCATAAGAGGTAATGGAATAGAGATATCATTAGTAATTCTTTGGAAAAATTAGAAGATCCTTAAAGGGTGAAACTAGCAAAAGGTATTCTCAGCTACCTGGAGAACTGCTGTGTACATACATAAGGCTTTGGACTGTGGAAATTAGTGCCCCTGTCTGGCTGTCCCTTTAAAATTCAGTTGCATACCACGGTCACTGCACTGGGCTACTGCTTCTCTCTTCTGCAAAGGGTCAGTTAGAGTATCAAGTGGCTCCAACAAAGACACCACTATATCACTCCTTAACGTTACCACATTAGAGAGACCCAACTCTATGCTGTTCTCAACCAGAATCCCAAGAATATGATCAGTGGTATTTTACTTCCTAGAAGAAACGCTGGCCATTACAGATTGGAACATCTAGAATTAAGTAGGCAAAAGGATGGGAGGGTTGTGGCATTCAGAAAAGACTCATGCAATTCTGGCTGCTGACAACAAATCCAGAATGATCTCCCTCGTTTTTTAAATACCGTCACCAAATAGAATCAAAAAAAGGTGGAGTGTTAAGGAGATATAAGATATTTGCATAGCTACGAAATCCCTGTCCTATAATATTTATTCATTACTGGGTGGCTTTACCATATGTTCATACCTGATTTGACACTGCTCCCTCTGGAAGATGAAGAATAATGTTCTTACCTTGTTTGTGAGCTGGACTCAGTGACCTGTTTCTAGAGAATAGATTATGGAGAGGGAAAAATAGTTGACAGTGGAGAAACTGGCAGACACCACTTTCAACAAGTGATGTTGAGGGATCCACATGTTTAAAATCAAGTCCAGGGTCTTCATCTACAATGGTATTGAGATCAATGGTATTGATCTCAATAGAGATCAATCCTCTATTGAGACAGGCTTACCACTCTGTGTTTCAGACTAACCTGATTCATCACCTAGACCCACCACGCTGAACTCTCAAATGTTTCTCTTCCTCAAGTATCTCTTATTTTTCACTGCTACCACCCTGAGAATGAGAATGATAATTGGAGAGTTATACCCTATAATCCATGAAGCTCATACAGCACATTGAGCATCATGTTGTGAACTCCTGTTGTATGAGAAAACTAACAACGGCCTTATAGTTCTGTTCTGACACAGGGATTTCCATTGCATTGTGGTTAAAGAAAAGCCCCCCATATCCTTCACTGGGCCTATGAGAGCATTCACAGACTGTTTTTACTGTTCAAGCTTTGTCGTGGGACAGGCTTGCTGGGTTTCTGCATCACAATACAGACTCAATTGATATGTGTTGAATGAATGAAGGAATGAAAAATTCTTAAAATTTATTGGAATAGACAATTTAAATTTATACCAGAATCTAGTGAGATAGACAAGTGACACATTATTAGTGACACATATTACAACATTGGAAGAGCTGCCAAAAGAACGTGAAGAGAGTAAAGTACATGGCTTGACTGTGGAGGTCAGGTAAGGAATTCAGAGCTGGCGACTTTATGGCTGAGTTTTGAAGGCTATTTGGGAGCTCATTCTTCATTCAAGGGAAGAATGACATTTCAGACTGGGGTGCGGCATACACAGATGGCCAAAGCTTTAAGACAAACGAGTACTTTTAGATATATGTGAATCCTTCCCTTATTTGAAATATTCCTTCCCCTTTTTCGCACTTGTGTGAATCCTTAGCTTATATGAGCTAATCACACTTAGAATTTGTGGGCTAACTCAGTATACTTACTTGAATCTACTGCTATTTATACACAATGTCTGTGTGCTTCAAACATAAATAGTCTTCTTTATATGGCCCTGGATAATGAGAAGCTTGGAATATACTTCAGTTTTAGGTAGACAAAAAAAAAAAAAAAGTCAATCAAATTGAGTCATCATTTGTCTGCCAATACAAAATTTTAAATTCAGGAGATGCTTGTCCTTTAACAGAAATAAGGTTGTGAAAATCTGTAGCCACAACTGAATATAAACAAAGAAAATTATTTTTGAACTTGAGTCCTAGGAAGAGATGGATAAAAAGTCATGTACTTAACTGTGAACACACTGATAAGACGTTTTTGCTGAAGAATAAAAAGAGAACATGCATATAGTGTATTACTTCAAAAAAATATCGAAATAGCTTTAAAAATATCTACTAGAAGACATTCATGAGACTCAATAAAGTCCTGAACTCATGCTACAGGGGTAAAAAAGTAAAATTGTTTTCATATTTCTATTAAATAGTACAAGTTGTCAATAATTGCCATAATCTAAATGTCCAACTGGCAAGTGTGGTCCATAAAAAAGAATGGAAGTCGTAAATGGTTCAGAATTTTTCTCTGGTCCTAGGTTGATAACCACTCATTTCCGTAAATAATGCCACGTTTCACATTGTCTGAATTCTGGCCATTAGTAATCCTGGTGAACCCTCACATAGCATTCTGTTTTGTGGAAACCCTTCTAAAAGATGCCTTACAAGAATACATCATTATATATGACTCCAGCCTCTTCATGTAGGGAGGAAATAAATCAGTATTGAGTTCATTAAAGAAGCGGACTCTGGGGAATTAATTCAGAACTTGAAATATGCAGGCTGAAGAAATCCGGGACTAACAGGCATAGAATAATGTAAAGAGCAAGACCTTTGTTATCAGGCTACCTGTCTGTCAATCAAAGTTCTGCCACTATACACTGTAAGACCTGGGGGCACCATTTGTCACTTTCCTCAGTTATAAAATTAATCTTACAATTACTGTCTCCTAGGGTTGATATAAAGAGACATAAAAAGTGTGTGGCAAATAATATCTTTAAACATTTACGGTCACTTCCTCATTTCCCCATTTCCCCCCACCCTGTCTTCAATATTTTATTTTATCCCTTGCCTTTCTATTGCAGATAACTAGGCCATTCTAACTCCTAATGAGTCAGAAAAGCAATGACAAAGCAGTGCATGAAAAAGATACAAATAAAGCTTTAGCTTTTTGTCTTGAAAGCATTCTCTCTGAGGGCATTTCAGGCATGGGGGAATACAGGTGGTATAAGGGGAGAGTTCCCTTCACTGAGGTTAAAGAATTTTAACCTGAGAGGCCGAGATCACGCCACTGCACTCCAAGCCTGGAGGACAGAGTGAGACTCTGACTCAAAAAAAAAATAAATAAATAAATAAAAGAATCATTCTCTTTACTGGGACTAGGAATAAAGGTTAGGAGAAGTAAAGGTAAGTAGACACAAAGGGTTTATTTTATTTTATTTCCGAAAGAAAACTTGAGACTTAAATGTCTAAGTCTACAGTACAGCATTTCTAAGTACAGTATTTTACAGCTCTCTAGAACTTACTCATCTTGCTTAACTGAAACTTTATACCCATTGATTAACAACTCCCCATTTTCTCCCCAACCCCTGGCAACCACTGTTGTTCTCTTTGATTCTATGAGTTCAACTGTTTCAGATCCCTCAGAGAAGTGGAATCATGCAGTATTAGTCTTCCTGGGACTGGCTTATTTCACCTCCCATAATGTTCTCCAGGTTTATTCATCTTGCTGCATATTGCAGAATTTCTTTCTTTTCAGGGATGAATAATATTCCATTGTATGTATATACCACATTTTCTTTATCCATTAAGACGCATAGAGTTTCTTAAAGGAATTCCGTGCCCTCCTCCTTAGCTGGCCTCCTGAGGCTTAACTCTAGGAGCAAGGGTATTAGGGCCTGAGTGAGGTAAGTAGGGCCCTGCTTGGGGCATCAGAGGTGGCAGCCCAGAGTTGGGGGTTAGAGCCCAAGAAGGGGAAGAAGAGCAATCCTTAGCCTTGGTGGCAATAACCCAGATTACTATGTTGGAACTCTAGCAAGTTTTAAAGGATGTATGTGAGAGAAGAACCGTAGTTGCTAAACAGGAAACTCATTACATGCAATAAGGACTGATTAAATAAGCACAGATTTCAGGATAATGGGAATAGGTTTCTCACTGTTTGAGAGAGGTACAAATATGAAAAGAAACAAAACAAGTATGAGGTTCCTGCTATTGCAGTAGAATAGAAGTATCTGTGTGAACTTAGAGTTTTCAATATAAATAGAAATGAAAATAAATTGAGGGGTGTGTGTGTGTGTGTGTGTGTGTGCACACGCATATGCACACATGTGTATAGATTCATGCTTTCCCTAGCTGGATTCCTTACAGAAATTGACTGATGATAGGATCCAGAAAGTCCAAGATGAGCCTGGAACATTTTACCGTTCCAGGAAATAAGGAAGGGCCCAAAGAATGGTGGGATCCTATCAAAAGAACAAAAAAGACAACATAGAAAGGTCCCTATTAGACAACTCTGGAAAAAACTGAGCATTCAAATAAATAATGATTGACACAAATTATGTTCCACTGTATAAAGTAGAAATCCCCAAGTCCCTACTGATATAAATGATACGAGTGAGTAATTAGATGGAAGAGAAAGTTTTCTTTACAGAAGAAGGCCGATTAATCAAAGCCGTAGAAAGGGCAGGGTGAGGAAATCGCCTTTTGGTGAGTGGAATAGTGAAATAATAAGACAAAGAAACATTAATAATTCTAATACGGAAAGGTAATATTTGTCAAGAAATGAAATATTTACAGAGTCTCAAAGTACTTCTGCAAACATACTGATAAAATTACCAGAACAAAAGGAATAAACCAACAGTGAAAAAATTTTGCAGACACCATTTTAATCAAAATACCAAACAGAACCATTAATGAGACAATCCAACATTTTACACTAGCTGAAAAAATGCAATGAGAAGAACACACTATCATTTTTTGATATCCCTGCCCAAATGAAACTGAATTTAATTATGAACAAACATCATATATTCCCAGATTCTGGGATGTTACACCAAATGACTGGGCTGTAATTTTTGAAGGAATAAAGTTTGTGAAAATTGGCCAGGCGCGGTGGCTCACAACAGTGGCTCACAATTGTAATCCTAGCACTTTGGGAGGCCGAGGTGGGTGAATCACCTGAGATCAGGAGTTCGATACTAACCTGGCCAACATGGTGAAACCCTATCTCTACTAAAAATACAAAAAATTTAGCCAGTCGTGATGGCAGGCACTGTAATCCCAGCTACTTGGGAGGCTGAGGCAGAAGAATCACTTGTACCTGAGAGGTGAAGGTTGCAGTCAGCTGAGAGTGCACCATTGACTCCAGTCTGGGCAACAAGAGCAAAACTACATCTCAAAAAAAAAAAAAAAAAAAAAAAAGAAAAGAAAGAAAGAAGAAAACAAAACAAAACAAAACAAAAAACGTTTGTGAAAGTCAATAAGGACTGAGGGACTATTTCATATTGTAGAAATATGACAACTAAAATGTCATTGCAATGCATCAGAGATAATCAATGGCAGCAATATATCAATATTAATTTCATATTTTACTCTTTTCCCAGGGCATTAGAATCTACATTTGTTGGGAATTACAATAGTTACATTTTTCTGAGTTGAGACAGTTTAGGATTCTAGAATGGGGGTTACTGAAAAAGAAGACAATTGTTAGGAAGATATAACTGTGTGCTAAGTTGCTATGTTCTTCTAGAGTAACTTTTTGCCAGTTGGAAAGAGAAAAAAATCTTCTCTCAGTTTTCTCAGCGACAGAACTGGCCACTGAGCACTGGGCTTTGCCTCCCAGAAGTGGTTTACAGCATAGTATACAGGCATATCACTGCTGATTTCCAACTCCGCCAATGCTTTGACATGGTACGACAAAGGGATATTATGTTTATGGGCCCATATTTCTTCCTTACTCAGCCTCAGAATTCAAATCCAAGCGTGGGAGATGAATCAGTAAAGATATTGACAGATGGTTTAATGTTTTAATGCACATTATAAAACTTTAATGTTGAATGAATCAGCAAATAAGTTAATGGAAGAATGCAAAGATGAACAAACATTGTATCAAGAGTATCGACACCTCACTACTCCTCTTCAAGGAATGATTTCTAATTAAGTTCATGTATATTCTAGATGGGCTCCAAATTAACCAGCTATCTTCACTCATAATTTTTTTAACCAGAAATGTCAGTACGAAAAACACAATATTATAAAATAAAAGCACTGATTTAGACAATGTGGTATATTTCATTGAATAGTAGGTATTAATTTACTTTCTACCTAACCCTAAATTTTAAAACGGTGTGAACATGCAAAATCTAAAAATTCCAGTTAGTTTCTAAGGGAACAAAAATTTTAGCGTCTGAATTTTGGCGACTTTCTACCAGTTGTTTCATTTTAAAGAAGAGCTGGTGATGTAAGTACTACTTTCACTCTGAGCTTTACACCACATGATTAATGAAATTATTTTCTTCAAACTTATGTAAAGGAGCTTCCAACACAGACGTCATTTGTGTGTACATGTGTGTGTGTGTGTTTGTGTGTCACTATTTAAAGGTACAAGACAATGTGATTTCTATTATTTGAAAAGCCTATATTAAATTCACCTGGAGACTGAGTCCTGCCAATCTTGTTGTTTCTTGAGCTATTTTCTCTCTCTTTTCTATCTTTTACTTTCTGCCTCAGATTGCTATTCAGATTTTATGAGATTTCATTTTTATGTTTTTTATTTGCAAGATTGCCAGTGAGCATTTCTGTGTACTAATCAAAATTCTTGTATTATGAATGAAATAACCTCAATTATATTTCAAAGAATTTCATTCCCCTCCTTGTGTCTATGTGTTCTCATTGTTCAACTCCCA
Organism: Macaca fascicularis; assembly: GCF_037993035.2. NCBI lineage: Eukaryota > Metazoa > Chordata > Mammalia > Primates > Cercopithecidae > Macaca > Macaca fascicularis. The sequence continues at coordinate 63,690,291 of NC_088383.1, read as the reverse complement.
TTTATGAGTGAGGACATGCAGTGTCTGGTTTTCTGATCTTGTGATAGTTTGCTGATACTGATGGTTTCCAGCCTCATCCATGTCCCTGCAAAAGACATGGACTCATCCTTTTTCATGGCTGCATAGTATTCCATGGTGTATATATGCCACATTTTCCTAATCCAGTCTATCATTGATGGACATTTGGGTTGGTTCCAAGTCTTTGATATTGTGAATAGTGCCTCAATAAGCATACTTGTGCATGTGTCTTTATAGTAGAATGATTTATAATCCTTTGGGTATATACCCAATAATGAGATTGCTGAGTCAAATGGTACTTCTAGTTCTAGATCCTTGAGGAATCATCACACTGTCTTCCACAATGGTTGCACTAATTTACACTTCCACCAACAGTGTAAAAGCTTTCCTATTTTTCCACAAGCTCTCCAGGGGCCTGTTGAGGGGTTGGGGGCTGGGAGAGAGATAACATTAGGAGAAATACCTAATGTGGATAATGGGGTGATGGGTTGATGGGTGCAGCAAACCACCATGGTACGTGTATACCTATGTAACAAAACTGCACCTTCTGTACATGTACCCAAGAACTTAAAGTATAATAAAAAAAATTAAAGCCATCATTATTAAAAAAAATTTCGTTGATCATAGTTCTGAAGTACGTTTTTGTCTGTTGGGTTAGCTCTGTTTCTTTGGGTGATGTTTCTTAATCATATTAACACTACCCATTTTTCCTGTAATTTTTATGTGTGAACTCAGGTTTGAATTTAAATTTTCCTGAAATCCTTCAGTTGACTTTATAAGTTTACCTTAATGCATTAATTTCTTCAAGACCACATCCCCTTTCACTACCTTAAGGTCTAATTTCTGTGCTGTTACTTCTATCTTCCCTGTTTAACAATGTCTAGCAGTTTTCTGAAAAGGCATTAGTATGTCATTTTCCTCTTCAATAAATTCCAACTTTGCCCTCCACCTCTCCTGGCTACTTGATAGACTCTTTCCACCAAAATTTACCTTTTTCACACTTAAACACAACGATGCTTATACTCATTGCCCCTCAGTATTTGCAGAATTTGGTACAGTATGCATCATCCTTAAGTTCTAATTATTTAAAATAATTATGTCATGCTTTTGTCTGAGTAAATTCATAATGAGAAAAATATATTGTGAGTAAAAAAGTTGGACCAAAGCCAATGGATATTTTGTGCCCAGCTATTTTTATGCAACAGATGCCCTAAGGGCTGCATGGGAGCAGCAGAAATAACATGACTCCTACAGTAGTTTGCACATTTTAACAATTTTCCAACTGCTTCATTTTGGCTTTGATGCTTAAAATGTCCCTGTTTAGTGGATAGAACAAGCATTACTTTATTCAATTTACAGTTGAGAAAACAATGAATTACTTCTCTATCATAACAGAAAAATCATGAATTATTCTCAGACTTATTGATTCTAAATTCAGTAAATTTCATTTACTCTATGATATTATTTCTCTTAATAGTAACACCATGTATTAAATAAATACATAAATATGTTTATGTGTGTGTACTGTGTGTATAAATCTGTGTGGATGTGTGTATTTATGGGTTGGGATACATATATACACACACGTATGTATACACAGATAAATGTGTGTGTGTGCGTGTTTGTTTGTGTTTGTTGAGATGAAGTCTTCCTCTGTCTCCCAGGCTGCAGTGTAGTAGCGTGATCTTGGCTCACTGCAACCTCTGCCACCAAGGCTCAAGCAATTCTCCCTCTCCCACCTTAGCCTTCTGAGTAGCTGGGACTACAGGTGGGTGCAACCATGACAAGCTATTTTTTGTATTTTCTGTAGAGATGGGATTCCACCAGGTTAGCCAGACTGGACTCAAACTCCTGCCTCAGCCTCCCAGTGTTGGGATTACAGGTGTGAGCCACTGTGCCCGGTTATTTAAGGACAAACAGTAACAAGCAATAAAATTCAAAATCAGCTTCTTATCCAGAAATTGGCCTCCCTAAAAAAGTGTAACACAATTGTCTGATTAACTTAGAAGAATGACATATTTCAAGAGGTAGGTAAGATGTATTACAAAGAATACATTTTCAGTGACAAAGAAACTTACTATTTAATGTTATCCTAGGAAGTTAAAATGTAAAAAAAAATTGCTTCAGCTTTACAGCACAAAAGGTATGCAAACATAGAATATTACTTTCCTTTCTGCTGACACCTCCTGGATAAGCAGAGAGAGAATGTAAAAAAATTGTTAAATTCATTACCTATAATGTATATAAAAAATTCTAAAATCAAGAGAGATTAATTGATTTGTTAAGGTAATAAAAATTTTTATTATGAGGCCTAGACTAGGACTTGTCTCTAAAATACAAATAGGTTATATTTTCACTACCACATAATTCCTTGACCCAGGGGAAAAGTTAATATCTTTAACCAGTCAATGAGCTCTTACGTTGCACAAAACAAAGACAATAAATCATCAGGCAAGGAGTGGTACCATTAACTGGAATGGCAAAATCTGGAAGAGAAACAAGTATGAGAGCAAAAATAGATGAGTTTTTTGGTAGACATTTGGGCAAATATAAATATATCTAAGGATTTGTACAATCTTATTAGTAATATTCCTCTGTGCAGTATGCTTTTTGGCTGGGCACGGTGGCTCACACCTGTAATCCCAGCACTTCGGGAGGCCGAGGCAGGTGCATCACAAGGTCAAGAGATGGAGCCCATGCTGGCCAACATGGTGAAATCCTGTCTCTACCAAAAATACAAAAATTTGCTGAGCGTGGTGGCGCGTGCCTGTAGTCCCAGGTACCTGGGAGGCTGAGGCAGGAGAATCACTTGAACCCAGGAGGTGGAGGGTTGCAATTAGCTGAGATCATGCCACTGCACTCCAGCCTGTTGAGAGAGCAAGACTCCATCTCAAAAAAAAAAGAAAAGAAAAGTGAAAAAAAAAAAAGATGTTTTTCCTGTATGAACACAAACAAACCTATATTTCTTACTCTTTATAATATTTGCATGGTATTCTATTGCAACAATGTACCATATTAAATTTAAACAATTTCCTATTGATTGACAGATTTTCTTTAGATTTTTATTACTATAAATAATACTGAATATCTATATTCACATAACTCAGCATACTTTTGTAAATATATTTGGAGCATTAATTCTGGCAGCTTTATTTACATACAGTAAAATTCAGCCATGTAAAGAATACACATTGGATGAATTTACACTGATTATATTGCCATGTAACCACCACCACAGTCTCAGTGTGGATATGTTCACACCCAGACAGTTTCTGTGTAGTACTTTGCAGTCTCTTCTCATTTATCCTAGAATTGGGTAACTGTTGATCTCACCTCTGTCACTGTAATTTTGTCTTTTCCATAATTTTATATGAATGGGGTCATAACTTGTACTCTTTGATATTTCTTTTATTTAGCATTCTGCTGCTGAGATTAAATTTTCGTTTTGTGTATATTGGTAGTTGTTCTTTGGATTGCTGACAACAATATTGAGCCTTCCAATTCAACATGGTTTATTGCTTCATTTGTCTATGTCTTTATTTACCAATATTTTGTAGGTTCAATATAAAGGTTTATATATGAATACATACATATGTCATGTGCTATATATGTGTGTGTACATTCACATGTATATGTATACTTGCCATATATACATGTGATTTTGTGTTTACATTTAAGTAGCATAGTTGATGGAGCTAGTTTAAAATAATTTTTTTTCTCTCTCTCTCTCTCTCTTTTTTTTTTATATGGAGTCTCACTCTGTCTCCAGGCTGGAGTACAGTGGCGCGGTCTTGGTTCACTGCAACCTCCGACTCCCTGGTTCAAGCTATTCTGCTGCCTCAGCCTCCTGAGTAGCTTGGATTACAGGCACATGCCACCACACCCAGCTAATTTTTGTATTTTTAGTAGAGACAGGATTTCACCGTGTTGGCCAGGATGGTCTTGATCTTCTGACCTCGTGATCCATCTGCCTTGGCTTCCCAAAGTGTTCAGATTACAGGCGTGAGCCACCGCACCTGGCCTCACTGCAATTTCTAATTCCCTGTGCTAGTATGTAGAAATGCAATTGATCTTTGTATATTGACTTTGTACTCTTTGACCTTGTTAAACTCACACGGAAGTTTAAATAGCTTACTTGTAGATTGCTGAGAATTTTCTACTTTTATGATGATGATCATGTTGTTAATCTTATTTTTCAATCAATACACACTTACTTATTTATTACCATGGCTAGGATCATCAGTACAATATTGGGTAGAAAGGGTGAGAGTCGAAACTCTTGCCTTGCTTCTGATATTAATGGAGAAAAAACTCTATTTTCTATTATCAATATATTTCTGAGTCTTTGCTTATCTGAGAATGTCTTTATTTTGCCTTAACTTTTGAAAAAATAATTGTTTTGGGTATAGAATTATTGTTTGAAGATTCAGACCCCGCCTCCAGCATTTTGGATACCATCCCATTTTTCTGGCCATTGTAGTGTCATTGTTCCCCTGTACATGATGAGTCCATGTTTTTCCTGCTGCTTGTAAGATTTTCTTTTTGGCCTTGGATTCATCAGTTTGGTGATAATGTGTCTATGTGTAGATCACTTTGTATTTAACCTATTGTGAGCTTCTTGGGCCTGAAGATCCATGTTTTTCAATCAATTTAAAACTTTAGCTTTCATTACTTCTTCATGTATTTATTTCTGCCTCTTTCTCTAAAGATCTCTTGTCCTTCTGGGTCATCCATTTTATAATTATTGGTACATTAAAGGGAAAAAAATACCCAGGAATACAACTTACAAAGGATGTGAAGGACCTCTTCAAGTAGAACTACAAACCACTGCTCAAGGAAATAACAGAATACACAAACAAATGGAAAAGCATGCCATGCTCATGGATAAGAAGAATCAATATCATGAAAATGGCCATACTGCCCAAAGTAATTTATAGATTCAATGCTATCCCCATCAAGCTACCATTGACTTTCTTCACAGAATTGGAAAAAACTACTTTAAATTTCATATATTCCAAAAAAAGCCTGCATAGCCAAGACAATCCTAAGCATAAACAAACAAACAAACAATGAAAAAAAAAAAAACAAACAAAGCTGGAGGCATCATGCTACCTGACTTCAAACTATATTATAAGGCTACAGTAACAAAAACAGCATGGTACTGGTACCAAAACAGATATATAGACCAATGGAACAGAACAGAGGCCTCAGAAATAACACCACACATCTGCAACCATCTGATCTTTCACAAACCTGACAAAAGCTAGCAATGGGGAAAGGATTCCCTATTGAATAAATGGTGTTGGGAAAACTGGCTAGCCATATGCAGAAATCTAAGACTGGACTTCTTCCTTACACCTTATACAAAAATTAACTCAAGATAGATTAAAGACTTAAATGTAAGACCTAAAACCACAAAAACCCTAGAAGAAAACCTAGGCAATACCATTCAGAATATAGGCATAGGCAAAGACTTCAGGACTAATTCACCAAAAGCAATGGCAACAAAAACCAAAATAGACAAATGGGATCTAATTAAAATAAAGAGCTTCTGCAGAGCAAAACAAACTATCATCAGAGTGAACAGGTAACCTACAGAATGGGAGAAAAGTTTTGCAATCTATCCATCTGACAAATGGCTAATACCCAGAATCTACAAAGAACTTACAAATTTACACATAAAATAACAATCACATCAAAAAGAGGGCAAAGGATATGAACAGACACTTCTCAGAAGAAGACATTTATGCAGCCAACAAACATATGAAAAAATGCTCATCAACACTGGTCATTAGAGATATGCAAATCAAAACCGCAATGAGATACCATCTCATGCCTGTTAGAATGGTGATCATTAAAAAGTCAGGAAACAACAGATGCTGGAGAAGATGTGGAGAAATAGGAACACTTTTACACTGCTGGTGGGAGTGTAAATTAGTTCAACCATTGTGGAAGACAGTGTGGCAATTCCTCAAGGATCTAGAACTAGAAATACCATTTGACCCAGCAATCTCATTATTGGGTATATACCCAAAGGATTATAAATCTTTCTACTATAAAGACACGTGCACATGTATGCTTATTGCGGCACTGTTCACAATAGCAAAGACTTGGAACCAACCCAAATGTCCATCAATGATAGACTGGATAAAGAAACTGTGGCACATATACACCATGGAATACTATGCAGCCATAAAAAGGGATGAGTTCATGTCCTTTGCAGGGACATAGATGAAGCTGGAAACCATCATTCTCAGCAAATTGACACAGGGGCAGCAAACCAAACACTGTATGTCCTCACTCATAAATGGAAGTTGAATAATGAGAACACATGGACACAGGGAGGGGAACATCACACACTGTGGCCTGTCTGGGGCAGGTGTGGGGGTTAGGGTGGGATAGCATTAGGAGAAATACCAAATGTAGATGATGGGTTGATGGGTGCAGCAAACCAACATGGCACATGTATACCTATGTAACAAACCTGCATGTTCTGCACATGTACCCCAGAATTTATAGTATACAAAAAAAGAACACTTAAAAAAGGAAATACAGTTATTACTAATAAAGCATTTCTGAATATATTATGTAACATGATTTATAAATAAGTCACAATTATGCATATGAAATATATATCATATGTAGTAATTAAAAAACAATGTTTCACAAGTTGTTGAATTTCTGTTCTTCAGTATTCTTTCTGTTTCTTGATAATTGGATAACTTCTCTTAATCTGTCTTCAAGTTTATTGATTCTTCTGATATTTCAAATCTGCTATTCAGCCCCTGTAATGAATTTTTCATGTCAGTTATTATAGTGCAACTTTCACCTTGAGAATTCCATTTATAATTTTTTCTCTATATTATCATTAAACACGGTCTGCTTTAGTTCTCTGAACCTCTTTATAATAGTTGCAATGGAATTTTGTCATCTAAATCCAACATCTGGAAACACTCAGAGTCAGTCTCTGTTGATAACTATTGTGTATGGGTGCTCTATGGGTGCCGGTGATGATTTCCTTTTCATGTCTCATTTTTTATTGAATACTGGATATTTTAGCTAATTTATTGTGATACTCGGAATTCTGACATTCTCTCCTCTGTGGGTTGCTATTGTTTTGTGATTTAATAACTTGCCTAGACTTAATCTATAAAGTCTGTCTTCCACAGACTGGAATTTAGTTCTAAATATCCATGGTCTCTGGTGTGTGTGTGTATCTGTGTGTGTGTGTGTGTGTGTGTGTCTGTGTGTGTGTACTTTTAAGCTTTAAGTCTACTTTTACAAAGGTCAGCATAAGTTTTGATCAATCCAAAATTTTGTGAAGGTTGCGCTGAAACACCTTGAGCTAATAAGATTCCCAGTATGCTTACAGATCTACGTGTTAGCTGGGGAGCAAATGTAAGCATAATGACTGTTTTAAAGTCTCCTGCAGCTTCTACGTTCCATCACTCTCTCTCATATGTTGTCCACACATGCAGTGTTTGTTATCAAGGATGTGTGGCTGGCCTCATCCCTTTCTATGAACTGCTGCACCAGCACACTGCCTTCAGTCAACACAGGGTGCCATGGAGATTAGGAAGCCCCCTACAACTGTCTCACCACTCAGAACTCCCAGCTGAACTCCCGGCTAGTCCACTATCTGTTGCTTTCCACTAATTAGGCCTTCAAACCATTGATACTCCTTGTCCACTTGCCCCATTATCGCCGGCATTGTTACAATATTATATTATTCTTGTTTCTTTAAAAGAGACAGAAAGAGTGAGAGAAAATGAGAGCAAAAGGAAGAGAGACTTTCCAATTAAGTTTTCTTATGATCTGTAGCATGTTAAAATTTTCTTCCTATGGATCCTGTGCATTTCTGTAAGTAAATTCCTAATTGTTTCATAGTTTTAGTTGCCATATAAATGGGAATTTTTTTATTATAAGCATCATACTATTTTAATGATTCAAGAAAAATTTTAGTATAAAATCATAGTATTTCTAACAATGAAAAGATTATTTTCATCATATTACTGCTTGCTCATAAAATACTATAATTGTCATCCTAAATTCAAACACAACTTCAGAATAAGGGTAATATAAACTCTATTCAAATATCATAAATATTTTATTATGCAGTTAATATCTCATTTATATTTTTATAACAGCTTCAGAGATTTGAGCATCTGGACTTGCCTTGAAAAGGGAATTATTGTGTGTGTGTGTGTGTGTGCGCATATACTGAAGGCTGTCAGTGCACACTAATAAGGGAGCTTTACCCAAATTTGAATCTTTGCATTTTACAGATGAGAATTTTAAATATTGACAAAGGGAAGAGTGTATTATACTGTTGCAATTATAGCATTTTAGATACAAATGAATTTAAATGCTACAAATTCTTCTACTTATTAAAGCACAGTAGGTTTTATTCATTTTCATAGAATATGGGAAACAAAATTAAGAAACAGGCAATTTCTAAATTTCTTAAAGGCCAAAGCTGAAATGGAACTATAAGCAATTATAAACTCAATCACACATTCATCTTCTACTTAACAACTAGGAATGTTCTCTGTTCTCTTCTATACTTTTGGGTGTGTTTCAGAGATTGGGCTTAAATTCTGAAGAACACATTTCCCAGAATTTTTACTAGTAAATTCTAATTTACATTCCATCAGTCAGAGTGACTACCATAAGATATGAAAGTAGGAGGATGGCAGAATTCTTACTACGCCTGTAGCATCTTTGCCCAGCACAGGACTTTGGCACCTGCACACAGAAGGCCTTTCAACAGCTTTCCTAAATCTTCCCAGGAATCACTTGCTTTAGTACTATAAGGTCTGATATTCCTGCAGTGATTCATATGACTTCATACTTCCTCAAGATTCTTTTTCTGACCTCTACAATGTTATTCCTCACAAGCATATTGTAAGTACCTAATTTCTTGTTTTGAATTCTTGAGATATTTTCCAGAGCAAATTCCTGATACAGCATTTAGAGATTCACAAAATAGTTGGAATCTAAGATTGAATATACAGCAGATGCATTTACTGTTCAACTACTATTCATGTGCTCACTCACATTGCCCAGATTATTTTCAATTACATGGGTTCTGATGTTTAGTTTTGCCATGGACTCTAGGAGGAAGTTCTTGACATAGCCTCTGGTATAAAAACCAGAATATTAAATAATTTGTTCTCCAGTGGCCTACGTGTTCTTATAGGCAGAATAGGGTTTTGTCCTGAAGGATCAGGTATCTACCTGTTCTGGCCCTTTGAACAGCGTTGCACTAAGGCCCTAAATTAGATGTCAATGAATACCAAGGGCAATCTTTTACTCATTTTATTTTACTTGTAATTCCAATGCAATAGAAATGATTTCATACTGTGTTTATTATTCATAATTACACAAACATAGTTCACACTCACAAAAATAAATGTGTACAGTTTATAAAACAGTATAAAAAGCATTTGTTATGTTTATGGATTTATTATAGAAAATAATCTATATTATTATATTATTGGTGTTTATAGATAATAAGTATGTCCTTGAGATAGAAGTTAAGACTTCTATGGCTCTACTAGTATTGTAAAAATTCTCTGCAATTTTTCTTTCATTCAGCAAATATCTTTTAAGCACCATCTCTGTACTAGACATTGTTCTAAGTACATTGATGTATGACCATATATGGTAGTCAGCTTGGTCTGCCATAACATGATACCACAGACTGGGTGGCTTAAACAACAAAAGTTTATATTTTCACAGTTCTAGAGTCTGGAAGTTCAAGATCAAGGTGTCAACAGAGTTGCTTTCATTCCAAGGACTCTCTTCCTGACTAACAGATGGTGCCTTCTTGCTGTATCCTCGCATGGCCTTTTCTCTGCACACTCACAGAAAGAGAAAGGGCCCTGGTGTCTCTTCTTCTCATAAGGACACAAACCCCATCAGATCATAGCTCCATTCTCATGACCTTAATTACCTCCGTAAAGGCTCTATCTCCAAAAACGGTCACATTGGGGGTTAGGGCTTCAATGTGTGAACTTAGCGGAGACATAATTTGGTTCACAATATCACAAAAGAAAATTATTTTCTCAGAAGGAGTCTACATTAAGGAAGTTGTAAAATATTTGGTTTCCAAAATGAAGCAAGACTTAGGAAGAACACAAGTTTCTGTCATTTAAAATACCTAATGCTACAGAAAGAATTTCAAATGAAAGTCTCCTAATTTTTAATATTAAAAATGCATTTACACAAATTATATAAAAGTAGTTTCGTGAACTTAATGATGCAAGTTTTTCTAGTTTTTACTTTCCAACACTTGACTAACTTTATTGCCAGTATTTTTCTCCTAGTTTCAAGATTTTAAAATGTGCCTACAAAACTATCATCTTTAAAACGTAAAAATTATTCAGTGTATGCCAAAATAAAAATCAGCACTTAGAAGTTATTTGAGGGGTCATGTACTTTTAATCTTTGATATTAAGCAACTACTGAAACAAAGTGAATCTGACATTTTGTTGGACTAGCCTGTGTGGAAGAAGTATCTACTCTTTTGACTTTACATATTGTATCAGTTGGATTCATTAATTATGCCTGCATTTTGGAAAGTTTCCAATCGCTTGTTATTCTGACACATGTCAAAGAATATAGCGTGATTTAACTATGGTGTCAAATAAAAAAAGCAGCAGAAGAAAAATTTCAGGTCCCAAGAGAACTGTGATACTTTAAAACAGAAAGGTTTATTATAAAATAAAATGCCTTTTATTCCCTATACTGATAAGAAGGAAAAATGGTTGTTTTATATATTATCTCATTATTTTATGGCCATATGTTAAAACAAAGTGAAATTCAATAATTTTGATATTCATTTTTTCCTGCTTCAATTAAAAATCCATTCTCTTTACTTCTTACATAACATTTTTGATATGCTTATATTTTCTATGTTGTACCTAATGAACACTCATTCTTTTCTTTTTTATGTTATAACAAGAGATAAAATAATAAAAAGAAGACAATTTTTGGTAACTCATCACTTAAGGCAAAATGTGTTCCTTTCACCTTAGTCTTTATTAGTGGTTCTCAAACTCTAGTGTGCATCAAAATTGGCTGCAGGACTTGGGAAAGCACAGACTGCTGTGGTCCATCCCCCGAGTTTCTGCTTCATAGGTCTGGAGTGAGAGGTGTCTTTTTATCTTTCTTCTATATTTTCCATCATTTTCTCTTTCTCTGCCTCGTTCTGGGCAATTTCTTCATATCTCTCTTATAGTTCACTTATTCACTCATCAGTTATGTCATCAGTAAATATTTCTGAGCAAATGAGTAATTGTTCAGCTCATTTTAGGACTTGCTTTGCTCATGTATTAATCCAGACCCATGTGTTGTTGTGCCCTAGGGCAGGTAACACAAGTCCTACATTGTTCCTGAGTCATTTATTCATACACTCTCCAGCAGCCCAGTCCTTCCAGGAAAGAAGTCCCCTCTTGGGCCATCTTTTTGTCATGTTACCCTGGTACAGTGGCCTGGCCTCCGTTGTGCCAACTGCTTCACCAGTTTTACTAGTTTTCCATTGCTGTGTAATCACCACAGACTTGGTGCCTTCCAACAGTCTAAATCTATGATCTCACGACTTCCTTGGGTCTGGAATCTAGGTATAGCATAGCTCGATTCTCTGATGAAGATCTTACAAGGTTGCAATGAAGGTGTGGGCCGGGTTTTGTTCTCATCTGGAGGAATGACTGGGGGGAAGTATCCGCTTTCAATCTAATTCAGGTTGTAGGCAGAATGTATTTCCTTGTAACTATAGCACAAGGCTCACTGATCCTAGAAGCCACCTGCAGTTACCTGCCACATGGCCCTCACATAGGCAGTTCAGAGCATAGCAGCTGGCTTCTTTGCAGCCAGCAGGAGAGTCTCTTGCTCTAGTCTGTTAAGATGGAATCTTATATAACATAGCATACTCATGAGACTGATATCCCCTCAGCTTTTTTATGTGATGTAACCTAACCAAGGCAGTGACACTTACACATCATTGCTATATCCTATTGGCTAGAAGCAAATGACAGATTCTGCCCAGATGCAAGGGGAATAAATTACCCAGCAGGAAACACCAAAGGGTGAAGATCATGATGGCCATCTTAGAACTTTTCCTGCCATATTAGATTTCTTGCAATAGCATCTTCCGTATATTTGGCTCTGCTAGATAAAATCTTCTTCCTCACAGCACGAATGGCTGATCTCCTTGTTCCTGCTTCACCTCAGAGTGCAGTTCTAATTTTTAGTCCCTGCCTCATCCAAAAAGTGTCAGTCTAACATTAAGTCTTAGCAATGTATCACAATCTCTCTACTATATGGAAATTCTGATATAGGGGAAAGAATACAGACTTTAAAGTAAATGACATTGTCCTCTCATTTCAGCTTGAAAATTATAAGATGTAGAAAAATTTGGCAGTTTTTTCATCTCTCAATCTCAGTGTAATAATCTATAATGTGAGGATGTGAACAACAAACTAGGAAAAATGTGTTAATCCAAAAAGAAAAGAATTTAGCATATGGCATGCACCTAATAATTGATAACTATCATCTCTTTTATTAATTCCCATGTTTCACAGATGATGTCTTACATGGGTCTAAAGCAAAGCTAGAAAAAATAATCACATGAATGCTTAGAGCTGTTTCACACCAGTAACTTGATATTATGTGCTTTGCTGTTTATAGGAAGAAGTCAAAATTTGAATCACCAGTGTTGTATGCCCATCATTTATTTTTACTTTTTTAATTATATGTTAAGTTCTAGGGTACATATGCACAATGTGCAGGTTTGTTACATATGTATACATGTGCCATGTTGGTGTGCTGCACCCTTTAACTTGTCATTTACACTAGGTATATATCCTAATGCTATCCCTCCCCCCTTCCCCCACCTCACAACAGGCCCTAGTGTGTGATGTTCTCAAAACCTGTGTCCATGTGTTCTCATTGTTCAGTTCTCACCTATGAGTCAGAATATGTGGTGTTTGGTTTTCTGTCTTTGTGATAGTTTGCTGAGAATGATGATTTCTAGCTTCATCCGTGTCCCTACAAAGGGCATGAACTCATCCTTTTTTATGGCTGCATTGTATTCCATGGTGTATAGGAGCTACATTTTCTTAATCCAGTCTGTAATTGATGGACATTTCCAAGTCTTTGATATTGTGAATAGTGCTGTAATAAACATACGTGTGCATGTGTCTTTATAGCAGCATGATTTATAATCCTTTGGGTACATACCCAGTAATGGGATGACTGGGTCATATGGTATTTCTAGTTCTAGATCCTTGAGGAATTGCCACACTGTCTTCCACAATGGTTGAACTAGCATACAGTCCCACCAACAGTGTAAAAGTGTTCCTATTTCTCCACATCCTCTCCAGCACCTGTTGTTTCCTGATTTTTTTAATGATCCCCATTCTAACTGGTGTGAGATGGTATCTCATTGTGGTTTTAATTTGCATTTCTCTGATGGCCAGTGATGATGAGCATTTTTTCAAGTGTCTCTTGGCTGTATAAATGTCTTCTGAGAAGTGTCTGTTCATATCCTTTGCCCACTTTTTGATGCGGCTGTTTATTTTTTTCTTATAAATTTGTTTGAGTTCTTTGTATATTCTGGATATTAACCCTTTGTCAGATGAGTAGATTGTAAAAATTTTCTCCCATTCTGTAGGTTGCCCGTTCACTCTGGTAGTAGTTTCTTTTGCTCTGCAGAAACTCTTTGGTTTAATTAGATCCCATTTGTCAATTTTGGCTTTTGTTGCCATTGCTTTTGCTGTTTTAGACATGAAGTCCTTGCCCATGCCTATGTCCTGGATGGTATTGCCTAGGTTTTCTTCTAGGGATTTTATGGTTTTAGGTCTAACATTTAAATCTTTAATCCATCTAGAATTAATTTTTGTATAATGTGTAAGGAAGGGATTCAGTTTCAGCTTTCTACATATGGCTAGCCAGTTTTCCCAGCATGATTTATTAAATAGGGAATCCTTTCCTTGTTTCTTGTTTTTGTCAGGTTTATCAAAGATCAGATGGTTGTAGATGTGTGATATTATTTCTGAGGGCTCTGTTATGTTCCATTGGTCTATATGTCTGTTTTGATACCATTACCATGCTGTTTTGGTTACTGTAGCCTTGTAGTATAGTTTGAAGTCAGGCAGTGTGATGCCTCCAGCTTTGTTCTTTTGGCTTAGGTTTGTTTTGGCAATGCGGACTTTTTTTTAGTTCCATATGAACCTTAAAGTAATTTTTTCCAATTATGTGAAGAAAGTCAGTGGTAGCTTGATGGGGATAGCATTGAAATTATAAATTATCTTGGGCAGTATGGCCATTTTCATGCTATTGATTCTTCCTATCCATGAGCATGGAACTTTCTTCCATTTTTTTGTGTCCTGTTTCATTTAGTTGGGCAGAGGTTTGTAGTCCTCCTTGAAGAGTTCCTTCATATCCCTTGTAAGTTGGATTCCTAGGTATTTTATTCTCTTTGCAGCAATTGTGAATGGGAGTTCACTCATGATTTGGTTCTCTGTTTGTCTGTTATTAGTGTTTAAGAATGCTTGTGATTTTTGCACATTGATTTTGTATCTCGAGGCTTTGCTGAAGTTGCTTATCAGCTTAAGGAGATTTTGGGCTGAGACGATGGGGTTTTCTATATTTACAGTCATGTCATCTGCAAACAGGGACAATTTGACTTCCTCTTTTCCTAATCAAATACCCTTTATTTCTTTCTCCTGCCTGATTGCCCTGGCCAGAAGTTCCAACGCTATGTTGAATAGGAGTGGTGAGAGAGGGCATCTCTGTCTTGTGCCCGTTTTCAAAGGGAATGCTTCCAGTTTTTGCCCATTCAGTATGATATTGGCTGCGTGTTTGTCATAAATAACTCTCATTATTTTGAGATATATCCCATCACTGCCTAACTTATTGAGAGTGTTTAGCATGAAGGGTGGTTGAATTTTGTCAAAGGCCTTTTCTGCATCTATTGAAATATCATGTGGTTTTTGTCTTTGGTTCTGTTTATATGCTGCATTACATTTATTGATTTGCGTATGTTGAACCAGCCTTGCGTACCAGGGATGAAGCCCACTTGATCATAGCGGATAAGCTTTTTGATGTGCTGCTGGATTTGGTTTGCCTGTATTTTATTGAGGATTTCTGCATCCATATTCATCAGGGATATTGGTCTAAAATTGTCTTTTCTTGTTGTGTCTCTGCCAGGCTTTGGTATCAGGATGAGGCTGGCCTCATAAAATGAGTTAGGGAGGATTCCCTCTTTTTCTGTTGATTGGAATAGTTTCAGAAGGAATGGTACCAGCTCCTCCTTGTACCTCTGGTAGAATTCAGCTGTGAATCCTTCTGGTCCTGGACTTTTTTTGGTTGGTAGGCTATTAATTATTGGCTCAATTTCAGAACCTGTTATTGGTCTATTCAGGGATTCAACTTCTTCCTGGTTTAGTCTTAGGAGGGTGTGTGTGTCCAGGAATGTATCTATTTCTTCTAGATTTTCTAGTTTATTTGCATAGAGGTGTTTATAGTATTTTCTGATGATAGTTTGTATTTCTGTGGGATCGATGGTGATATCCTGTTTATCATTTTTTATTGCATCTATTTGATTCTCCTCTAGTCTTGCTAGCAGTCTGTCAATTTTGTTGATCTTTTCAAAAACCAGCTCCTGGATTCACTGATTTTTGAAGCGTTTTTTGTACCTCTATCTCCTTCAGTTCTGCTCTGATCTTCATTATTTATTGCCTTCTGCTAGCTTTTGAATGTGTTTGCTCTTGCTTCTCTAGTTCTTTTAATTGTGATGTTAGGGTGTCAATTTTAGATCTTTCCTGCTTTCTCTTGTGGGCATTTAGAGCTATAAATTTCCCTCTACACACTGCTTTAAATGTGTCCCAGAGATTCTGGTATATTGTGTCTTTGTTCTCATTGGTTTCAAAGAACATCTTTATTTGTACCTTCATTTCATTATTTACCCAGTAGTCATTCAGGAGCAGGTTGTTCAGTTTCCATGTCGTTGAGCAGTTTTGAGTGAGTTTGTTAATCCTGAGTTCTAATTTGACTGCACCGTGGTCTGAGAGGCAGTTTGTTGTGATTTCTGTTCTTGTACATTTGCTGAGGAGTGCTTTACTTCCAACTATGTGGTCAATTTTGGAATAAGTGTGATGTGGAATAGGTGCTGAGAAGAATATATATTCTGTTGATTTGAGGTGGAGAATTATGTAGATGTCTATTAGGTCCGCTTGGTGCAGAGCTGAGTTCAATTCCTGGATATCCTTGTTAACTTTCTGTCTTGTTTATCTGTCTAAAATTGACAGTGGGGTGTTGAAGTCTCCCATTATTATTGTGTTGGAGTCTAAGTCTCTTTGTAGGTCTCCAAGGACTTGTTTTACGAATCTTGGTGCTCCTGTGTTGGGCGCATATATATTTAGGATAGTTAGCTCTTCTTGTTGAATTGATCCCTTTACCATTATGTAATGGCCTTCTTTGTCTCTTTTGATCTTTGTTGGTTTAAAATCTGTTTTATCAGAGACTAGGATTGCAACCCCTGCCTTTGTTTTGTTTTCCATTTGCTTGGTAAATCTTCCTCCATCCCTTTATTTTAAGCCTATGAGTGTCTCTGCACGTGAGATGGGTCTCCTGAATACAGCACACTGATGGGTCTTGACTGTTTATCCAATTTGCCAGTCTGTGTCTTTTAACTGGAGCATTTAGCCTATTTATATTTAAGGTTAATATTGCTATGTGTGAATTTGATCCTGTCATTATGATGTATGTACATCATTTTACCCAACCGAATTCACCTACTATTTCACTCCTCTATTTTAAGTAGACACAAATTCACATCTTTACATGATTAATAACTTAATAGATTAATTGGCATACTTTTGGCAATGCTTATAAAAGTAAGAACAGATATATGTCTGGATTTTAAATCAGAAAGTTAAAATGTATAACTGCACAGGTCACTGTGATCATTAAGTTCTTAATTTCATGTATTCATGAGTACAGTTGAATATGGAAACTTGCTATATCTTAAAAGAAGACCAAAGATAGGGTCAATATCAGCAAGAAAGTAGTTGCAGTTGCTGGTAACAAAAAGGAAGTTAAAGGTGGCTTATTTTATCCTAACATAAAAAATTGTCTGAGGTGGGGCAGCCCCATGAAAGGCAAGATGGATTTGTGGTCATCAGGGATCAGAGGTTTCATTAACAAGGTATGAGGAAAGAATAAATCGTAGACTGCTCATCTTGGCCATGGTCTATTCCTTTGGGCAAATATTTTTTTCAATATGTGCACAACCTCAAAATTTAATCTCCTCCATATCTGTGCAGTCCTCTTCATTACTTCTAGACAGTGTTTCTTTTGAATCAGTTACCTATAAGTTAATAGAAAAATGTCTAACATATTCTATAAACAATGATGAGAGAGGAAGACAGAATTACCATATTTGCAACTACATTCAGAAAGGGAGAGATTGGGAAACGTTCCCAGTCCCTGGGCATGGCACTATTCATAGATTTCTGTAGGACAGTGTAGATCCTTCCTGGGCTGCAGGGGTTTCTTCCTCGCTGAAAGTGTGTCGTCATGATCTTCTGCCTTGGATAAACTCTCTTGTTTGTTGTCCTTTGCATTCTGTGTTTGTCTTCTAGAAGTCTGTGTGTGTATATATCATGCATCTCTATTATCTGCCAAGAACAAAAGCAGCCCTTCTCAGTTTCTCTTTCCACTTACGAAATCTTTCAGGTGTTAGAACCTTTCTCTATCCTTTTATATCTCAGTGAACAGAATTTAGGCACATGGTTATGCCTAACTACAATGAGGACTACAAAATGCAGTCTTTTTCTTGAGCACATCATTGCCTTTAATAAATCATGGCCCTCCTATGAAGAAATGAGAGGAGACTAGATATTAGGAAAATAGCTAACAATCATAACCCTATAGGTTATCATCAGAAGCCCTTCATAATTATGGATGAAATATGATGGAATGCTGTGACTAGGATTAGAAATTGATTTAGATGATCATTGTTTCCAATTATTCTCCCTGCTCCAACAAAAATTAGCTTTATTTAAAAGGATTATAAAGCAACCTTGATAGTACACAATTTTATTCAGTATTATCACTCCTTAGCACTCTAGAGGGTGTGGACAATAATAAGACTTCACGAACATTCTGACGGAGAGTAGATAATTAGGCCAGGGATGGGTAATGGGTGCTCAAGTGAAGATCCAAGTTGTGAAACCAGCATGGATCAAATTATACATCTATTATACAATGATAAATTTGAGGTCAATTCAGGTGAGGTCAAGTCAAAGTTTCCACAAATCTTGTGATCTTCATGCATTTTCATGACTATGTTCCTTCGATTCATAGCAGAGCTCACAGTGAGACAAATGGGGCAACCAATGTCTAGGTGATTCTAGACGTTTGTCAATGAGATCATCCAGAGGTTCAGGAATGTTGAGTGACGTGTGACAAAGGTTGGATGGGGGTTAGCACCCAGATCAATCAGGCAGTCTGCTGTCACTGCAGATAAACTAGAATAAGCTCAGAAAATCAAAGCTAAATCTAAGCTATGAGAACACACAAAGCGAGAGTGACAGTAGGCCAGTAGCTCAGTGGTATTAAGAATTCCTAGGGACGTACCACTGAAAGACCAGATATTAAATTTATGATACTAAAAAAATTCAAGTTATCTATTTTCCATCCCTCCTCCAAAGCCATTTCATAAAGGTAAGTTTTTAAATATTATTTACTTGCTCCAGAAGTATAGATATGGTCTATTCTTGCCTCCAGCATTTGTAAGTAGCTTTAACACTCACCTTGACAGGGAAAATACTATAACACAATGATAAGAAAGAAAGTGAAATAAATATACAGCAGATTAGGAGACCTAGGTTCTTCTCCTGACCATTAGCTACTGTGTGATTTATGTGACTACTTTCTCTCATTCAATGCTTCATTTTTCATTTGTGAAATGAAGACATTTGAATTGATGACCTCTACGATCTCTTGCCACTCAAAGCTTCCATAAACCTAGGGATTCAGAAAACAAAAATTATTTTCAGTTCCTTTTCAAAAATGTGATCCCTTTGTGCTGTGATATTTGTACTCTACTCCCATATGTGGTGGAAGTACATTTCTGAGTGTGTATGAACAAATCCTATGTGTAATCATTGCCCCCAGGTAACAGCCCCAGAGACCACTTCTGGAATTACCTAACTGTGGTCTCATATGAAGTGTCAGTGACTGTGGGATGGAGCTCTCCACCACAGAGAACCTGAAGCCAATATAGCCAGGCAGAAAGCAATATTATACCTGCCCCTTGGATGCCCTCACTTTCATATAAATGTTGCCCTCTACAATAGGCAACGTGCCTTCCTCACTTCTGAGAAGATAATGACGAAGCCATTTGGGAATGCCATTTATGTTTCTCTTTTGATTCTGTTACTTACAAATTAATGGAATTCTGCCTAAGCTTCTCTCATTCCATGGTCTTTCCCCTTTTCTCATTTGAGTGAACAGAAGTAAAGGTAAGCACTAATCACAGTTCAACAGTCATTAATTTGGCCACAAGCTTTGCATTTATCTCTCTAAGTACAAAAGAATAAAGAACAGCCTGCAAATGGATGGTTTCTTTTAATCTTCATAACAACAGTGAGGTAGGAGTTTCTTTCCACAAATTTAAATATGAAGTAAAATTATATTTATTAAGTCAATATTGAATCAAATTCAAATTTTCTGATTCCATACTCACAGAATGAAATGAAATGAGGTGATGAGGTAAAAAAGAAATGGAGTTAGTTATCTGATGACATTGCGGATTTCCAAGCTGTCATGGAACAAAAAGTAAATTTTAAATGAAAAGCATTGTCTCATCCTGTGAACTATGTTTAATGTGAAGATCAACACATAATAAGAGGTCTCTCTAAGAGCTTTTTCATTTCCCGAACTTGTCAGGATTGAAATCCCACAAAGATGCCATACAGAGGGAACTGTGTGGATTAAGTACTGCGTAAAGATGTTGAAATACAGAATGAAGGAAATCACTGCTTCATTTGCAAGTGTGTCTTTTATTATCGACACCTGAATTATCTTGACAGTTTTTGAATAATCACATGGGTTTATTGAGAATTTGTATCTATAACACTTTGAAATTTACTTAAGCTTCTGAAACATTAACTGGGATGGTTCAAGCCATTTGAGTAGGACTCTATGATTTAGGAATGCTGCCAGCTGGATGCAAGAAAGTGTAAGATGGCCATAGGGGCTTGCTTGTCTTAAATAATAAGCCTAGAGCTTCATGGCTGATGGCATTATTCCAGTACTTTCTATATATCAATACTAGTGCTCATTTTAAACTCTTGGACTTTATTAATTCTCTGTTTCTTTATGATCACAGAACAGGACCTGCTTCTATAAGGATCATATCTACACTATAGGAAGAGGGAAAGACAGGAACAAAGATGCTTTACAGGTAGTGTGTTTCATTCCGTCAGGAAAGCAAAATGTTTTCTGCAATTCTTACCCGGAAGATTTATTTTGTTTTGTTTTTAACATATTCTTGGTCAGAGTTATTAACATGGACGCTTCTTGCTGCAAGGTGCTTAGGCAGCAGAAGGTCGAAGATGATGAGGTAACAGGAAACATTATGTTGTCAAATCAGACACATATGAATAAGAAATCTTACCCTACAGAAAGCTTGTTAGTAATTTTAAGAATGCAGGCAATCAAGAGGCTCAAAAGAAGCAGATAGAGGTCTAAAAAATCAAGACAACTCCTCAGGTCATTTTTTTGTTTTTCTTTTCCTGCACTGTACACATACTTTCTGACCAAGAATAGTTAAGGTTTCTAAGGTAGATAGTTAGAGGGATTATTACCTGACACAGAAGAAAGAATTCAGCCTATGAATCATCTCCATTTTATACCTGAGCTTATCTGACATTGTTCAGGGAGATAGGCTTCATAAATCCATAAATGATGATTCTCTGTTTCTACTTGCTCTCCTTTAATTCCTTCTCTACTCCTTTCTCCCTCTGCTTGCCTGTTCCTTCTCCTCATCTTCCTTCTTTTTCTTCTCTTTCTTTTTCTATTACAAAGAATCTTTAACAAGAGACGCCCTTATTTAGTAGATGAAAACTCTTTTCCTAACAAGTATTATTAGTCTGTTTGCTCATAGGTGCAGTTACTGTGCTGTCAAGTGTGTTAGATTGGGTCACCTGCCTTTCTTTTCCTTCTCCTGGGATTCTTCCCCTAGTAAAGACAGCAAATAGATTGTCAGCTAGCTGCTTTGACTCCTTCATCCTTAGATGCTGTTCCAGACACAGAGATGATAAAATAATTGCATTGATTGATATGAAGCACTCTATAAGCTTTTCTTTTATTTTTATTTATTTTTTTAGACGGAGTTTCACTCTGTTGCCCAGGCTGGAGTGTGGTGGCGCAATCTTGGCTCACTGCAACCTCCACCTCCAGGGTTCAAGCGATTCTTCTGCCTCATATATACAAAGAAATGTGCTAGATGCTAAAATCACATCAACAGTTATTTGGCTAAATGGCTTCCACTACATTAACAGATGTGATCTTTGCCCCTCATAGACCTTATAGTCTTGTAAGACAAAAATCAAAACATGAAGAAATCATAATATTATGTAACTATGAAGTTTGAGCAGGGCTATAAGAAAAACATATGGTGTAATACTCAGGCCTAATAGTGACATTCTCTTAGGAAAAGGATCAGGAAAATTTTTTTAGGGGTTTCTTTGAAGCCAAAATATAAAGGAGGAAAAGAATTAGCTACGAGAAAAGTAAGCTGAGAGAAAAGCAAGCTGAGGGAAGAGAGTAGAAAAAATATTGATTTATTATCCCAGATACTTTTAAAATTTCATCCCATAATGACTTTCCAAACAAGGTATAATTATTCCATTTTGCAGGTGAAAAATCAGAGTTTAAATAACTGGCCAATGTTAATTGATTAGTTCTTCAAGGCTGCATGCAATTCAGCCCACCCATATATTTAAATCCAGAACTCTTTCCATTTCCACAGGAAATGTTTCTAGAGTCCACTGTCAGCAAGATCTCAGTTTCTACTGATCTCTGAACTCAGTAGCTTTCAAAGTTTTCTCCTTTTTGGTGTCCCTTGCTTGTATCATGCAGCCTTTGGACATCTATGTCTAAAGATCCTTAACACTAATGTTTGGGACTTTAATGTGGTTTAGGTTGTATGAATTTTTCATTTATATTTCTGTGAAATTTCAGCTCACTTTACTGTCTTCAAAAGGCTGCTGACTGAAATTAATATTTCAAGGATTTTTGTGACAGTTTCCAAACTCAGCACCTGTGTAAGCAGCAACAATGGAGGCAGTGAAATGAGCAGTATTGGATATCTTACTACATGAAACATACCTTCTTAATATATGCATCCCAGGAGCTTCATGAAGTTCCAGACACAGAATAGATATTTATTTCTATAATATGGAGCACTTTTATTTTTTTAGACTATTCAGACACAATGTGTCATTCTAGGGTAATATTCTATTAAAACATCATATTTCTTCACTTATGTATCATTAAACAAGTATTTATTGTGATCTAATATGATGAATTCATTCTATGTGATGTACAATTCATTACAAGAACATTAACAAGTATTTGTTCAAATGAAAATGTTGAGATAATTAAGGCACAGTCTCTGCTCACTTCCTACACTTAGAGTAAAACTCTGCATATTTAACCCTAGTGGCAGAAGATGGGCCTTCAGCAATCATTACCTGTTTTCCTTTGGAGAGTTTAGAATTAGAATCAGCCCTACATTCTTTACTTGTAAACTGGGAAGTGAATACTAATAGTTACTTGGCTAAATGGCTGCCATTTTCGACACAACGTCATTTACTGTCCCTGTTGCCCTAGGTCCTAGAGCTACCACCTATGATGTGTGAATATTCATGAGGATAGAATTAAATATGTGTTTGGGCTTTCCTTAATAATTGATTGGCTTGAGATTATCTAATTTAACTGCTACGAATGTTTCCCCATCTATAAATAATCATGATAAGCAGAAGTAATATTTTTTATTACTTATCTTGTGTTCAGTAATCAATAAACAACATTCCCCTGGGCCTCACAACAAACTTAAATTATGCATTATTATTTCACAGATGAGAAATAATTGAATCAGGATTTTTGACTTTTATCCATCTGCCTTAACCATTATATTATATTACCTCTCTATGAGAGAGGCAATATCTGGGTAAGGAAAACAACCTGGATTAATGGAATCTGTTGTTTTGGATCCTGGAAATCCTTTTCTTTTTTCCATGTTAAAGAAGTCTAACACTTGAATGGAATAAATGGGGATCAGATGAATGGAAAGCATCATCATTCAAGTTCTGAGCCCATGCCAAGGCATCAGATCTCCCTGCTTTTAGCTAACAGAGCTCATAAAGATTTCCAGCTTCCCTCCTGGGTAAAGGCAATAGCAGAGAAACGTGCAAATACTCTGAGAGGCAGTCATAAGTCCAGCATCCCAATTCTGAATTATATACAATTGTCCTGTAATTCTAAATTCAATGTTTTAATCAGGCACTACCTCCATTTTAACAGAGCATATGAGAAGAGATGTGACTGATTGAAAAACAACTAGTCCTTTTGCCCAAAGTAGTCTGTTTACTACTTTTTTTTTCTACTAGTACAACGTCACTCTTTGTTGTGGGAAGTCAGGGACCCCAAATGGAGGGACCGGCTGGAGCCATGGCAGAGGTACATAAATTGTGAAGATTTCATTTTAATATGGACATATATCAGTTCCCAAAATTAATACTTTGATAATTTCTTATGCCTGTCTTTATTGCAATCTCTGAACATAAATTGTGAAGATTTCATTTTAATATGGGCATTTATCAGTTCCTCAAGTCAATACTTTTATAATTTCTTATGCCTTTCTTTACTTACATCTCTTAATCTTGTTATCTTCATAAGCTGAGAATGTACGTCACCTCAGGACCACTGTGATAATTGTATCTAACTGTACAAATTGATTGTAAAACGTGTGTTTGAACAATATGAGATCAGTGCACCTTGAACAAGAACAGAATAACAGCAATTTTCAGGAAACAAGGGAAGACAAACATAAGGTCTGACTGCCTGCGTGTTGAGCAGAATAGAGCCATATTTTTCTTCTAGCAGAGAGCCTATGAATGGATGTGCAAGTAGGGAAGATATCACTGAATTCTTTTCCTATCAAGGAATATTAATAATTAAGACCCTGGGAAAGGAATGCATTCCTGGGGGGAAGTCTATAAATGGTCGCTCTGGGAGTGTCTGTCTTACACAGTTGAGATAAGGACTGAAATACACCCTGGTCTCCTGCAGTACCCTCAGGCTTATTAGGGTGGGGAAGAAACCCCACCCTGGTAAATTTGAGGTCAGACCAGTTCTCTGCTCTTGAACCCTGTTTTCTGTTAAGATGTTTATCAAGACAATACATGCACAGCTGAACATAGACCTTTATCAGTAGTTCTGTTTTGCCTTTTGTCCTGTTTCCTCAGAAGCTTGTGATCTCTGTTCTCCTTTTTGCCCTTTGAACCATGTGATCTTTGTGATCTACTCACTGTTCTTGCACCCCCTGCCCTTTTGAAATCCTTAATAAAACTTGCTGGCTTTAAGGCTCAGGCAGGCATCATGGTCCTACCAATATGTGATGTCACCCCCGGAGGCTCAGCTGTAAAATTCCTCTCTTTGTACACTTTACCTTTATTTCTCAGACTGGCCGACACTTAGGGAAAATAGAAAGAACCTATGTTGAAATATTGGGGGCTGGTTCCCCTGATAACTCTTCACTTTTAACAATAAAAATTGATTAATTCAGAGCGCTGGTGAAATTTACATTTTGGGTCATACATTTCAAAGCCAAATATATTGGCCAGATTTCCAAAGCAAAATTGTAAAAGTTTTTGTGTTACATTCTGAGCATGGAAATAAGAGTTTAAGGAAAAATAACAACTACATTCAATTAAGTAATAACATATTTATGGTAAAATGAAGCAAAGGAACAGAGTAAATTTGGCATAGTATTAGAAATTAATTTCATATTATAGTGGTTATCTCTATAAGCTACTAAATATTATTTGTCTTTTTATGAAATACTGTAAGTTACTAAATATTATTTATCTGTTCAATACTATTATATGTCTATACAGTCATGCATTGCTTAATGGTGGGGATACATTCTGAGAAATGTGTCTACTGTTAGGTGATGTAATTGTTGTGCAAACAGCATAGAGTATACTTACACAAACCTACATGGCATAGCCTACAATCCTAGCCTAAATGATATAACCTATTCCTCCTAGGCTACAAGCCTGAACAGCATACAGTACTGACTCCTGTGGGTAATTGTGACTTAATGATATTTGTGTACCTAAACATATCTAAACATAGGGTACAGTAAAAATATAATATTACTATCTTATGGGGCTATCATTGTATAGGTGGTCCTTTGTTGACAGAAATGTCATTATGCAACACATGACCATAATTCTACAATAGACTCTGTTCTTTCCATGGTCTAGCTATAATTAGCGACCTAGCACATAGTTGCCCAAAAGATAAACTTATGTTCAAAGATCAAGTGGTCCTACAAGATGATTTCTCTAGAAGTGTCAGAACAGAAGAGAGAAATGTAGAGATAGAAAGAAACCAAAATGACACTTTAGACCTTTTCTTTTATAGGACAGTGTTGTTTTTTTGTTTTTGTTTTTGTTTTCGTTTTTTTTCTGTATTACTGGATGGCTCAGCCTTCTAAACAATGGAAATTGACAGGGTATAAAGATAGGGAATATCTAAACATGGAGAATACCTTTTCCCTAAGAACCATTTACTCACATAGTAAGGGTAGTGGAGTCTAGAACTGTCTGTCTTATTTTCCCTGAGATAATTGCTTACATTCCAAGGTAGAGATCTCTTTTTCTTCTCCTCAAGAGAGGATTTGTTTATGTTTCAGGGTAAAATATAAGTAAAATTTTAATTTACACACTTCTTATTGCATATATTTACTGTATTAGTCCATTTTCATGCTGCTGATACAGACATATCTGAGGCTAGGCAATTTACAAAAGAAAGAGATTTAAATGGACTTGCAATTGCACATGGTTGGGGAGGCCTCACAATCATGGTGGAAGGCAACAAGGAGTCACGCCGTAAGTGGATGGCAGCAGGCAAAGAGAGAGAACTTGTGCAGGAGAGCTCCTCTTTATAAACCATCAGATATCAGGAGACTTATTCACTATCACGAGAACAGCACGGGAAAGACTTACCCTCATGATTCAATCACTTCCCACCTGGTCCTTCCCACAACATGTGGGAATTCAAGATGAGATTTGGGTAGGGACACAGCCAAACCATACCAGTTGAGCAGTTATATTTCCTCTTATAGTTAATGTCTCTAACACAAAAATTGATAAGTGTTTGATCTGATGGATATGCTATTTACCCTTATTTGATCACTACACATTATTTGTATCAAAACATCACTATGTATCCCAAGAATGTGTATAATTATTATTTATCAATTAAAAATACATAAATAAAGGTGAAAAAAAGAATTACTCAAAGTCAAGGCTGTAAAATAAAATGATTGGCAAATTTGGGGGAAAAAGCCTGTTCATATTCCTTTCTTATTTTTCTTAATAAGCTGTAATGGTTCTTTGCATATTCTGCACACTTACCCTTTATTTACATGCATGTGTTGCAAGCATTTTTTCTTACTCTCATAGCTTGTCCTTTAACTTTGTTCATGGAGTTCTTTTCCTTGAGGTTATTAAAAGAAACATTTGAAAACTTCTGGCCTAACTGTTATCTGCATGGGGTGTTTTTGTACCCTCAAAGAGCCTGGGTGATAACATACACCGCTTTCTTCACTGTGTGCTCCTTTCAGCAGGACATGGCTTCTGAGTCATGAGCACATGTTCTTTGTAGAGTACCAACACTGCTCCATGTGACAGGAATGCCTGGTTCCTAAAATACTTCTAATGGAGCTTGAAACTTAAACCCAACTCATAACTCTTCACGTCTGCTGCAGTGACACTTTACATAAGTATCTCTTTAGGATTTTATAGCGTGCTTGTTTTTTTGAAAAATAAATTTTGTTGGGTATATTTAAAGTTTGCAACATGATATTACGGGATACATGTAGATAGTAAAATGATTAATATAGTAAAGCAGGTTAACATATCTATTATTCCAGCAGCTTGTATATACTCTAAATTTTTAAAAATTTTGGAGTTTTCTCCTGTAGTGTGAATCCCACTGCATTTTCAGGTGAGATGTGGCTTTCAGAGCATTTTGCTTTAGGAAGTTGAAGCATTCAATAGTTATTTTACTTTGTAGTATTTAGTAGGTGCTTAAACATAAAGATCTGTTCTTTAATCAAGAGATTTCATGTGTGTGTATATTGATAGAGAATATATAAAACTGTGATAGTCTAGCTTATGAGCATGCACATGGGGTATCTCAGACCCTTAGGTTTGGGTGTTGAAAACCTGATGACATTCTTTTTTATAGTTTTATTTTTTGTGTGTGGTAGAATACACATAAAATATACCATTTAAGTCATTTTATAGTGTCCAATTGAGAGATATTTAGCATGTTTACAATGTCATGTAATCATCACTGTTATGTAATTCCAGACCATTTCCATCACCCCAGAAGAAAATCCCATACCTCTCAACAGTCACTCATTTATAAGGGGTGATATGGAGGCAGAAAACTCACAGAATTAAATACAATGCCCAGGGATTGGCCAGCAATTTGAGAAAGGATTACCCTGTCAATGCCATTTCATATCCTTTCCAGAGGAAACGCAAGTGAAATTGACTATGTAATTGGCCCTTGTTTGACTCCTATGGCCTTCCTCTTTAGTTGGCATATTGCTATGCTATGCGGCCTTCTCTTCTCCCTTGGATACCTAAGAACTAGAACACAGTTTTATTTCTGGACAGACTATTGTTATACTTGTTGCCTTTTCCTGCCTCTCCTCTCTGAGGAGCTAGAATAGAAAATCCTGAAGGAAATTAAGAGATCCTGTTACGTGCTCTGGTGCTAGGCCTTTGCATTTTCACCCCTGAACTCCCCTCTGGTTTCTCAAGAATCACTGAATTAAAAGCGCTTGTGGAAACTATGGCATATCACTGCCCTGACCTTGAATAATGAAGAAAGTAGAGCTATAAACCTTGCATGCTTAAAAGATTATAGGTCAAAATGCTCCCACTCCACCACCTCCATACACAAACGCAAAGAAATCCAATAAAAAGTAGTACTTGGATTCCATTTATTCATTAATTCACTTATTCATTCAATTTTCCCTTTATTTATTCCTTCAATTAGCAGATAGAGCCACTTAACTGTTCTATTAGCCTTGACTTTGATCCCTGTCAATCTGTTTATGCTGCTGCCAGAATGGTCTTTTCCAAATACAAATTGAATCATAGTCATTATGTCCCACCCACATTTCCTATTTCCTTGATGAAAAATACCCAATGGTTATCTTCTTACCATCTACACTTCCTTACAGATCTTAACATGATTTACAAGACCTGATAATCTATACCTTCATCCTGATACTTCCAAGTAGATTGATATGAGAACTTTTATCACATTGTATATTCATTGATAACTTGCAGTACAGTGTGTTTGCAGAGGACACGTGCGAAGAGTCATTCTCTTTGTCATCGATATCCATATCTGAATAATTGACATCATGTTCTATATTGAACCCATCCAAAGTAAATTAAATCCAATTCTAAATGAAGAACTATTCAAATGCTATGTATATACGTGTGTGTGTATATATATGTATGTGTGTGTGTGTGTATGTATGTGTGTAATATAATGTGAGGTATATTGTTTCAAGAACATCAACCAAAAATTTCTTGTGTCACAGTGACACCTTTTATCTGTATCTCAAACTGCTTTATATCCCAAACCACTTATATATATTCTATATATAATTTATATTCTATATATAGAGAATATATAATTTATATTCTATATTATAGTAAATAAAAATATTTGTTAATATTTTTCTTAATGCAAGTGATGGCTCATATAAAATATTGACTGAATTCTGTTAAATGAGTATCGCTTCCGTGAAGTACTTTATTGGGAAGGATTATGATGATAATGTATTTAGGAGGAAACATCATGAGTGCTGGGGAATGACAGCTCATGTATTTTTTATCCCTAGCTATGTTTTATACTGCAAATTATTTGAAATTATAAAGTCTCCCATTTATTTCTCATTCTAAGCATCTGGAGACTACATAGTATAGGGACTAAGTGCTTAGTAAATTCTGTTGAATGAATTAGTAAATGAATAATTCAATGAATAATTGAATAATATAGTAAAAATAACATGGTGAGAGCTATTTTTATTCTTATTTAATCTCATGTACATACAAATAATTTATTTTTATAAATTCTTGTATATGAAAAGAATACATTTTTATATATAAACAAAAAAATGAAGCACAATAATTTATGTAACCCAGGGGAGCTTAAACCTTAACAAGCATCAAAGTCCCCTGGAGAGCTTCTTTAAACACTCTACACCCCAGCTCCAGGGATTGTGATGCAGTAGGTTTTGGATGGGGCCTGATAATTTATATTTCGAACAAGTTTCTAAGTGATACAGCAGCTGTTCCTGCTGTTTCCAAGACCACAATGGCTGTGAGAACCATTGATGTCACCAAAACGTCCATAGATACATTAGCTACGAGGACATCCAGGAAGTCAAATTGTTTCATGGAGACACCATTTTCCTTTATCTTTTGACTCTGCTTTCCTCTGTAGTGAACTCACCTTAAGGCAAAGGTTGCTAGAAGGATCTCTTAGCACACACAGTCATTACAACTGCATGTCTCAGAGGAGTAGGAGGACTCCTTTCTGATGGTTTAAGCAAAATCTCAGGGATGATTCTGATCACCCCATGTAATTGACATCCCCATAAGATGAAATGAGAGCAGTTCCTCAAAAGGAATTTAAATGCCGTTGGACAAAAAGTAATATATCTTCTGTCCACCCTTTTGAAATTCTGTACATCAAAGCCAATGTGTGGGGCCATAGCCCTAACCATGTGTGTGAGTGTAGGGCTAAAACTGAATTAAAAGGCTACTTTCTCCCAATCCAGAGCTTCTTAGAACTTCCTATTTACCTCTGTTCTTCTGATTCTTCTCTAACATGGGTCTGAAAGATTTCCTAGATCTTACAAGAGAAATCCATCATGACAAGATCTAAATAGGAAGATATTCATTAGGAACACTTAAAATAATTTTAGTCAAATTAAAATAGGAAACATACAAAATTCATTTGACTTTCTTGAACCAGAATGGCTCAGATAACTGCTGTCAAAATGGTTAATAGAAATTTCATTAAAATGCTTTGCTTCTTTATGTAAAAATTAATAAGTGAAAGTACAATAAGAACATTTGTATTTTATGGGCCAAAGGTTCTTTTTGAGCAGCTGTGTTGAATACATTGATGTAATTATTTTTTTTATTTATTATTTATTTTTTTTTTGAGACGGAGTCTTGCTCTGCATTATTATAAGGCAGTCCACCATTTATCTCAAGATAGATATGAAAAGTTCCCCTTCCTTATAATTATAGTTGACATGACAGTAGTGGATAATATCATATCCACAATTGCACACTTTTCTGATTAGTTAAAATGAGTATAATAATTTTCACACATGTTGCATCCTTCCTGTAACTATATCTCCAGTCTCTTTACCCTGTTAGGACAGGAGGAGAAATGGCATGGGTTGTGGATGCTGTACTTTCTGCACTCCCGGGACTCCTGAAGATACCAATTCCTCTCCTTTCCTTGCGGGATTCTGGGTTTCAAGTGTTTTCACATAATTTTGCTGCTGCTAGACCCTCTGCCCTAGAGGTCTTTTAGTTTTTTTTTTGTTTTTGTTTTTGTTTTCTATCAGCTGCTATTTGTATTACCTCCTTCAGGATAACTGTATCTCTCAGGTAGCTCTTGTGAGTTTATCCCCTGTGAGAAGGTACATGTGAGATAGTCTTTGAAATATGAGGATCCTCAGTGAGTAGAGAATTGTACAGCATCTAGTGAGGAGGCTGGTGTGATTGTCAACTTTCCCAACAGAGGGCAAGCTCCTGATCTTAGGCCAGTCACATGTCCCACCTTCTCCAGCCAACCTACCCAAGATTGTGAAACTTTTCCCTTCCCATTTTATTTGACCATGAGTCCATCTGTGTTTTCTTCTGAGATCCTAAAGGATCCTCAGAGGAATAATGACGAAAGTAGTCAACCTCCTGAACTGAATAGTTATTATTTACCAGAGGCTAGTTTAATCCATATATATATATACACACACACACACACACACACATATATATATATATACACATCTTTTATCTTCCCAACAACCACATATGGTGGTTATTATTATTGTTAATATTTAGTTTTTATTTTTTTATTTAGATGAGATCTCACTCTGTTGCCCAGGCTGGAGTGCAGTGGCATGATCATAGCTCACTGCAGTCTCCAACTCCTGGGCTCACTTAACCCTCCTGCCTCAGCCTTCTGAGTCGCTGAGATGACAGCTGTGAGCCACTGCACCTGGCTCTGGTTATTATTATTAGCCTCATTTTATGGTGAGGAAAGTTAGACTTGGAGAAATTATATAATGGTACATAATTGGAAGAATTATATGGTCAAGGCCATGATGTTTATATTTGAGTCTATATACTTCACTGTGGTATTATACAACCTCCCAAATAGGCTTCTGGTGGCTATAGTAATTGAGGAAGGCTAAACTGCTCTGACAGACAGCACCGCAAATGTATAGTGACTAAGAACACATAAGATCTTTTTCGGTTTTTTTTCATGGAATCAAGGTGAGGTTCAAGGAAGTGTGGGAAATATAGCCTAGATGGGCACCTGGAAGGAGGGGACAGCTAGTAGTCCCTAGAACAGCAACACCTGAGAGTCCATATTTTCCCAAATGAGTATGAAAAATCGAGCCCCACTAATTTATTAAAAAGTGAAAATCAAACCTCTAAAGGGACCACAACCTCTAAAGGGAATACAGTGCAGTGCATATCACACAGGTTGATTATTAAATATCGGATGAATGAAGAAGAATGCAGCCCTCTCCTCTTATATCTAAATGTATAGAGAATCATACATTATTTCCAGGTTTGCTCTATTTTTGTTTATAATTTCTAAACTAGTAACATGCTAATATGTATAATCAGACAATGTGTACATGGTCTTAACAAGTACAAATTCGGTATATTCATACATCGTGATTCCCATAAGTGACATATTAAGCTAGTTAAAATAATATCCAAATGCCCCCTTTTTAAAATTTTATATGCCCAGAGGATAAAAACACAATTTGTGAAGGTTATCTGTTTCTTCATTAAGAAGTATATTATGTGGCAAAATGTAACAATTTGATTTAAATGCTACAATGTTACATAAATTAAGCACACAATATGTAGCGTTTTTTTTTTTCTGTGCAATGGCCTTTCTCTTTAAATAGCTCTTAGTTTGCTGTAATAAAGGAATATTATGATTTCACAGGCACTGCCTAAGAAAGAAATTTAATTAACGTGAGTAATTTTGAAATTCATTTAAAATCTTGCAGTGAAATATTTTATGGACAGTGAAGGTAGTAAATTATTGATTGGCTAATCAAATTCTCAATTACTGACTAACTGATGAGTTGTCATCTCTTCAGTAACAGATATTCTCTGGGTGCAATGACTAAGGCTGACTCCCTCAACAGCTGTCACACTCCCTTACAAACTAGGGATTTCTTAAAACTCTGCCATTCATTTCTAGTCACAGGATCTCTGAAGTTATGAATTTAAGATTATGAAATCTTAAATCTTATAAGTTTCTGTTCACAATCACACCCACCTTAGGTCAGTTCCCCTTTTGTGGGTGTCTAACATGTCTGGTGTTCAACAGGACACCATCAACAACTGCAAAGACTCAGACTCATTATCAACACAGTGGCTGCCTTTCTATGTCAGTCCCAACCACATGTATAAGAGAATGACAGAACTCCTGCTAAGTCAGTTCCAATCAAAGCTAGAACTGGTATTAAATAAAATCTCAGACTGATAATCTATTGCTAATGCCATCCCCCTTCTATATGGCGGTTAAACTCTGGTATTAGCTGCTGTTTTTATGTTCATTGTCCAGGGTGTCTAGAATTACAAACTTTTTACCTTGTGATTGATTGGAGATTTTTCTTTTTTTAAGATGAAGAAAACCAAGGCTTGAAAAACAAAAACAAAAACAAAAGAGCAACAATTCAAGTTCATGTTTTATAAAACTAAATCATCATAATTATGGTCTTTTAACGGTCCCAATGCTTGTTCATCCAAGTTCCAGATTTATTGACTTAACAAGTACTTACTTATCACATGACATTTTGGATGACGTCTGTCTTTACAGAGTTTTATACAGGGCATTAAGAGAAGTAAATAGACATCTTTAATAAAAGAGGATAAATCTTTTGATAGAAGGATTGAGGAAGATAGAGACAAAAAAAGAGGCAATAGGATGAGGTCCAATGCGGCCTTAAAGATGTTTTTCTCATAAATGTGACATTTCAAATGAGGACTGAAGAAAAAGAACGTTGGGGAGAATTTTCTAGGTCAGGATTTCTAAAACTTTACTTACATGCCAATCAAGTTTGTGACTTCTTTCAAATTTATCTTCATTCAGTATTATTATTTACTGACTAGTTATTTTTGATCAAATAACTTTTTAAATTAAAATTATTCTGAAAGACAATTTTATGTCATTTCCATAAGAAGAAAATCAAAACCATGTATTGTGAGCAGAAGGTATTTTGTGATAATAAGTATGTTAACACAAACATGTAATTAAATCTTAGTTAATTACTGCCGTCTGCAGATGGCTGTGAGTCTAAGACCTCCTCTTGCACACTAAAAGAAAATATTAGTAATCATAGTGTTAAGCAAACAAATTCACTTAATATGAAAGTGAGACTTTCTCACTGACGTAATCTGGCTGATTAGAAGATGAACCTTTCTAACATTATGAGAGGATTTTCAAAGCTCTGTCTGAGCATCAGTTTAACATTGTTCTTATACCACTTGTGGTACAGATCTCAAATCTATGGAGACTCACATGGATGAGGCATAGAAGAGAACAGCAATTAGGATCCAGAGGCAAGAAAGAAGAGTTGATAACCTAGGAATTGTTATTGTTATTGTTATCATTATTGTTATTATTGAGAAGGGGTCTTGCTCTGCCACCCAGGCTGGAGTGCAGTGGTACAACCTCGACTACCTGCAACCTCCACCTCCGGGGTTCAAGCAATTCTCCTGCCTCAGCCTCCTGGGTAGCTGGGATTACAGGTGCGTGCCACCACACCTAGCTATTTTTGTATTTTTCGTAGAAATGGGGTTTCAGCATGTTGTTCAGTCTGCTCTCGAACTCCTGACCTTGTGATCCGCCTGCCTTTGCCTCCCAAAATGCTGGGATTACAGGCGTGAGCCACCGCTCCCAGCCCTAAGAATTATTTATTTATAAGTTAAATATGATTTTAGGGGAACAAAATTGAAACCAACTTCGCAAAAATTATAACTGAGGAAATTATGACAGTGAAAGACGTCAGACCTAATGGACTCCATCTTGCTTCTAACATTCAAGCTGTCCTTGTTCATTCCTGGGCACAGGCGGAACTAAATTTGGGCAGGAATTCAGTTCATTGTTGGACTCTGAAAAAAACTGATAATAGCCCTTTCCTGAAAAGACCCCCTGTTGCCTGGGGTCCAGTCTGCCTTTGCAGGACTAACACATTAGCTACAAGATTAGAAATTAAGGTTTAGGGGTCATGCAGCCTCTGGCTCCAGGTGTCTGAATCTCCCCAAATTGCTCCTGGGGATAACATCACTATTGTAAAGCCTAAGATCAGTGCTTGAAAGATTTTGCAGACTCTGCGTTGGATGGATCAGCTGACACCACCCAGATTGGTAATCTGGCTCAACCTGCTCTGCCATCCTGCCCAGAACGGAAAACAGCAAGAAAACCTCACTTCAACCCCATAAGATTCCATCTGCAACCTGACCAATCAGCACTCCCCACTTCCCAAGCCCCTACCTGCTAAATTATCTTTAAAAACTGATCCCTGAATGCTCCCAGAGACTGATTTGAATAATAATAAAATTCCAGTCTCCCACACTGCCAGTTCTGCATGAATTACTCTTTCTCCATTGCAGTTTCCGTCTTGATAAATCGCCTCTCTCCAGGCAGTGGGCAAGGTGAACGCATTGAGTAGTTACAAATTTTTAGAACTGGAGATAGCAATGTAAAAAGTGGTCTGATCATGCAGGACTTTCAAAGCTATATTCAGATGCTCCTTGAGGGTTAGTGGTGCAGAGAGCAGCACACTTCTGGTTGAGAAGACGACCTGGTGTGAAATAATGAGCATTTTTCCAGTGCTTCCTAATGTACCAATCATCACTATCCCTGCTTTGGTCATGCCACAGGCCTTTGATTAATGAGCATAACTTTTGTAATTCATTTATCATCTGATGGATGCTCAAACTATGCAGAATTAATATATTTTAAGCTTGTTTTTAGGCAAAGAAGCATTATTAAGCATCAAATCATTGAAAAATGAAGGCTCTTATTTAAATCCAAATTAGGAATATCAATAGGAAGACATATCCTTTTCAAGGTCAAAATGCTTATAGTAGTTACTCCTAAATTGATTAAGAATGAGTTTTTCAAGTGTAGGATTTAAAAGGAAAAAGTTGAGATCTGGGAATAATTCTCTTGAGAATATGGAATAGTTATGATATATATATATTTAAACATCTTGAGGAAAATACTGATATTTTATCCTTCTTTGAGCTATGAATTTCTTTCTAGCATAAAACTGAAAGCTCTGGACTTCATTGACGATAATTCTGCTACATTGTATCTTGTGAATAGTTGTGTTCTAACTGTAGGTTTTTGGTACCAAAGAGACTGGCCAGCTTCAATTTGTCACCATAAGCAGATGAATATTATGGAGCACACAAGTTAGCCTCATAAGCCCTACTAAGTGAAAAACAAGACTCAAT
This sequence comes from Macaca fascicularis, assembly GCF_037993035.2. Classification (NCBI taxonomy): domain Eukaryota; kingdom Metazoa; phylum Chordata; class Mammalia; order Primates; family Cercopithecidae; genus Macaca; species Macaca fascicularis. The sequence goes on along the minus strand of NC_088383.1, from coordinate 63,654,139 downwards.
AAATAGAAGCTAGCTTTGTCACAGGTATGTGGTAGAGCCCTAAATTCAAAAGGGATCATCTGTTTGTAGGAGCAGTGGACAGTTCTGAAACCTGTGGAAGAGGTTTGTAACACAAATCAGAAAGCATATTTTCATCTAAAAAGCCTTATGTTCCTTTATTATAATATGTGTGCAAATACATATTTGTGTAATAATCATACTTTCAAAAATATGTATTGTATACTTACTTTATGTCAAGTATTAAACAAAGCTGTCTAGTTGTATTAGCAAATCTAATTCTACAAATAATCTATATCAATGATTTTCAAACTCTTTTTGACCACAGCTTACATTGTATATCTATATGCTATTAAGGAGACACGCACACACACACACACACACACACACACACGTCTGTTCTATTGTGGTTGACAAAAGGTTGATCTTGACCCTCTGAATTTATTATACAAACCACTCAAAGATTAGGAAACACAGATGGAAAATCATTACTTTAGGTAGTAAATACTGGCATTTAAAAGTTAGACATTGTATTAGGGTTCTCCAGAGGGACAGAACTGATAGGATATATGTATATATGAAACGGAGTTTATTAGGGAGAACTGGCTCACGGCGATAGGTTGTCTGAAAGCTGCAGAAAAAAGAAGCCAGTAGGAGCTCAGTAAGAGTCTGAAAGCCTGAAAACCAGGGAAGCTGACAGTGCAGCCTTCAGTCTGTGGCCAAAGGCCTGGAAGACCCCAGCAAACCACTGGTGTAAGTCCAAGAGTCCAAAAGCCGAAGAACGTGGAGTCTGATGTCCAAGGGCAGGAGGAGCAGAAGGAAGCATACAGCACAGAGAGAAAGAAGGAAGCCAGAAGACCCAGCAAGCAGTTATTCCACCCTCTTCCTCCTGTTTTGTCTGCCGTTCTGGCAGCCAGTTGGATGGTGCCCACTCACATTGAGGTTGGGTCTGTCTCTCCCAGTCCATTGACTCAAATGTCATTCTCTTCTGGCAACACTTTCATAGCCATACCCAGAAACAATACTTTACCAGCCATTGAGCCATCCTTTAATCCAATCAAGTTGACACCTAATATAATATTAACAATCACAGGCATCTACCTACTTGATTTTCCAAGTAGTGATTTGAAATATGTGTATATTTGTGTGTGTTTCTTCAGTGCTTAGGAAGTAATATATGTGTTGTGTATGTGTGCCCATATTTCTGTGCATATACCATACTATGTTAATTGTTGTTATTTTAAGCTCAGCTAGTTTAATCAGCAATTGCTAGGAAGACAACTGGCTACATTTTTGGCAAAAGAAAAGCTGTTAAACAATTTCATAACTTACTGTGAAATACAAATTAAAATAACAATGGAATAATTTTTTTTTTACTATCACTCAGCCTCTGCTGGAGTGAATTTAAATGTGTATAAACTATCTGCAGGCAAAATTGATAATGTATATCAAAAGTCTTAACAATATGTATAAACAACAAACCAAAAATTCAATTACTAGAAATTTATCCTAAGGAAATAATTAAGCATATGGTCAAACTTTTAGCATAATTAACTTCAAGGCTGTTTGTTTCATAGTTGTTTGTAGTGGTGAAAAATTTGAAACAATCAAAATTTTCAACAATTAAGAATTAGATGTAGCAGTAAGCATCTGTACAATGGAAGGTTATTATGCCACTAACACATCATGTAAGAGATGGTTACATACTGACAGAGAAATATGTTTACAATTTTAATACAAAAATAAAGATAATATAAATAGGTATTTGGTGAAAAGAAATAGGCTATTGTATTTCTCATCAGAATTGGGGGTTGAAATTTGGCCAAACAGAAGGGGAGGGATTGCTAATTCTATGAACAGGTGCTATTGGATCAAGAGATGTGGGGAGCCTAATTATGCCAGGTAAAAAGTATATAATGGGGAGAAGGAATGAAGATGAGGGAGCTGGAGAAGAAAAATGGGCTGGGAGGAGGGGAGGGGACAATGGAGAGACAACATTTAAAATGTCATTTATTGTATTTTGCTCTTTAATGTCCCTACAGACCTCAAGAAAAGCTACAGGGAGAAAGACATTCTTTGCCAAAGCTTTATGGGACACATTGCTCTTTATTTGACTAAATCTCTGGGCATAGCCTGATTCAAGAGGTGCGTGCCAGGCCTCTGAGCCCAAGCCTGCATGTATACATCCAGGTGGCCTGAGACAACTGAAGAACTACAAAAGAAGTGAAAATAGCTGGTTCCTGCCTTACCTGATGACATTACCTTGTGACATTCCTTCTCCTGGACAATAAGTCTCTAGAGCTCCCCACCGAGCACCTTGTGACCCCCACCCCTGCCCTCAAGAGAACACCCCCCTTTAACTGGAATCTTTGAATACGTACTCAACTCACATAAAACTGCCCCACCCCTATCTCCCTTTGGTGACTCTCTTTTTGGACTCAGCCCACTTGAACCCAAATGAAATAAACAGCCTTGCTGTTCACACAAAGCCTGTTGGCGGTCTCCTCACATGGACGCATGTGATATTTGGTGCTGAAGACCTGGGACAGGAGGACTCCTTCAGTGGACCAGTCCCCTGTCCTCACCCTCACTCTGTGAGAAGATCCACCTATGACCTTGGGTCCTCAGACAAACCAGCCCAAGGAACATCTCACCAATTTCAAACTGGGTAAGTGGTCTTTTCACTCTCTTCTCCAACCTCTCTCGCTATTCCTCCCCTCTTCAATCTCTCCCTTCCTTAATTTCAGTTCCTTTCCCTTTCTGGTAGAGACAGAGGAGACACGTTTTATCCAAGAACTTAAAACTCTGGCACCAGTCACGGACTGGGGAAGACAGTCATCCCTTGGTGTGTAAATCACTGCGGGGACACCTGCCTGATTCTTCACCTACATTTCAGAGGTGTCTCATCAACATGGAGATGCCTGTCTTGATCCTTCACCTTGGTGGCAAGTACCACCTCCCTTTGGTGGCAAGTACCATCTCCTCTGGGTGGCAAGTACCACCCTCCATGCCTCTACCATCTGTTTCCTCTGGGCTTGCCTCCTTCACTATGGGCAACCTTCCACCCTCCATTCCCCCTTCTCCCTTAGCCTGTGTTCTTAAAAATGAAAAACCCCTTCGATTAACACATGACCTAAAATCTGAACATCTTATTTTCTTCTGCAATACTGCTAGGCCCCAATACAAACTTGACAATGGTTCTAAATAGCCCCAAAAATGACACTTTTGATTTCTCCATCCTACAAGATCTAGATAATTTTGTCAGAAAATGGGCAAATGGACTGAAGTGCCTGACATCAAGGCATTCTTTTACACGTCAGTCCCTCCCTAGTCTCTGCTCTCAATGCAACTTGTCCCAAATCTTTTTTCTTTCTCTCTTGTCTGTTCCTTCAGTCTCCATCCCAAGCTCTGAGTCCTTTGAATCCTCCTTTTCTACGAATGTATCTGACCTCTCCCCTCCTCCCCAGGCTGCTCCTCGCCAGGCCAAGGCAGGTCCCAATTCTTCCACAGCCTCCGCTCCCTGACCCTATAATCCTTCTATCACCTCCCCTCCTCACACCTGGTCCAGCTTACAGTTTTATTCCACAACTAGCCCTCTCCCACATGCCCAACAATTTCCTCTTAGAGAGGTGGCTGGAGCTGAAGGCATAGTCAAGGTTAATGCCCCTTTTTGTTTAGCTGACCTCTCTGAAATCAGTTAGCATTTAGGCTTTTTTTCATCAAATGTAAAAATCCAGCCCAGTTCATGGCTTATTTGGCAACAACCCTTAGACACCTTACAGCCCTAGACACAGAGGGTTCAGAAAGTCATCTTATTCTCAGTATGCATTTTATTACCCAATCTGCTCCCAACATTAAATAAAGCTCTAAAATTAGATTCTGGCCCTCAAACCCCACAACAGGACTTAATTAACCTCACCTTCAAGGTGTACAATAATAGAGAAGAGGCAGCCAAGTGGCAACGTATTTCTGAGTTGCAATTACTTGCCTCCACTGTAAAAAAAACTGCAGCCACATCTCCAGCATGCAAGAACTTCAAAATGCCTAAACTGCAGTGGCCAGGCCTTCCTCCAGGATCTCCCCCCACAGGATCTTGCTTCAAGTGCTGGAAATCTGGCCACTGGGCCAAGGAATGCCCACAGCCCAGAATTCCTCCTAAGCCATGTCCCATCTGTGCAGGACCCCACTGGAAATTGGACTGTCCAACTCATCTGGCAGCCACTCACAGAGTCCCTGGAACTCTGGCCCAAGGCTCTCTGACTGACTCCTTCCCAGATCTTCTTGGCTTAGTGGCTGATGACTGACACTACCCAATCACCTTGGAAGCCTTCAGGACCATCACAGAAGCTTTGGGTAACTCTTGCAGTGGAAGGTGAGTCCGTCCCCTTCTTAATCAATATGGAGGCTACACCCTCCACATTACCTTCCATTCAAGGGCCTGTTTCTCTTAACTCCATAACTTTTGTGGGTATTTACGGCCAGACTTCTAAACTTCCTAAAACTACCCAACTTTGGTGCCAACTTAGACAACATTCTTTTATGCACTCCTTTTTAGTTATACCCACCTGCCCAGTTCCCTTATTAGGTCAAGACAATTTAACAAAATTATCCACTACCCTGACTGTTACTGGACTACAGTCACATCTCATTGCCACTCTTCTCCCCAGCCCAAAGCCTCCTTTGTGTCTTCCTCTTGTATCCCCCAAATTTATCCCACAAGTATGGGACAACTCTACTCCCTCCCTGGCAACCAATCATATGCCCATTACTATCACATTAAAACCTAATCACCCTTACCCTGCTTAATGCCAGTATCCCATCCCACAATAGGCTTGAAGGGGACTAAAGCCTGTTATCTCTCACCTGCTACAGCATGAGCTTCTAAAGCCTATAAACTCTCCTTACAATTCCTACATTTACCTGTCCAAAAACTGGGCAAGTCTTACAGGTTAGTTCAGGATCTGCGCCTTATCAACCAAATTGTTTTGCCTATCCACCCTGTGATGTCCAATCTGTACACTCTTTTGTCCTTAATACCTTCCTCCACAGCTCACTATTCCATTCTTGATTTTAAAGATGCTTTTTTCATTATTCCCTTGCACCCCTCATCCCAGCCTCTCTTTACTTTTACCTGGACTGACCCTGACACCCTTCAGTCCTAGCAGCTTACCTGGGCTGTACTGCTGCAAGGCTCCAGGGACAACCCTCATTACTTCAGCCAAGCTCTTTCTCATGATTTACTTTCTTTCTATCCATCTGTTTCTCACCTTATTCAATATTTTGATGACCTTCTACTTTATAGCCCTTCCTACAAATCTTCCCAACAGGACACCTGCCTGCTCCTCCAACATCTATTCTCAAAGGGATATCACGTATCCCCCTCCAAAGACCAAATTTCTTCCTCATCTGTAACCTATCTCAGCATAATTCTTCATAAAAACGTATGTGCTCTCCCTGCTGATCATGTCCAGCTAATCTCCCAAACCCCAACCCCTTCTACATAGCAACGATTCCTTTCCTTCCTACGCATGGTTAGGTACTTTCGCCTTTGGATACCTGGTTTGGCCATCCTGACTAAACCATTATGTAAACTCACAAAAGGAAACCTAGCTGACCCCATAGATCCTAAATCATTTCCCCACTCCTCTTCCCATCCCATAAAAACAGCCCTAGAAGCTGCTCCCACACTAGCTTTCCCTAACTCATCCCAACCCTTTTTCATTACACACAGCCAAAGTGCAGGGTTGTGCAGTCGGAATTGTTATGCAAGAGCTGGGACCGCACCTTGTAGCCTTTCTGTCCAAACAACTTGACCTTACTATTTTAGGCTGACCCCCACATTTTTCCTGATACCACACCTGACTCCCATGACTATATCTCTCTGATCCGCCTGGCATTCACTTCATTTCCCCATATTTCCTTCTTTCCTGTCCCTCAACCTGATCACACTTGGTTTATTGATAGCAGTTCCACCAGGCCTAACTGACACTTACCAGCAAAGGCAGGCTATACTAAAGTATCTTCAATATCTATCATTGAGGCTACTGTTCTGTACCACTGCACTACCTCCCAGCAAGTCGAACTCAGTGCCTTAACTCAAGCCCTCACTCTTGCCAAAGGACTGCATGTCAATATATATACTGACTTTAAATATGCATTCCATATCCTGTACCAACGTGTTGTTATATGGGCTGAAAGAGGTTTCCTCACTACACAAGAGTCCTCCATCATTAATGCCTCTTTAACAAAAACTCTTCTCAAGGCTGCCTTACTTCCAAAGGAAGTTGGAGTCATTCACTGCAAAGGCCATCAAAGAGCTTCAGACCCCATTGCTCAAAGCAACAATTATGCTGATAAGACAGCTAAAGAAGTAGCCAGTATCCTTACTTCTGTCCCTCATGACCAGTTTTTCTCCTTCTCATCAGTCACTCCTACTTACTCTCCCGGTGAGGTTTCCACCTATCAATCCCTCCCCACTCAATGCAAATGGTTCTTAGACCAAGGAAAGTTCGTCCTTCCAGCCTCACAGGCTCATTCCATTCTATCATCCTTTCATAACCTCTTCCACGTGGGTTACAAGCCTCTAGCCTGCCTCCTAGAACCTCTCATTTCCTTTAAGACATTTGCCCTGCATTTCACTCCATCCTTGGTACCTTCCCCTTGTTCTTCAGACTCTCCTCCCAGCCCCTTCTCTTGCTTGCTTATACCCAGCCCCATGAATAGCAGTAAAAGGTTACTCATAGACACTATATACTTTCTCATACACCATAAAAATCAAACCTCCCCCTCTACTCAGTTGCCCCATCAATCCCCATCGCAACCTCTAATGGCTGCTACCCTCGCTAAATACCTAAGAGTCTGGGTGCAAGACACCTCTTTTGGTGCTCTCTGTCATCTTTTCACTTTACATTTCCAGTTTTGCCTCAAAAAGTTCTCTTCTTCCTCTGTGGCTCCTCCACATACATGTTTCTACCTATTAATTGGACATGCACATGTACACTAGTTTTCCTTACCCCTCAAAATCAATTTGCAAATAAGACCAAACCGCTTCCTTTTTCCCCTCATGACATCAACTCTTCACTACTATTTTTTTTAATTATTATTAATATACGAAGACAGAAATAGGCCTCAACTTACTGCTGAAAAAGGAAGACTCTGTCCATTTTTAAATGAAGAGTGTTGTTTTTACCTAAATCAATCTGGCCTGGTATATAATAACATCAACAAACTCAAAGATAGAGCCCAAAGACTTGCCAAACAAGCAAATAATTATGCTGAACCCCCTTGGGCACTCTCTAATTGGATGTCCTAGGTCCTCCCATTTCTTAGTCCTCTAATACCTGTTTTTCTCCTTCTCTTGTTCAGACCTTGTGTCTTTGGTTTAGTTTCTCAATCCATACAAAAACACATCCAGGCCATCACCAAGCATTCTATATGACAAATGCTCCCTCTAACAACCCCACAATATCACTCCTCACCCCAAAATCTTTCTTCAGTTTAATCTCTCCAACTGTAGGCTCCCATGCCGCCCCTAATCCCGCTAGAAGCAGCCCTGAGAGACATTGCCCATTACCTCTCCATACCAACCTCCACAATTTTCACTGCCCCAACACTCCACCACTATTTTGTTTTGTTTTTCTTACTAATGTAAGAAGACAGGAATGTCAGGCCTCTGAGCCCAAGCCTACATCCAAATGGCCTGAGGCAACTGAAGAACCACAAAAGAAGTGAAAATGGCTGATTCCTGCCTTAAAAGATGACATTAGCTTGTGACATTCCGTCTCCTGGACAATAAGTCTCCAGAGCTCCCCACTGAGCACCTTGTGACCCCTGCCCCTGCCCGCAAGAGAAAAACCCCCTTTAACAGTAATTTTCCACTACCTACCCAAATCCTATAAAATTGTCCCACCCCTATCTCCCTTTGCTGACTCTCTTTTTGGACTCAGCCCACTTGCACCCAAGTGAAATAAATAGCCTTGCTGCTCACACAAAGCCTGTTGGTGGTCTCTTCACACAAACATGCATGACAGTGCCCACTTTTATTTGTATTACTTTTAAAATATTTCAAAAAAAAGTACAAAGTTTAATATGTAATTGAAGTCTACTATTTTATACTTAAAATACTTCCTTGTTTTTTTTAAGGCACAGCTACTAAAAAGTTATGTAATGCCCCTGTTTCTTTCTCCTATGTCATAATCTGTGAAATGAGATAACAATCAATTACTTGCCTTGTTAGGTTAATGCATACTTGATAAAAGCCTCCTGCAATATATGTCATGCATCGAGCCTTAAACCTGTGGTACTTGTAATTACTATTATTTTAATGGATATTTTTAGAAAGGTTCAGGATTATATTTCTGTTAATGCTTCTAATATCTTACTGCTTTACCTAACTTTGCATTTAATAACTCATGTATGATGGACATACCTGGCTATATACTCCAGATTATCTTTACTATTCATACTTGTCTTTAATTTATTTTATTGTTTAAGTTATTTTAATTCCAAGAAAAATCCTTTTGAGTTTAGATTATTAGTGTTAGTATAAGATTTGAGCTTTGTTTGCAAAATATTTAAATTTTCAGGTTTTACCCACAATAGAAATAACTGACATGTTCGCAGATTATTCACACTCACTATAGCCTAGGAGTATTTAATACATTCAAACCTTATACAACCTTGTGAGTTAGGTATTATTAAAATCTAGAATTCATAATGAAGAAAGCTCAGGGACATGTAATTTGTCCAAATTCACAGAGCTGGTAACTGGGAGGGTGGGGATTTAAGCTCAAGCAATATGGTGCTACGCCCATACTCTTATTCACTATACCTTTGCTATCCTACTTTCATGATACTAATTGACTATCTTTGTGCAGCTACATGGGTTTTTATTTTTGGATAATACTTGTTTTAAGAAAAAAAAACTGTAAAAATTTAAAGAGATTTATTCTGAGCCAATATGAGTGCTGATGGCCCAGAGAAGAGTCTCAAGAGGTCTTGAGAAAATGTGCCTGAGGCATAGTAGGGTTATAGTTTGGTTTTCTTTATTTTAGGGAGACAGGAGTTACAGGTAAAGACATAAATCAATACATGGAAGGTAGACATTGGTCCAGCACAAAAAGGCAGGCCATCACAAAGTGGGGGCATACAAGTCATAGGTGGATTCAGATTTTCTCATTGATAACTGGTTGAAAGAGTTAACCTTTGTCTGAAGACTTGAAGTCAGTAGGAGGAAATCTTGAGTTAAGATGAGGGGAGTTGTGGAGGCCAACGTTCTTGTTATGTGAATGAAGCCTCAAAGGTAGCAGCCTTCAGAGAGAACAGATGGTAAGTATCTCTTTTCAGGCCTTACCAGGTGTCAGACTCTTAATCTCTTCTTGATCTGGGAAAGGCCTCCAAAGAGAAGTCCTGGCTGCATTAATGGAGCTTCTCTACAGATGCAAGTTTGCCCCATGAAAGCTTTGCAAAGCCATTTCAAAATATGTCAAAACATACATTTTGGGGTAAATTATTTTGATTTTCTTCAGGGTCTGCTATCTGTTATGTAATGCTATATCAGAGTCAGGCTGGAATTTGGTATCTTATTGCCACTAAGAGTCTGTTTGGTCATTTTTATGATCTCCATTTTAATGTTAATGTTTGTCAGTTGTGCCAAAACTTAAGAGAGAATTCAAGACAGAGAAAGTATAAAGAGATGTGTCCAACCTCCCATCCTGTCAGGGGCAAGAATTCAGTTTTACAGGTTTCTCCACTATCTCCTTAACCAAAAGGGGGTCTGTTAGTTGATTGGGGGCTTGAGATTTCATTTTTGGTTTACGTACCCATCTTGCAGTATGTGTATTTTACAAAATGATTAGTTAGTGTTACGGACATTATAATTTCTTTCACTAAGTGCCATTTATATTCTACCTGGTTATTGCAGGAACATATATTAAACAATTATTTTTTCCATATTTATCTTGTAACTAGACAGTAAATACTTTTAATATTATGATGCTCTTCAATAATTCCTTTAGTTTTTTTAGGTACATATGCATATGATTAATAAAATTGTTGGTCTTTTTAATATAATATACAAATAATAAATTTATTTGATATTTAGCTATAATTTTGTTTCCTTTTGATCTAATTGATTAAGCAATTTTTAAATATTAAAGGTTGTACTAATTTTGAAAGTTTTTTAAAAATTTCTTTTTTTGATTTTTTTTTCTTCAACTTTAAGTTTTGGGGTACATGTGCAGGATATGCAGATTTGTTACATAGGTAAATGTGGACCATGGTGGTTTGCTGCACACATCAACCCATCACCTAGGTATTAAGTCCAGCGTCCATTAGCTATTCTTCCTGATACTCTCCCTCCCTTTACCTCATCCCCAACAGGTCCCAGTGTCTGTCCATGTGTTCTCATCATTCAGCTCCCACTTATAAGTGAGAACTTGTGCCTTTTGGTTTTCTGTTCCTGCTTTAGTTTGCTGAGGATAATGGTTTCCAGCTCCACCCATGTCCCCACAAAGGACATGATCTTGTTCCTTTTTTTGGCTTCATAGTATTCTATGGTGTATATGTATCACATTTTCTTTATCCAATCTGTCACTGATGGGCATTTGGGTTGATTCCATGTCTTTGCTATTGTGAATAGTGCTGCAATGAACATGTGTATATTTATAATATAATAATTTATATTGCTTTGGGTATATACCCAGTAATGGGATTGCTGGGTCAAATGATGTTTCTGCTTCTAATTCTTTGAGAAATTATCCCCTTTCTTCCACAATGTTTGAACTAATTTACACTTCCACCAAAAGTTTATAAATGTTCCCTTTTCTTCACAACCTTGCCAGCATTTGTTGTTTTTGGGCCTTTTAAGTAATTGCCATTCTGACAGGCATGAGGTGGCATCTCACTGTGGTTTTGATTTGCATTTCTCTAATGATCAATGATGTTGAACTTTTTTTCGTATGTTTGTTAGCCACATGAATGTATTCTTTTGAAAAGTGTCTGATCATGTTCTTTTCTCACTTTTAAATGAGGCTGATTGTTTTATCATTGTAAATTTGTTTAAGTTCCTTGTAGACTCTAGATATTAGACATTTGTCAGATGGATAGATTGTAAAAATATCCTTGCATTCTGTAGGTTGTCTGTTCACTCTAATGATAGTTTGTTTGCTGTACAGAAGCTTTTTAGTTTAATAAGATCCCATTTGTCAATTTTGGCTTTTGTTGCAATTGTATTCAGTTTTTTTTTTTTTTTTCTTATCATGAAATCTGTGCCGGTCCCTATGTCCTTAATGGTATTGCCTCGATTTTATTCTAGGATTTTTATAGTTTTGGGTTTTACATTTAAGTTTTTAATCCATTTTGAGTTAATGTTTGTATAAGGTGTAAGGAAGGAGTACAGTTTCAATTTTCTGCATATGGCTAGCTAGTTCTTCCAGAACTACTTATTAAATAGGGAATCCTTTCCTTGTTGCTTGTTTTTGTCAGATTTGTCAAAGATTAGATAGTTGTAAGTGTGCGGTCTTATTTCTGAGTTTTCTATTCTGTTCCATTGGTCTATGTGTCTGTTTTTGTACTAGTATCATGCTGTTTTTGTTACTGTTGCCTTGTAGTATAGTTTAAAGTCAGGTAGTGTGATCTTTCCAACTTTGTTCTTTTTGTTTAGGATTGCCTTGGCTATATGGGCTCTGTTTTGATTTCATATGTATTTTAAAATATTTTTTTTCTAATTCTGAAGAATGTCAATGGTAGTTTAATGGAAATAGCATTGAATTTATAAATTGTTTTGGGCATTATGGCCATTGTAATGATAGTGATTCTTCCCCTCCATGAGCTTGACATGTTTTTCCATTTGTTTGTGACCTCTCTTATTTCCTTGAGCAGTGGTTTGTAGTTCTTGAAGAGGTCCTTCACTTCCCTTGTTAGCTGTATTCCTAGGTATTTTATTCTCTTTATAACAATTTTTAATGGGGGTTCATTCATGGTTTGGCTCTCTGCTTGCCTGTTGTTGGTGTATAAGAATGCTAGTGATTTTTGCACATTGATTTTGCATCCTGAGACTTTGCTGAAGTTGCTTATCAGCTTAAGAAGCTTTTGGGCTGAGACGATGGGTTTTTCTAGAATATAGGATCATATCGTCTGCAAACAAAGACAATTTGACTTCCTCTCTTCACGTTTGAATATGCTTTATTTCTTTCTCTTGCCTGATTGCCCTGGCCAGAACTTCCAATACTATGTTGGACAGGAGTGGTGAGAGAGGGCATCCTTGTTGTTATGGGGAGTCAGGGACCCCGAATGGAGAGACTGGCTGAAGCCATGGCAGAAGAACATAAATCGTGAAGATTTCATGGACATTTATTAGTTCCCCAAATTAATACTTTTATAATTTCTTATGCCTATCTTTACTGCAATCTCTGAACATAAATTGTGAAGATTTCATGGACACTTATCACTTCCCCAGTCAATACCCTTGTGATTTCCTATGCCTGTCTTTACTTTAATCTCTTAATCCTGTCATCTTCGTAAGCTGAGGAGGATGTATGTCACCTCAGGACCCTGTGATGATTGCATTAATTGCACAAATTGTTCGTAGAGCATGTGTGTTTGAACAATACGAAATCTGGGCACATTGAAAAAAGAACAGGATAACAGCAATGTTCAGGGAACAAGGGAGATGACCTTAAACTCTGACTGCCGGTGAGCCAGGTGGAACAGAGCCAGATTTCTCTTCTTTCAAAAGTAAATAGGAGAACTATTGCTGAATTATTTTTCTTAGCAAGGAACATCCCTGAGAAAGAGAATAGCTCCTGAGGGTAGGCCTCTGAAATGGCCCCTTGGGGAGCAGCTGTCTTTTATGGTCGAAGGCAAAGGGTTGAAATAAGCACTGGTCTCCTGTAGCACTCCCAGGCTTATTAGGATGAGGAAACTCCCGCCTAATAAATTTTGGTCAGACCAGTTGTCTGCTCTCAAACCCTGTCTCCTGATAAGATGTTATCAATGACAATGCATGCCCGAAACTTCATTAGCAATTTTAATTTCTCCCTGTCCTGTGGTCCTGTGATCTCGCCCTGCCTCCATTTGCTTTGTAATATTTTATTACCGTGTGAAGCATGTGATCTCTGTGACCCACACCCTATTCATACACTCCCTCCCCTTTTGAAAATCGCTAATAAAAACTTGCTGGTTTTATGACTCAGGGAGCATCACGGAACCTGCCAACATATGATGTCTCCCCTGGACACCCAGCTTTAAAATTTATCTCTTTTGTACTCTTTCCCTTTATTTCTCAGACCAGCCAATGCTTAGGGAAATAGAAAAGAACCCACAATGAATATTGGGTGTGGGGTTTCCCCTGATATCTTTGTCTTGTGCCAGTTTTCAAAGAGAATGCTTCCAGCTTTCACCCATTCATTATGCTACAGGCTGTGTGCTTGTCATATATGGCTTTTATTATTTTGAGGTGTGTTCCTTCAGTACCTAGTTTATTGAGAGTTTTTAACATAAAGGGATGGTGAATTTTATTGAAGGCCTTTTCTATGTCTCTTGAGATAATAATGTGGTTTTTATCTTTAGTTATGTTTATGTGATGAATTATGTTTATTGATTTGCATATGTTGAACCAATCTTGCATCCCAGGGATGAAGCCAACTTGATTGTGATGGATAAGCTTTTTGATGTGCTGCTGGATTTGGTTTGTCAGTATTTTACTGAAGATTTTTGCATCAAAAAATATGGAATTCTTCATGAATTTCCATGTCATCCTTGTGAAGAAGCCATGCTAATCTTCTCTGTATCATATCCCATTTTAGTGTATGTGATGCCAAAGCAAGCATGATAATTCATTATATTACTAATTTTAATGAGGATTCCTTGGTGTTTTTTCCTAAATTTTAGTATAAAATATACTACTGATTGTTGATTTTGAAAAAAAAATATTTTTTTCTTGTGGTATATTACCTTTTTTTTTTTTTTTTTTTTTTGAGACAGAGTCTTGCTTTGTCACCCAGGCTGAAGTGCAGTGACATGATCTTGGCTCACTGCAACTTCCACCTCCCAGGTTCAAGTGATTCTCCTGCCTGAGTTTCCCAAGTAGTTGGACTACAGGCATATGCTACCATGCCTGGATAATTTTTTTATATTTTTAATAGAGATGTGGTTTCACCATGTTGGCCAAGCTGGTCGAACTCCTGACCTCAAGTGATCTACCTGCCTCAGCCTCTCAAAGTGCTCGGATCATAGGCATGAGCCACAATGCCTGGCCAGTGTATTTCTTTTTGATACCATTTATATTCTTTTTTGAAATCTTATATTTTTTGTGATATCAAATAAGTGTAATTATGTCCCCAGGAGTGACTTTTTCCTTCTTTTGTAAACTTTCTATGATATTATTTTCCAATTACAATGAGTACAAATAAATAAAATTAGGAAAAACCTGATCATAATTACTAGATAATTTCATATTTATTATTTAGTGACATATCAATTTGTATCATGACAAAAACCTTTCTGTTAGTACCCACCCTATTTGTGAAGTCATTATTTAGAGTTAGTGAATACACACTAAAGTTTATTTACAGTGGTTAATGAGACTTTTTAAATCAAATGTTTGGGCTTGAGAATTATTAAAGGAAAATTTATTTATTATAATTAAGATAAAATTAAACTTTAAATGAATGCATCACAGTGTGGAGAGTTTAGTCAGTAAAAAGAGTTATAAGAAAATCACCATAAGTTGAAATGTGCTTCTTAGATATAACATAGAAAATAGTTATTATTTTTTAGATAATTGGTAATTTTCCATATGAACTTATTTCTTCTCAGACATGTATATCACTAAGGTAATTAATTTAATCTAAACAAAGTTAAACTAAACTTCAGAGTGATGACATATGAATTTGATGTTCAGCTGATTTTCTTTTTTAGGAGATAGATTTAGAAGGCAAAATATTGGTTCATCCAATACACCCAAGGTTTATGTAACAATTGCATTTTGCAGATTAGGGAGAAAGATGGTAATAAATCATAAATCAATACTCACGGCTTTCTTTTACAATATTCAAGGAGTAAACAAAGCAAAAAGAAGCATGATATATGAAGAGTAAATTACACATTATATACAATCACTACTATTCATGGACTCTGTATTTGCAAATTCATCTTCTTACTAAAATGTATTTCTAACTCTACCCCGAAATCAATACTCTCAGGCTTCCCAGATCTCCTTCATTCATGGACATATAAGGGGATTAGGGAGAGTGGGCAGGAGGTCTAAGGGAGAGAAAGTGGGAAAGGAAGAGAGAGGGAGAGAAAGACAGTAAGAGGCAGGGAGAGAAATGGGGACAGAGAGAGAGAATGAATAAGAAGAGAATTAGAGAAGGCAAAGCAGATGTTTTGGCTCCTTTTCTATTCCCAGTTCTTGATTCTAGTTCCTGTGGAGGTCTATAATACATGCTAATCCCTTGAGTTCCATTACACACCCTAGCATTCTTGCAATATATGTCATTTTTTTTTTTTTGGTTTGGTTTTTGCTTAGGTTAGGTGTGCTTTTGTTACTTGTAAGCAATCTGCTCTCACAACAGATGCAAAAAACAAAAAAAACAAAAAAAAAAACACCAAAAAAAAAAAAACCTCCAAGGTTTCTAAAAGATAACTATTTATCTTCAAATTTGCAAGTTCTTCTTCACTCTTACTGGTTTTCAACATTATTGAGAAGTTTCATGTATAGGTAGGAAATCCTTTTTCCTGTGATTGCTTTGGAAGAGTTTTATTTTTCTTTAGAGTTCTATAGTTTATTCTAATAGATCCATTCACCTATTTATTTTTACATGCTTATTTTCACTTATTCCACTTAGTACTTGAATTCTGAATTTGTGACTTTCATTAATGATAATTTTCATTCATTTTATTTTCAAATAGTTATATCTCGGCTATTCTGTCTATATTCTTCTAAAAATCAAATTAAAACTTTGAATTTATCATCCTTTCATTTATATATCCTCATTTTTATTTCATATTCATAAGCTTTTCTCTTTGTTGGGTTGTGAGTAGTTTGTGCACTCTTCTGAATTTCTGATTTCTTTTTCTCAGAATTTAATCTGCTGTAAAAATATGAGTCTATAATTAAACCCTTAAGCTATTTTCTTATTCAAGTATATATTTTTTGATAAATGTACATTTTTCAAATTTGCTAGGGTCTTATTAGTTATGATTGTGCTTATATATATTAAACATAATTGTTTTATTATATATTTCATAGTTGATAATACAAATTTTTCAAGATTTTGCAGGCTTAATTCAGCAAGATGTGATTTTTGCTGATTCTTGCCCATGGTGACATGTTTCCCCAGAGGGCTTGGGTTTTTTTTTTCTTCTTTTGTTTTATGTTTAGCTCATTTCCATTGGCACTTACTGAAACTTAAAGAGGCCCTGAGTCTAAAGTCTGTGCCTCCATACAGGTTTTGTTTGGGTTTCTGTCAGGTTCATTGAGTCATCACAATTTTTGACCTAGATATTTTTTCCTCACTTACCCACAGCTAAGGATAGAATAAATATTTTTCAAGTGTTTCACTCTGATAGAAGATGTACAATTTAAAATGCTACTCTGCATAGACTTAGCACATTTGTCTGCTGTCCCTCTGTGCATGTTATAACCTGATTAAATCATCACTTATTAGAAAATATCAGGAGAGCTAGTCACAGCATAAGAGTTACTCACTTCTCCAAACTCAAACTCTACTTATTTCCTGATGTTGAGGAATTTTTCTCTCTATATTTGGACTTCTATATATACATATAGATATTGAAATGTATATTTAAATAAATGTTTTTCTGTTTCACAAAGAATTTTATATGCTCTCTAGTGGGAATATTTCTCTGGATATCTATTAACCAGTATTTCCAGAAACAGAAACATAACTTGATATTAAGAATAAACTATCTTATGCATGAGGAAACTATTAAATTCACTACCTTTGCTCTTCATGTAGCTGTGGTTAAAATATATATATTGCAGTTGATTGACACACAATGAACAAATGTATATATATAACATATACATTTAAAAATAGATTTATTTAATTGAAATTAAAATATTTAATATAAATATATGGCTCATGGAATATATTTAATTATATATAAGTATATATAATATGAATATAATAATTAAATATTACATATGTATAATTAAATATATTTCATGGTCCAAAGAATATAAATACAATGTTATCAAAGTATTTATGATATTGGATTTAATTCTAAAATTAATCCTCTTTTTATAAGTTCCTAAAATTTATCAGAATATAGATAGGTAGATATATCTCTATGTCTGTATATACTTCTTTAAATATTTAAAAACTAATAAATCCATGAAATCACAGAAAATAAAATATAGCATCAGCAAATATAAAAAAGTAGGAAAATTCCTGGAATACAAAATCATCTAATGTTATTTGTTGGAAAAAATGAAAACCAAAAATACAGGTATATTAAGAGCACTTTGAAAGGTGAGTTATGTAATAATCTATAATAATTATAATTGGGTTTTATATTTCTTCCTTCAATTATGTTAATGTTTGCTTCAGATGTTTTGGGGCTCCATCGTTCAGTGTGTATTCGTTTATAATTGCTATATCTTGTTAATAGATTGACCCTTTTATCATAACAAAATGTTTTTCTTTGTCTATAGTAACTTTTTTTCTTAAAGTATATTTTACCTAATATTAAAGTTGCTACTTTTAGATCTCTTTGAGTACTTTTTGCATGGAAATCTGTTTCCATCTTTGATTGTCAACATATCAGTGTCTTTTAAAATGAACCTCTTATAGATAGCATATAGTTGGATCATATTTATTACATCCATTCCACCAATATGTGCCTTTTAATTAAAAAGGTTTTTATTTTATTTTTATTTTTTGAGATGGAGTCTCGCTCTGTCGCCCAGGCCGGAGGGCGGTGGCCGGATCTCAGCTCACTGCAAGCTCCGCCTCCCGGGTTTACACCATTCTCCTGCCTCAGCCTGCCGAGTAGCTGGGACTACAGGCACCCGCCACCTCGCCCGGCCAGTTTTTTGTATTTTTTAGTAGAGACGGGGTTTCACCGTGTTAGCCAGGATGGTCTCGATCTCCTGACCTCATGATCCGCCCGTCTTGGCCTCCCAAAGTGCTGGGATTACAGGCTTGAGACACCGTGCCCGGCCTTTAATTAAAAAGTTTAATCAATTTATATTTAACCTAATTACTGATAATGATGGGCTCACTTCTGCTATTTTGCTATTTTTCTTTTATATATCTTACAAAGTTTGAATTACAAATACTTTACTGCTTTCTTTAGTATTAAACAGATATTTTACTTTATAACATTTTATTACAGTCATTTTTTTCATAAATACACATACATATATGTATATGTGCATATATATATATGTATGTAATTTTCTTAATGGTTGTCCTATAGACAACATCCTAATTTATAGCAATCTAGTTTAAATTAAAATTAATAATTTTCATAATATAAAATATTGTGCTCCTATGTATTTTTGTCCTCCTCCACCTTATGATGTACGGTCACAAATTACACCTTTGTTCATTGTGTGCCAAGCAACTTCAATTTATAATTATTGCTTTAAACAAATTTTAAAATATCAGATGGAAAATGAGTTACAAACAAAAAGTACCTTTAGAGTATAAATGTACAAAAAGTACTTTTTGTATTTGAAATCCAAAGTGTATAATTACTTTTACCAGTAATCTTGGATAAAAATAATATAAGAAAATACAATTATAGGCCTATTTTGCTAACGATCATATATGCAAAAATCTTAAACAGTGGTAAATAAAATTAATTCAATATAGACTAGAGAAATATCTACTGACACAAAGGAATTCAGTAAATGACAATACTAACAGTTCAATTCTATGGGGCGAAATGCTCTAGCTAAATATTATTGGAAAAATTTTCCAGTCATATTATTTTCACTCATAGCATTTAAAAAAATTAAAATTAAGAAGTGGCCAATAGGCATAAAAAGAAATTTCATATAAAACATTAATATATCCAAATATGCTCTATGATCAATTTTATTAGTTACCAGTGATAAATAAAAGTGAGATATTAAGCCCACCAACTGACTAAACAGCCTTCTCCTGACCAAAGGGACCACAGGGAAACCTTGAAAACTGAGTTCCTGTCCATGACAGGCTGTGAAGTCAGACTGCCTCCTTATACCCTGTCCATCATTAACTACCATTAGGCTTTCTTCCCTAAGGACTAAACAGAAATCAGCCCTTTCAAAAGACTCCACCACTCCTATTAACCAACCATCTGACACTGCTTCTCCTTTATTGTCCGATAAGAGATCACTGACCATGGAATGGTTCTGGCCAGCCTACTGAGAATATGCAGTGAGGGTTTTCATGTCCTCTACATTACCTTTTGACATCAGAGGGCTGAATACTCCACCCTCGGATCATGCTAATGCTGCCATTGTTTGTACCTGGGACCCGTGAGGAAGCATGGAGCTAATTACAAATGTGCATGTTTCTCCTCTCATAAATACTCATGACTCCTCCTGTAGCTTATTCAATATGTATTCAGTCACCCTGCTCAGCTTAAATTTCTTTTCCCTTTGATCCTACCTCCAACTGTCCTATTTCTGGCTTCTGGCCAAAGGTTATTCTTCCTAGCCTGTCAGAATGGCCACCCTGCAGGCTTCAACCATTTATGAAAAATAAAGTTCTCCTTTCTAAATTTATGAACATCATAATTCTACAGATGACACCAGGTAAATGTAAAAAAAGATGTGTGTGTGTTTTCCCATCAGGTTGGAAAAAAATATAACATGGTGCCAGTTAGTGTGGATATCAAAGGATACTCCAATACATAGTTGGTAGGAGTATAAATTATCTTCACTTTACGTGTATGAAGAATAAAATCATGATAACAGGCTGGGCACGGTGGCTCACGCCTGTAATCCCAACACTTTGGGAGGCCAAGGTGGGCAGATCACGAAGTCAGGAGATTGAGACCACCCTGCCTAACACGGTGAAACCCCGTCTCTACGAAAAATACAAAAAAATTAGCCGGGGGTGGTGGCGGGTGCCTGTAGTCCCAGCTACTCGGGAGGCAGAGGCAGGAGAATGGTGTGAACCCGGGAAGCAGAGCTTGCAGTGAGCCGAGATCGTGCCACTGCACTCCAGCCTGGACCACAAAGCGAGACTCCGTCTCAAAAAAAAAAAGGAAAAAAAAAAAAATCATGATAACGTGAAAGTATATACAGCCAGTCCTCTTTATTCATGAGTTCTGTTTGCATGGAGTCAACCAATCACACACTGAAGAAATTTGGAAAAAAATAAAAATTACATCTGTACTGAACATGTACAGAATTGTCATTATTTCCCAAATATTATAGTACAAGTTATTTACATAGCACTTACATTATATTAAATATTATAAGTAATCTAGAAATGAGTTAAATATACAGGAGAATGTGTATAGGTTACATGCAAATACTACATCATTTTATATCAGAAGCTTGAGTATTCATTCATGAATTTTGGTATCTGTATGAGGTCCTGAAATGATTCTTCATGGATACAGAGAGAAAACTGTATGTCCATATGTAAAATCATGATAACATGAAAGTATATACAGCCAGTCCTATTTATTCATGAGATCTGTTTCCATGGAGTCAACCAATCACACATGTATATATGTACATAGATATCTTATGTATATGTGAGATATGAACATACAAATGGTATGAAAAATGCTTGACAAAAGACATATTTCATGCAGAAACACATGCACCTTATGCCACACAATGTAAATTTAAAGTAAGGTTATTGGGGAAAGCTGATAGGCAGAGGGTCCCAAAGAGCAGTGTTTCTAGTTCTGTCACTGATATCTGATGGGCAGGGACCTAGGAGAGGCAACTTGTCCCCTAAACCTCTCTATTTTTTAAAAAGTTGAAAAGGGTTGCTTGATGTATCTAGTAAAATAATAGAACACAATGAAAGTTCCCCAGTGGAATAACTGGTCTCATTAGAAACAGGGAATTTCTGGAGCTCATTGGTTGATGTAAACATCAACTGTGGGGGCTGGCCAAGACCTCCTGAGCTGAATAAACACCATGAAGATGGTGGAAACGAGCCTTTAGGGCTACTCAGGCCTGTCTCTACTCTCACCAAGTGAAAACAGACATTTTTCGAGAAAAGTGAGGGATAACGTGTGTGGAAGTATTTGAAAATGAACTTTCGCTTGGTACATTGTGTATTCTCTGTGGTTGAATTTGTTTACCAGAAGAAAGAAATCAATCTGTCACTGTGTCGTTCCAAATTAATACAAAATAAGACATTGCTCTTGCCTTAGAGTGGTGGGAGTGATGAAAGCATGCTGTTCTTTCTAATGAGAAATGGCATGAGTTTAAATGTGTTCGAAATTTCTGGATAAATAAGCCATGTTTACATCTGAGGAAATGCATAAAAAATAAATAAAACACTTTTCTCTGGGTACAATACATGGGTTTTTTGGTGCTGTCAGCTAAAATTTAGCAAAAATCCTACAAAACCCCAGTTTAGTTCTTAAGAGTGCAATCATAGTCATTGTGTTAATAGGCCAGGCCTTTTGTAGCTGTTTTGTCCTACGAATAACTTTATGCTGTATTGTTGACTTCTTGCCAATGGAAACTCACAGCAGCTGGAAGAAGATGACAGAAAATAGCCCCTAAGCAGATAAGCAAGCCAATGCTTTCTTCCATCTGACCACAAACACTAGACAGAAGCGTTTATTAAATCTGGCAGGATGTAATGCCTTTACTGGCTTTTATTGAAAGTTGCTTGTAAAGCGAAATATTTGCAAACACAGATCCATTTTTTCATACCTGTGGTTCAACAAACTAGGCACCTCCTGTTGTGTTCCTGCCACATTAGTATCCTGGTGAAGAAAAGCAATTTTTTTCTAACTTTTATCTTCTGAAAGAGAATCTAATTAATTTGTGATTGTAGCATTCATTTTACAGATATATTATCTGTGTTGCTTCATGAGCTCAGCAGTTGTGACAATGGACCTGCCATCCTGCTCAGTAATTGGAGCATCTCAGGAATACAAGGCCCAACAAAAACCCCATAACAAGTGCTGTTTTGCTGGAAGTGTTCAGACATACAAATTATTCCCCAACCTTTTCCTGGATCTCTGATCACTGTGTCAACTTCTTGTTCCCTTGTGTCCTACTGTGCTCTTTCTTTCCCTTTTACAGATGTTGATTTGCAAATAAACCATTTATGAAACAGAGGGGGATAGTACTGGAGCAAGTGCAAGAGAGTGTCCCTTAATGATTCCATTTGCTGAAGCTCAAGCTTTGAAAATAACAATTACATAACAGATGGGACATGGTTGATTGTTGAAAAACTGACACTTAACCTATTTCATCAATAAGTGGTTTAGCAATAAACAAAAATAGTAATGATGTGTTGTGGTAAATGCTATTGCTAATTGCTCTGCTCTGCTCTAATTACCCAGATAGAGCTACAATAAATAATTTGGTTTCTTTATTTTTTTCTGTAACTTTTCCAGCTGCTCTCTCTCTAGAAATTGTCTTCTCCCTCATTATTATTTATAGACATCTTACCTAACTTCCAAGTAATAGCTCAAGAAAGCCAGCAGAATTCTCAATCCCTGAGATGCATTCACTGGCCTTTGGTGTCATGTACACACTATGACTACCACCATCACATCAGAAAATACAGCTGGGATGACTAATTCCTTATCTTTCACCAGATCTGCTATCTATTCATCTCCACCATGCTTTCTGCTCCAGAAGGCTAACTTGTATAAATTACAACCAGGAACTTTCATAAACTGTGCTTTCTGGAAATCTTTGATGAATTGGAAGCCATGCAGGAGATCAGAGAGAGAAAGGAGAATAAGGTCTGATTCTTTTTTTTTTTTTTTCCTTTTTTTGAGACGGAGTCTTGCTCTGTCACCCAGGCTGGAGTACAGTGGTGCAATCTTGGCTCACTGCAACCTCCACCTCCCAGATTGAAGCGATTTTCCTGCCTCAGCCTACCGAGTCACTGGAATAAGAGCTGCCCGCTACCACATTTGGCTAATTTTTCTATTTTTAGTAGAGACGGGGTTTTACCATGTTGGCCAAGCAGGTCTTGAACTCCTGACCTCAAGTGATCCACCCACCTCAGTCTGCCAAAGTGCTGGGATTACAGGCATGATCCATTGCACTCATACTAGATTTTTATTCCAATGATTTCCTCCATGGATTGACCGTGTTCCTTAACCTCCATATCAGAGCTTCTTTCAAGCTGGTCTCCTATAAGCAACTACCTAAATGGTTATAGTAACTCTGCCTTCCCTCATCTCTTCTGCATAGTGGTTTTACAAATCTGTGATTCACTAGTTTCAACTGTGACTTTACTCCTTGTTATCCCACCACTCTCAAATTTCTGTAAATAACCCCTTTCAAAGTAGTCATTCTGTATAAGAAACTTCTCCCAAATTTAGTGACTTTATCAAAAACTATTTTATTTTTTCTCATAATGTTTTGGGTTAGGAATTCTAGCAGAACATGACTGGCCACTTCTTCTGCTCCATGTAGCATTGACCAGTGTTATTTGGTGGCATTTAGCTGGAGGCTGAACTTGAGTGTCCAAGAAGGCTTCACTGCTATCACTGGGACATTGGTAGGCACACCTGGAAAGCTGGACTCAGATAGGTTCTTCCCCTTTTCATGTAGCCTCAGGGCATCTCCACCTTGTCTTCCCAGCATAGTAGTCAGACTTTTACATGATGGATCTTACATGGCAGGAGATCCTCTCTTTTTGGGCTCTAGTAGAGCAAGAGGAAAGTCTCTAGTCCTTTTAAAAACTAGGCTGGTATCTGGCTGTATTCATTTTCATTGCAACATAACAAATCCCAACATATTCATTCACAAGTCCAGTCACACTCAAGGGGATGAAGTCATACAGAGTTTGTACACGAGAAGGCAGGAACCATGGGGTCCACCTTGGCAATTTGATGATCAGTCTTCCCATGGCCCCCAATCATTCATATCCTCCCCAAATGAGAAATACATTCACCCACCCCTCTCTAAAGATTCTCAAGAGTATTAGACCATTAGAGTGTCATCCCAGCATTTCAGAACTCATCATTCAAGTGTTCTAAATCAGGTGAAGATGAAACTCCTAGATCGAATCCATTAAGCTCAGGTTCTGGGGAATATTTTCTCTCCATCTGTAGACCTGGGAGACTAAAGAAACAAGTTATCATCCCCTAATGCCTCAAACATACAATTGCAAAACCAGTATAGGATAACTGTCATAGATATTCAAGTTCAAAGGGGGGAAAATGGAAAGTTAAAAGGAGTAACAGTTCCTAGAAGTTCTGTAATACAGCTGGACAAATATTGATATTTTTCTTGACTAGGCTTTAGAGATTAGGAAGAAACCCCTGGGTCTTTGGGCTTTGCCCTCAGGGCTTTTGTTCTCATTTTCTGAGTCATCCTTCCTTTTTCACGAAAAGTAGCAAGTGTTTGAAACTAAATAGTTTTATCAACCTGTTTGCTGACAATAGAATTTTAATAGCCCGAAAGTCTCCTTTTGTTTCACATTCTCTTTGTCCCTTTCACTCAAGCTAGCAGTATTTCTGTTGGGGGGAAAAAAAAAAAAAAAAACTCAAGAACACTAGGTATCTCTAATGGATTTTACTGGGTTTTACTCTACTAGGCAAAAGATACATCCATGAATTTTTCTGGTCTTTCTAAGGTTTTAGCTTTTGTTTGCAGAATTGGTTGTAGCCTTTGGTTATAGAGTTATGCCTTCATTGTAGCATTTATATTAATTTTCTGCTTATTATGATGTTTTGACATATTAACCTTTCTGGCTGGGGAGAAACTTCTAGCCCCAGGGCTAGCCATTCAGAGACAGCAAAGGGCTCAGCTAGGATCATGTCTTCACTATGCAAACTAACCAACCCAGAACCAGGTTTCCTCTTCCCGGCCAGCACAACCCAGAAGGCTATATTCCTCAGCATTCAACATCTGAGGGCCAGGTATCAGGCAAGTTGAGACCCCTCTTATACCCCAAAGCTTACAGCAATTATTCAGACTAGCCAATCCTGTATTATTTACTCTTTCTCACCTTGCCTTTCCCACAGAAACCCTAATAGAGACTGGTGGAGACTTTCCCTTGCTCCTATCTTCTCCACCTGACCGAAATCTGCTGTTCCCCATGGACCCCTGCTTGGCATACAACGACCCCCTCTCTAGGATCAATGAGTATAATACACTTATGTTTTTCTGAGCCTCTCCTGCCTCCTCTCTGGCTGCACCTAACCGACCATTAGCTAAAAGAACACAGACCATTCAGCCTTTTTTAAATGCCATTCTTTGAGCGATATTTTTCTTACTTTTTTTTTTTTACTTCTAGCATTTTTATTATCTAGAGAGCCTTAGAATTTTCAAAATGATCAATCCCTGTTTTCTTTTTGTTTAATAATTATTTCCTCAATTTGTGCCTCTCCTCTCACATTTTACCATAAGAGGCAATAAAATAAATCAGGTAGAACTTTCCACACTTTACTTGGAAATCTCCTCAGCTGTATACTTAAATTTATCACTTTTGACTTCTGCTGTCAACTGCAGGACAAAATTTTACCAAGCTTTCTGAAATTATGTAAGAAGGGGCCCTGTTTTCGGGCGCGGTGGCTCAAGCCTGTAATCCCAGCACTTTGGGAGGCCGAGACGGGTGGATCACGAGGTCAGGAGATCGAGACCATCCTGGCTAACACAATGAAACCCCGTCTCTACTAAAAAATACAAAAAACTAGCTGGGCGAGGTGGCGGGTGCCTGTAGTCCCAGCTACTTGGGAGGCTGAGGCAGGAGAATGGCGTGAATCCGGGAGGCGGAGCTTGCAGTGAGCTGAGATCTGGCCACTGCACTCCAGCCTGGGCCACAGAGCGAGACTCCGTCTCAAAAAAAAAAAAAAAAGAAGGGGCCCTGTTTCCTTCACTTTCCAATAATATGCCCCTCATTTCCTTCTGAGCAGTTACTCACAGCATGTTCAATGTCCGTTTTTATTAGGAGTCTGTTCAAGGCAATTGAGAATTTCTCTCAGGCACCTGGATATTTGTCCAGCCTCTGCCTACTGCACACCTGCAAAGCTGCTGATGTACTTCAGGTATTTTGATATTAAAGCCTGTATTAGTTTTCTATTGCTGTGTAACAAATTACTACAAATATAAAAGCCTAAGCAACACAAATGTGTCTTTCAGATCTGTAGGTCAGACATTGGGGCACAGAAGGGTGGTTCTCTGCTCAGAGTATCATAGGGCTGAAATCAATGTGCTGGCCAGGCTGAGGTCTTATTTGAGGCTCAAGATCCACTTCCAAGCATAATAGGAATTTTGAGGGTGTAGGACCAAGTTTCCTGTTTTCTTGTTGATTACTTTTTGAGGGCTACTTGTAATAACTAGAGCCTCACAGTTCTTTGCCACATGTTTCATACCATAAGCTTCTTGCATCTTCAAGGTTAGCAGGAGAATTTCTCCAATGTTTTGAGTCTCTTTCTTCATGAAAGACTCAGTCTCCTTTGTGACTTATCTGATTAGTTCAGGTTCCCCCAGGATATTTTCTGCACATGCAAAATATACTCACCCCTTACCAAGAGCTTCAGAGGCTTATCCCCATTCTGATGTTGACTCAAAGTTCAGAATGTCATCATCCAAATTAGGTCCAGGTAAATGAGGCTCTCAGAGTGCAGCTTAAAATATGCTCCTCTTGATATGAAAAAATAAAATGCTTTCTACTCCCCAGAAAATTTACAATGGGGTAACACAGATTGGATAATTATAATAGACAAATCTATTTAAAAAGGGAGAAAAGCAGTTACTGATCCATAAAATTCTAAAGCTCAGTTAGGCATAATCTGGTTACCTGTTCTCCAGGGCATAGTTCTGATCACTGGATATCATTCTCTGTGGATTTTGTCCCCATCCTGTGAGTCAGCCATCTTTTTTCACAAAAAGTGGCTGAAACTTGCAGCTGAGTAGACCTCTTGGCTTACTTGCCCATGGTATTCCAGGGGTACCTTCTTTTTGTTTGTTCTGTCTCTAACCCTTTCATTCTAAGTAATATTTTTTAAAAAGTTATTGGGCTGGGAACGGTGGCTCATGCCTGTAATCCCAGCACTTTGGGGGGCTGAGGCGGGTGGATCACCTGAGGTCAGGAGTTCAAGACCAGCTTGGCCAACATGGTAAAACCCCATCTCTACCAAAAATACAAAAATTAGCCAGGCATGGTGGTGCATGCCTGTAATCCCAGCTACTCAGGAGGCTGAGGCAGGAGAGTTGCATGAACCTGGGAGGCGGAGGTTGTAGTGAGCCAAGACTGCGCCACTGCAATCCAGACTGGGTGACAGAGCGAGACTCCATCTCAAAAAAAAAGAAAAAAAAAAAATTGGCTTCCTTTTTGTCAAATTATACTTTACTCCAAAACCATACTCACAAATCTCTCAGATAGCGTTTCCTATTCCTAGGGTCCCTGTGAGGCCGATATCAATTTTCTGGGGCTGCCTTGGCAAAGTACCACAAACTGGGTGGCTTAGAAAACAGAAACTTACCTCACAGTTCTGGAGGCCAGAAACCTGAGATCAAAGTGTCAGCAGACTTAGTTCCTTATGAGGGCTGAGAGGAAGAGTCTGTTCCTTGCCTTTCCCTGGTTTC
The DNA here is from genome assembly GCF_037993035.2 of Macaca fascicularis. NCBI lineage: Eukaryota > Metazoa > Chordata > Mammalia > Primates > Cercopithecidae > Macaca > Macaca fascicularis. Next base: position 63,626,421 of record NC_088383.1, on the reverse strand, counting down.
CGGTAGTTTGCAGGCAATCTTTGGCTTCCTTGGCTTGTAGATGCCTCACCCCCATCACTGCTCTGATGCTCACATGGTCTTTTTCCTGTGTATCTCTCTCCAAATTTCTCCTTTAATAAGGATGCTAATCATAATGAATTAGGGCCTACCCTAATGATGTTGTTTTAACTTGGTGAAGCACTTATCTCAAAATAAAGTCACTTACTGAGGTACCAGGGTTTAGAACATCTACATATGAATTTGGGGGGAGGAATACAATTAAACCCATAACAGGGACATTTTGCATAATATTCTTAGAAGCCCTCGTTATAACTGACACTATCTTCAAGGCATATAACATGGTTCAGATTTGTGTCCCCCTACAAATCTCAAGTCAAATTATAATATCCATTGTTGGGGGTGGGGCCTGGTGGGAAGTGATTGGATTATCAGGGCAGATTTCCCTGTTTGATGCTGTTCTTGTGGTAGAGTTCGCATGAGATCTGGTTTTTGTGGTTGTTTTTGTTTAAGATGAAGTCTTGCTCTGTCACCCAAGCTGGAGTGTAGTCACACTGCAACCTCTGCTTCCCGGGTTCAAGAAATTCTCCTGCCTCAGCCTTCCCAGTAGCTGGGATTGCAGGTTCCCACCACCATGCCTGACTAATTCTTATATTTTTAGTAGAGACGGGGTTTCACCATGTTGGCCAGGCTGGTCTCGAACTCCTGATGTCAGGTGATCTGCCCACCTCGGCTTCCCAAAGTGCTGGGATTACAGGCATGAGCCACCATGCCTGGCTGAGTTCTGGTTGTTTAAATGTGTATGGCTCCCCCACCTCACTGTCCTCCTCCTGCTCTGGCCATGTAAGATGTTCCTGCTTCCTCTTCGCCTTCCACTATGACTGTAGGTTTCCTGAGACCTCCCCAGCCATGCTTCCTGTACAGCCCACAGAACCATGAGCCAATTAAACTTCTTTTCTTTATAAATTGCCCAGTCTCAGGTATTTCTTTACAGCAGAGTGAGAATGGATTAGTACAGCATATTCTTAATATTCTTAGAAAGCTGAATCTCTCTTAGGTCTTAATAAAGGTCTCTTAGCCATGCCTCTGACTTTACTTTTACCCTGAGATCAAATTTTATTGAGCTTGATTTGAACTTTGCCTTGAGACCAATCCTCCCTTGAGAACCTTTTGCAAGTTAGACCATCCTGGGCTTTCTATAATCTTTCTAAATTCTGTTGAAAAACTAAAAGTTCTTCTTTATCTCTCTGCTCATAGGTAGCTAGAAAAAAGTGAGTTAAAACTTTCTGTATATTGCCTAGAAAAATTTTTCCATCAACTTCAGAAGTATATGAAGCATCTTTTATATGTTCCATGTTCCCATAGGCAATGGTGTTGCTTCTGTCACAACATAAAAATAGCCCTATATTTTTTCTCCAGCCTCCAATAACATTGTCCTTATGTTCTTCAAGCCTTTCCCAGCAGTCTCCATAAGGCCCTTCCAATTTGCACTAAGTCTCTTTGAGTGTCTTCCAGCTCTCATTCTGCAACTTGTCTCAAAGCCAGTGTCACATAGTCTTGTTTTCCTGTTAGAACAGCATCCCATTTCCTGGTACCAAATTCTGCTCTTGTTATTTGTTGCTGCATAACAATCTACCCACAGAATTAGTAGATGAAAACAACTGTGGTGCTATGCCTCACAATTTTATGTGTCAGGAATTAGCACAAGGTTGCCCAGTTCTTCTGCCTCATGTTGCTTTATCCAGTGGTATTAATCTGGTAGTGGGTCTGGTCTGGAAAACACGATGCTTTGGTGGGGATTGCTGGAACCCTAGGCTAACTGACCCCTTCTTCCTTTCAGTGTATTCTCAGGGCATATCTATGTGGTCTTTCCTGAAGCCTAGTCTTAATTCTTACATGGTGGCTTCAGGTTTACATAGGCCAAGGTAGAAACTGCTAGTCATCTTAAAGGTATAATTTTGGTTTCAATGAAAAAGAAAAAGAAATATGTTTACACAAAAGAGACAACAGCCTACCATTTTTATCTTGTTCCAGAACTATTTCAAAGTTCCAGTATCTACGTCATAATCTAATCTGAAATGGCCTTAATTTTCTTGATATCCCATAGAATTTAATGTTATTCCATGACATTGAGATGTATCTGGATCCTTATAGTAGATTTCATTACTGTCCCAAAGCTTTACTCCTTCCTTTATCTAAGCCTTTTATCATGTTACTTTGGTTTCCCCCACAGCGGTGAACTATTTGGAGAAGAGATAAAGATGGCTGACTAGACACAGGTAGTACGTACCTCCAATATGGAGAAGAGTCAGAATAACAAGTAGATACTCATATCCTGAACAGATCTTCTAGGAAAGAATGTTTGCTTTCATCAGAGAACAGATAGGAAGTGCCAAATGTAAGTACGGATAGGGTTCAAGGCAGTTTGTCCAGTCAGGAACCAACTGAGAGCTGAGAGGAGCTCCTGGATATGGAGAAATGGTAAAAGAGAAATCTCCAGAGCTCCAAAACAGGCTTTAACAATTTGGGCTATAGGATAAACCCTTGACCCACTAGGGCATTGGGCCTGACATACGGAGCTGCCACGTATTTATAGTTGGATATTGCTCCAGAAAGGCACAATCTCTGCTCACTGCAACTTCCACTTCTTGGGTTCAAGTGATTCTTGTGCCTCAATCTCCTGAGGAGCTGGGACAACAGGCATGTGCTACTCCGCACCTAGCTAATTTTTATTTTTCTTTCTTCTACTTTTTTTTTTTTTTTTTTTTTTGTATTTTTAGTAGAGATGGGGCTTTGCCATGTTCCCCAGGTTGGTCTCGAACTCTTGGCTCATGCAATCTGCTTGCCTTGGCTTCACAAAGTGCTAGGATTACAGGCATGGGCTGCCATGCCTGGCCCATCTCCACTTTTTATCTGAACTATTTACAACCTATAATGGAGTCTAACACTGGTCTCACCTAAGATATGAAGAGAGAAATGCCTTAAGTTGGTGTGTAGGAAATGAAAGTTTAATGATAGGAGCCATGTGTGGCTCCTCTTCCCCCTTTCTTCTGGTTGTTTGTTAACTGGTTTGTTTTGCCTAAAAGCAAGATGGCAATCTTAATCAAAAAGGGAAGCTAGATTTTTAAAATAACTTAAAAAAAACATTTTTATATAAAGCAGCAAAAACATATCTTCCTCTCTGCAGAAAGAAAAATGTTAACAAGGAAACACAGCTATGTGAACGGACCGTCCGTCAACTCCTGATCCACTGGATCCCCCATCCAGCTTCACCTCGAGCTACTCCTTAACTTCAGCAGTGCTGTCTGAAGAAGATCCTTTGGCGCCTTCAACTGCTCTTTTACTTTCTTCTTGATTGAGATTTTCATTTTCGGACCTGGTCCCACTAGGGATAGAGTTTTCACCGTTTACAAGCAGGTTTTCTTCCTATGACCTTTGCTTTGCTGATGGCCTCTCTGATGTTCAAGGCATCCTGCACTCCAGCCTCCTCTTCGGTTATATACATTCATGAGTGAGATCATATTAAAAGTTAGCCCTAAATAATGTTTAGAAACTTTTTACAGATCATCACAAGTGTAATATAAGGCATGGAAAAAGCTCAGATAATCACAGTGCTTGGAATGTGTAATGGAAAACTTTGTAATTTGAAGTCAAATGTCCGCTTGGCAAAGACTTTAACCTCTAGCCACAAAGTAACTGGTATCAAACTTGCAGTTCTGTCACAAACACTATAAAATGGAAGAAAACATGAAACAACTATTTTCATGCATTGAGAAGCAGGCAGTCTATATGTATAATTCTTGAGAAAGAAGAAACTCAAGAGTGAAACCTCTATTTGCCCTGTTCTCTGATTGGCTGCACTTCCCCCACTGTGGTGCAAGATGGAGAAACCCTAGGAGAGGGAAATTTTGCTAAGTGGAGGAGGACAAAGAAGACCCTCACCGTGTTAACATAAAACAAAAAAAAACCTTTGAGGACCAAAAGAATCGACCAGGGATACAACTGTCTGCCAGAATATAACAACATAATGCTCTTTAAAGGAAATAGGATAATCCAGAACTTCTAACAAAGTATTTCAACACTTCGCATAAAATAAATCATTAGACACATACAGATAGAAATGAGATGCAGAAAAAGATGCTTCATAATCAAGAAAAAAAAAACATCAAATGAAAGGAACCAATCTCTAAAACATTCAAAAGTTAAATTTAGCAGGAAAAAGAGAAACACTTTAAGCAACCATCATGAATATGTTATAGAACTTACAGGAAAATGTGGTCATAAAGGGTGAAAGTTAGAAAATCACAAAGAAATGAAAACTAAAATAAAAACAAACCTCTAGAGTGGAAAAATATAAAATTTGAAGTGGAATTTCATTGTATGACAAAACAGAGAGTCAGTGAACTTGGAGAGAGATCAATGTAAATAATGTGTAATCTGAAGAGACATTAAGTAAATTTAAAAAATAAGAAAACCTAAATTACCACTGGAACAATATTAAGCAGACTGACATATATGCAACTTGAGTCCCAGAAGGAAAGTGGTATTATACGACTTATATTGATTACAGTAGAATTAAATCATAAATAATAACATATGTAGAAATCTTATATATTAATTTTAAAAAATTAATGTTTCCAAATAAATAAATCATGAGTTAGAGAAATAGCAAAAGAAAAATTTAAAAATGCACTAAACTGAATAAAAATACAACATATTCAAATTTGTAGTATTTAAAGGTTACCTAATAGCTTTTAATACCTATATTAGAAAATAAAATGTTAAAATAAAGAATATAAGTATCTGCTTTAAGAAGCTAGAAAACATAGAGTAATTTTAATCTGATGTAGAAGGAAAGAAAAGTGACAGATAAGAGCAATTTACATAATATAAAACAATAATGAACATTAAGAACCTAAGACTTGTTCTTTGTAAAGATCAATAGAATTTTTGATAAGATAAATAAAATTTTTACCACATTGATCAAGGAAAAAGAGATCACACTAATTATCCAGATCAAGAGTTAAAGAGGGTATGTCACCAAAAAGCTACAGGTATTTGAAGAACTATCCACTTTATATAAATAAATTCAGCAATTTTGATTCACTGTTCAAATATTTTGAAAACTACAATTTGCAAACATCAAAGAAATAGAGAATCTGAATAAGCAAATATTTAAAATTTTTAAAGTTGTTTGTGCAATTTTTATGTGAGGAAAATTATAAGATTAACTGGTAAATTTTATCAACTCTTTAAGGAAGAAATAATACCAAAGTTCTACAAATAGGTTCAGAAAATAGAAAATATGAAAATATCTCCAAACTCATTTAATGAGGCCAGTATAAAAACTGTGATATAAAACTTGACAAAGATCCTACAAGAAGAAAAATATGACAACTATCCCTTATAAAGTTACATAAACACTTGTCAAAATATAAGCAAATCAAAGCCAAATTATATATACATATATACACATATATATGGTACATATGTGTCCTCATGTGTCTAGATATACATTGACACATGGAGTATATTCTAGAATACACACGTACACACAAACCCCAGAGTGGTAAATTCTAGAAATGCAAAGAAAAAAATAATTCTTGAACTAAAAATGGAAAGTAACTCTCACTCTAATTTAAGGTATCATTAAACATCTACAGATAACATAACACTTTGCTTCTATATTTTTAACTAGGAGTTTCAAGTAGTCCAATAGGCAGCAAAAGGTTTTAAAAATTATAGAACATTTATAAAACAAACTAAAGCTTTATGATTTGCAGAATGCATTGTTGTAATGTTGGCTATACTAAGGAACCTGCGAAACAATTGTTAAAACTAATGAGGGAGCTTAGCAAGACATCAGGGTATACGTTCAATTTCATTTATATATATATAAGCCACAAACAATTGAAAATAAAATTTATAAAATACTCTTTACAATAGCATAAAAACATTATAAAACACAGGAATAAATTTATTGAAAAATCTTTACACTTAAACCATAAAATATTGCAGAGTGATATTAAAGAAGATCTAAATAAATGAAATAATGTAAAATGTTCTTGGATTATGAGACTGAGTAGTGTTAAGATGTCATTTCTTTTCAAATTTAACAATTTGAAAGAGTTTTTTAAAAGAAATTGATAAAGTTATAGTGTACAGTAATGTAAAAGATCAAGAGCCAAAACAAAATGGTGGAGACACACATCTAAATTAAAGGTGTAGTCTCTGTTTATAGTAATCAAGTCCAAATGGTATTGGGATAAGGATAGAAAAATTAGATCAAAACAGCAAAATAATTCTGCATATAAATGAGCAATTGATTTTTAGAAATATACAAAGGTAATTCAATAAATAGAGAATAGTCTTTTCAACAAATAGTGCTAAAACGGCTGACTGTAATAAAAATTAAACTTTGACCCACTAACTTTATTACACAAAATTAAGTTCAAGATAGGCCATCAACTTATGCATACAAGCACCAACTCTGAACACTGCTCTATAGAACAATACTATGCAATAGAATTTTCCGTGATAATTGAAATGTTCTATATCTGCACTGTCCAAAATGGTAGCTACTAGCCAACTTGTGGATGCTGAGCTCTTGAAATGTGGCTAATATTACTGAGAAAGTGAATTTTAATATCATTTAAATGTAATGAATTAATGCTAAAATTTAAACAGTCATATGTGGCTAGTGACTATCATATTGGACAACATAGTTCTAGAAGAAAGCTTAGGCCAATATATTTATAACATTAAAGTAGGCAAAGTTGGGGGTTGCTGGCAAGATGGCTGAATAGGAACAGCTCCGGTTTGCAGCTCCCAGTGAGTTCAACACAGAAGGCAGGTGATTTCTACATTTCCAACTGAGGTACCCAGTTCCTCTCATTGGGACTGATTGGACAGTGGGCGCAGCCCAAGGAGGGTGAGCCAAAGCAGGGTGGGGAGTCACTTCACCTGGGAAGTACATGGGGTCGGGGAACTCCCTCTCCCAGTCAAAGGAAGCCATTAGGGACTGTACCTTGCACTCTGGCCCAGATATTGCACTTTCCCCACAGTCTTCACTACCCTCAGACCAGGAGATTGCTTCTGGTGTCTACATCACCAGGGCCCTGGGTTTCCAGCACAAAACTGGGTAGCTGTTTGGACAAACACTGAGCTAGCTGCAGGAGTTTTTTTTTCATACCACAGTGGTGCATGGAATGCCAGTGAGACAGAACCGTTCACTCCCCTGCAAAGGGGGCTGAAGTCAGGGAACCAAGTACGCTGGCTTGGCAAGTACCACCCCCATGGAGCCCAGCAAGCTAAGATCCACTGGCTTGAAATTCTCACTGCCAGCACAGCAGCAGTCTGAGCTTGACCTGGGACATTTGAGCTTGGTGAGAGGAGGGACGTCTGCCATTGCTGAGGCTTAAGTAGGCTGTTTTACCCTCACAATGTAAACAAAGTCACCGGAAGTTCAAACTGGGTAAAGCCTACCCCAGTTCACCAAGGCCACTGTGGCCAGAATGTCTCCTCTCTGGGCAGGGCATCTCTGAAAAAAAGGCAGCAGCCCCAGTCAGGGACTTATAGATATAACCTTCACCTCCCTGGAACAGAGCACCTGGGGGAAGGGCTGGTTGTGGGCACAGCTTCAGCAGACTTAAACATCCTTACCGGGCAGCTGTAAAGAGAGCAGCAGATCTACCAGCACAGCATTTGAGCTCTGATAAGGGACAGAGTGCCTCCTCAAGTGGGTCCCTGACCCCCATATATCCTGACTAGGAGACACCTCCAAGTAGGGGCTGACAGACACCTCATACAGGAGAGCTCTGGTTGGCATCTGGTGAGTGCCTCTCTGGGATGAAGCTTCCAGAAGAAGGAACAGCAGCAATCTTTGCTGGTCTGCAGCCTCTGCCAGTGACACCCAGACAAACATGGTCTGGAGTGGACCTCCGGCAGACTGCAGCAGACCTGCAGCAGAGGGGCCTGACTGTTAGAATGAAAACTAACAAACTGAAAGGAATAGTATTAACATCAACAAAAAGGACGTCCACTCAGAGACCCCATCTGAAGGTCACCGACTTCAAAGACCAAAAGTAGATAAATCCATGAAGATGGGGAGAAACCATTGCAAAAAGGCTGAGAATTCCAAAAACCAGGATGCCTCTTCTCCTCCAAAGGATCACAACTCCTTGCCAGCAAGAGGACAAAACTGGATGGAAAATGAGTTTGACAAATTGACATAAGTAGACTTCAGAAGGGGGGTAATAACAAACTCCTTTGAGCTAAAGGAGCATGTCCTAACCCAATGCAAGGAAGCTAAGAACCTTGAAAAAAGGTTAGAAGAATTGCTAACTAGAATAACCAGTTTAGAGAAGAACATAAATGTCCTGATGGAGCTGAAACACACAGCACAAGAACTTTGTGAAGCATACACAAGTATCAATAGCTGAATCGATCAAGCAGAAGAAAGGATATCAGAGATTGAAGATCAACTCAATGAAATAAAGTGAGGAAACAAGATTAGAGGAAAAAGAGTGAAAAGAAATGAACAAAGCCTGCAAGAAGTATGGGACTATGTGAAAAGACCAAATCTACATTCGATTGGTGTACCTGAAAGTGATGGGGAGAATGGAACCAAGTTGGAAAACGTGCTTCAGGATATTACCCAAGAGAAATTCCCCAACCTAGCAAGGCAGACGAACATTCTAATTCAGGAAATACAGAGAACACCACAAAGATACTCCTTGAGAAGAGCAAACACAGAACACATAATTATCAGATTCACCAAGGTTTAAATGAAGGAAAAAATGTTAAAGGCAGCCAGAGAGAAAGGTCGGGCTACCCACAAAGGGAAACCCATCAGACTAACAGCGGATCCCTCAGCAGAAACCCTATAAGCCAGAAGAGAGTGGGGACCGATATTCAACATTCTTAAAGAAAAGCATTTTCAACCCAGAATTTCATATCCAGCCAAACTAAGCTTCATAAGTGAAGAAGAAATAAAATCCTTTACAGAGAAGCAAATGCTGAGACATTTTGTCAGCACCAAGCCTGCCCTACAAGAGCTCCTGAAGGAAGCACTAAACATGGAAAGGAACAACTGGTACCAGCCACTGCAAAAATGTGTTAAATTGTAAAGACCATTGAAGCTATGAAGAAACTGCATAAACTAACGGGCAAAATAACCAGGTAGCATCATAATGGCAGGAAGAAATTCACACGTAACAATATTAACCTTACATGCAAACAGGCTAAATGCCCCAATTAAAAGACACAGACTGGCAATTGGATAAAGAGTCAAGACCCAATGGTGTGCTGTATTCAGGAAACCATTCTCATGTGCAAAGACACACATAGGCTCAAAATAAAGGGATGGAGGAAGATCTACCGAGCAAATGGAAAGAAAGAGAGAAAAGGAAGCAGGGGTTTCAGTCCCAGTCTCTGATAAAACAGACTTTAAACCAACAAAGATCAAAATAGACAAAGAAGGCCATTACATAATGTTAAAGGGATCAATTCAACAAGAAGAGCTAACTGTCCTAAATACATATGCACCAAATACAGGAGCACTCAGATTCATAAAGCAAACACTTAGAGACCTACAAAGAGACTTAGACTCCCATACAGTAATAGTGGGAGACTTTAACACCCACTGTCAATATTAGACAAATCAATGAGACAGAAGGTTAACAAGGATATCCAGGACTTGAACTCAACTCTGGACTGAGTGGACCTAATAGACATCTACAGAACTATCCATCCCAAACCAACAGAATATACATTATTCTCAGCACTACATCACACTTATTCTAAAATTGACCACATAATTGGAAGTAAAACATTCCTCAGCAAATTCAAAAGAAAGAAAATCATAACAAACTCTCTCTCAGACCACAGTGCAATCAAATTAGAACTCAGGATTAAGAAGCTCATTCAAAAAAGCACAACTACATGGAAACTGAACAACCTGCTCCTGAATGACTACTGGGTAAATAATGAAATGAAGGCAGAATTAAAGATGTTCTTTGAAACCAATGAGAACAAAGATAAAACATACCAGAATCTCTGGGACACATTTAAAGCAGTGTGTAGAGGGAAATTTATAGCACTAAATGCCCACAAGAGAAAGCTGGAAAGATATAAAATTGACACTCTAACATCAAAATTATAAGAACTAGAGAAGCAAGAGCAAACACATTCAAAACCTAGCAGAAGGCAAGAAATAACTAAGATCAGAGCAGAACTGAAGGAGATAGAGACACAAAAAACCCTCCAAAAAAATCAATGAATCCAGGAGCTGGTTTTTTTAAAAGATCAACAAAATAGATAGACCATTAACAAGACTAATAAAGAAGAAAAGAGATAAGAATCAAATAGATGCAATAAAAAATGATAAAGGGGATAGCACCACTGATCCCACAGAAATACCATCAGAGAATAATATAAACATCTCTATACAAATAAACTAGAAAATCTAGAAGAAATTGATACCTTCCTGGACACATAAACCCTCCTATGACTAAACCAGAAAAAGGTGAAACCCTGAATAGACCAATAACAGGTTCTGAAATTGAGGTAGCAGTTAATAGCCTACCAACCAAAAATAGTCCAGGACCAGATGGATTCACAGTCGAATTCTACCAGAGGTACAAAGAGGAGCTGGCACCATTCATTCTGAAACTATTCCAAACATAGAAAAAGAGGGAATCCTCCCTAACTCATTTTATGAGGCCAGCATCACCCTGATACCAAAACCTGCAGAAACACAACAAAAAAAGAAAATTTCATACCAATATTCCGGAAGAACAGTGATGCAAAAATCTTCAATAAAATACAGGCAAACTGAATCCAGCAGCACAAAAAAAAGCTTATCCACCACACGATCGAATTGGTGTCATCCCTGGATGAAAGGCTGGTTCAACATATGTGAAGCAATACTTGTAATCCATCACATAAACAGAACCAATGATAAAAACCACAATATTATGTAGATGCAGAAAAGGCCTTCGACAAAATTCAACAGCCCTCATGCTAAAAATTCTCGATAAACTAAGTATTGATGGAACATATCTCAAAATAATAAGAGCTATTTATGACAAACCCACAGCCAATATCATACCGAATGAGCAAAAACTGGAAGCATTCCCTTTGAAAACCAGTACAAGACAAGGATGTCCTCTCTCACCACTCCTATTCAACATAGTATTGAAAGTTCTGGCCAGGGCAATCAGGCAGGAGAAAGAAATAAAGGGTATTCAATTAGGAAAAGAAGAAGTCAGATTTTCTTGGTCTGCAGATGACATGATTGTTTATTTAGAAAACCCCATCATCTCAGCCCAAAATCTGCTTAAGCTGATAAGCAACTTCAGCAAAGTCGCAGGATAGAAAATCAATGTGCAAAAATCACAAGCATTCCTATACACCAAGAACAGACAAACAGAGAGCCAAATCATGAGTGAACTCCCATCTGCAATTGCTACAAAGAGAATAAAATACCTAAGAATCCAACTTACAACGGATGTGAAGGACCTCTTTAAGGAGAAGTACAAACCACTGCCCAAGGAAATAAGAGATGAAACAAACAAATGGAAAAACATTCCATGCTTGTGGATAGGAAAAATTAATATTGTCAAAATGGTTATACTGCCCAAAGTAATTTATAGATTTAATGCCATCTCAATCAAGCTACCATTGACTTTCTTCAAAGCATTGAAAAAAAAAAATTAAATTTCACATGGACCCAAAAAAGAGCCTGCATAGCCAAGACAATCCTAAGCAAAAAGAGCAAACCATACTATAAGGGTACAGTAACAAAAACAGCATGGTACTGGTACCAAAACAGAGATATAGACCAATGGAGCAGAACAGAGGCCTCAGAAATAACACCACTCATCTACAACCATCTAATCTTTGCCAAACCTGACAAAAACAAGCAACGGGGAAAGGATTCCCTATTTAATAAATGGTGTTGGGAAAACTGGCTAGCCATATGCAGAAAGCTGAAACTAGATCCCTCCCTTACACCTTCTACAAAAACTAACTCAAGATGGATTAAATACTTAAATATAAGACCTAAAACCATAAAAACCCTAGAAGAAAACCTAAGCAATACCATTCAGGACATTGGCATGAGCAAAGACTTCATGTCTAAAATACCAAAAGCAATGGCAACAAAAGCGAAAATTGACAAGTGGGATCTGATTAAACTAAAGAGCTTACGCACAGGAAAAGAAAATATAATCAGGCAAACAGGCAACCTACAGAATGGGAGAAAATTTTTGCAATCTATCCCTCTGACAAATATTAAGAATTGTATATTCTAATATCAAGAACCTACAAAGAACTTAAACAAATTTACAAGAAGAAAAACAAACAACCCCATAGAAAAGTGGGCCAAGGATATGAACAGACACTTCTCAAAAGAGACATTTATGCAGCCAACAAACATATGAAGAAAAGCTCATCATCACTGCTCATCAGAGAAATGCAAATCAAAACCAAAATGCAAAAATGCAATGAGATACCATCTCATGCCAGTTAGAATGGCAATCATTAAAAATTCAGGAAACAACAGATGCTGGAGAAGATGTGGAGAAATAACGCTTTTACACGTTGGTGGGAGTGTAAATTAGTTCAACCATTGTGGAAGATGGTGTGGCTATTCCTCAAGGATCTAGAAGTAGAAATACCATTTGACCCAGCAATCCCATTACTGGGTATATACCCAAGGATTAAAAATCATTCTAGTATAAAGACAAATGCACAAGTATGTTTATTGTGGCACTATTCACTATAGCAAAGACTTGGAAACAACCCAAATGCCCATCAATGATAGACTGGATAAAGAAAATGTGGCACATATACACCATGGAATACTATGCAGCCATAAAAAAAGGATGACTTCATGTCCTTTGCAGGGACATGGATGAAGCTGGAAATCTTCATTCTCAGGAAACTAACACAAGAACAGAAAAACAAACATTGCATGTTCTCACTCATAAATGGGAGTCGAACAATGAGGACGCATGGACACAGGGAGGGGACCATCAGACATCGGGGCATCTCAGTGGGTGGGGGACTAGTGGAGGGATAGCATTAGGAGAAATACCTAATGTAGATGATGGGTTGATGGGTGCAGCAAACCACCATGTCACATGTATACCTATGCAACAAACATGCACAATCTGTACACGTACCCCAGAACTTGAAGTATAATAATAAAAAGAAAAAGTGGGCCATAGTCTCATAGGATGGAAAAGATGATAATAATAGTATCAGAAAATAAATATGTATAATTTGTTAAAATCTATATATATATACACACACACAAACACACACACGTTAAACATCATCAAAATTGGCAACTCTTCATCAAATAACACCATTAAACCACACTAGGGCAAAATAGCAAAATACATATATCTGATTATCTGATGATGGACCCTGATGAAGAGTTATGAACTCCTACAATTCAATAATGATTCAAATCCACAGAATCTAATATATAATGGAATAATTTGAATAATTTGAAGGCTAAATCAAAACCAAAGACTAAACTTAGTCTACCTCCAGACTTTGTGTATGTTCTTTACACTCCACACTCACAATCTAACTAAGGAGGCAAGCTCTTTTTTGAATGTAAATATCTCTTGTTTTATTCTCTGCAAACAATGCTCAGTAGTATTCAATTTAAAAAATAGAACACATGTAAAGGCAAGATAACAATGCACAGAATGCTACATACTTTGGAATTATCAGAGTGGCTTTTAGCTAACCATGATCAAATGTCAAAAGATTTTATGGAAAATAAACAGAATATAGAAGAATTTTAGCAAAGAGATACAAGGGCCAAATGAAAGAAGTAGAAGTGAAATACGATAAGGAATTTTCATTACAAGTTAATCGAGAGACTAGATACAGCAGAAGAAAGATGTTGAGCCCTCAGTTAAACTGGGGTTGCAGTACCAAAGTAGTTAGCAAACTTGCCCTAACAGGAAGTAAAGGGGAGTTCAATAGGGGTGTTTACAGTGTGCCTTTCACGGAACACTTCTTTTATACCTGGTGGACAACCTACTATGACCAGAGGGTTACTCACACAGAAAACTTATTTATTTTGTGAGAGACCCCTGTGGCTCTTGTCTGACCCACATCCAGTTTATGGCTGCCTGATCATTCTTCTGGCACTGGGAACCTGATTTCATGGTCTCCCTGGCATCCCACAAAAAACCCAGCCTGAGACAGCCCCTAGTTCTTCAGATGGAAGGCACAATTTTTTTTTTTTTTGTAAGTTCTGGGATACATGTGCTGAACATACAGGTTTGTTACATAGGTATATACGTGCCATGGTGGTTTGCTGCATCTATCAAACCATCATCTAGGTTTTAAGCTCTGCATGCATTAAGTATTTGTCCTAATGCTCTCCCTCCCTTTTCCCCCCACTCCCTGACAGGCCCCAGTGTGTGATGTACCCCTCCCTGTGTCCACATGTTCTCATTCTTCAGCTCCCATTTATGAGTGAGAGCTTGTGGTGTTCAGTTTTCTGTTCCTGTGTTAGTTTGCTGAGGATGATCATTTCCAGCTTCATTCATGTCCCCAAAAGGCAAAATTTAATACATCACCACAATAGGAAATGAGTTCAACGATTTTTACTTACAGCTCCTGGGAAAGAAGGGCATGAGCCAGAAAATCAGTCCTTTGTTTCAAGGTCACATGAGGCAGGAATGAAGAGTCAGGCAGAGAGAGAGAAAAGCACAGGGCAATTGGCGATATATATATGTCAATAGGGTGTGGGTCATTTTAAGTTTATGGGCAAATGCCTGAATGGTCCATTTAAATGAACCCTTGGAAAAGTGGGATCGCAGTCTGCTAGGTCCTGGAGATGCCTTTTAAATGTTTACCTCTGGTGACCAGGTTGAGCAACCTAGGTGTGGTGCAGAATTGGAAACTGTGTCAAGGGTGACTGAACCCTACTTCTAGTAAAAATGAAACTCATATTCAAAATGGATGACAAGGCAACATGAAGTTATTATAATAGCATTCACTATAAAAGAATTAGTGAAATTGAATGCAGGTCAATAGAAATTATCAAAACTGAAATATGGAAAAAAAGTAGAAGAAATAAAGTTTCCCAGATCTGTGGGAAATATCCAATTTTATTACACTATTACTAAATTCTGAGGAGGAGAAAAAGAGAAAAGAATAGTAAAATATTCAAAGAGATAGTGGCAATGCATAATTAATGTAAAACATCAGTTTAGAGGTCCAAGAAGCTCAGTAGATTTCAAGTAGAATAGATGCAAAGAAAAGAAAATTATACTTAGGATAGGTATCACAGATAAAGAGAAAAATCTTGATAGAGGCCATAGATAAAGTATATTTTATACAGAGGAACAATAATAAGAATGAGTGCTAATGTTTCATTAGAAACATGGAGACTAGAAAGTAATAGAATACCAGATTTAAGTGATAAGATAAAAAATTCTCAACCTATAATTTAATATCCAGTGAAATGTTGATCAAGAATGAAGACAACAGTATTTTTAGATTGGAAAAAATAAAATCTGAAAGCAAATATGACTTTGGAAGACCTGCATTACAGGAAATAATACAGATGTTCTTGAGAGCCTTTTATCTGAGTACAGATAAAAACTTCTTTATCGACAAAGAAATGAATGCAACTGAAGAATTAAAAAAATTCAATGAATATAAACGTATTTTACGCATGTTTTACTGAAAGTCTTTAAGATATTGTTGATGGTTAGAAGTAAAAAGAAAACAATATCTTGTTTGGTTTATAGTGTAGGTAGAAGTGAAATGCATGAAAAATGCAAAAAGGGCAGGAGGGGAATAATTGAAAGTACGTTGTAAATTTCTTATATTGTTTATGAAGTAGTAGAGTATTTTTGAAGTGGTATCATGAAAATTAAAACTATATATTATGTATAACCATAAAAGCAACAAAGGACATAAAGGAGAGTAAATAAAATACTTGATACACCCAGACAAGCAAGAAAGTGAGAAATAGATAAACAAAGGGCAAGTTGAAATAAACCAGGTTGGCTACTCTCCCCCTCCAGAGATGCTTAATTGCAGATTCAAGTTCATTTTGTCATGCAAGGTAAGGTACTCACAGGTTCTGGGAATCTTCGTGGACATATTTAGAGGGCTATTTTCTAAAGTCTATCATAACCAAATACAGATTGTTTACAAGAAACACACCTTAAATACAATACAAAGATACTGGCAAGTTGAAAGTAAGTACAATGATGTGTTGCTTCATGATAAGGATATGTTCTAAGAAATGCATTTTTAGGTGATCTTAGGTGATTTTGTTATTGTGCGAACATCATAGAATGAATTTATACAAACCTAGATGGTATAGACTACTACATACCTAGGCTACAAAACTGTACGTCATGTTCCTATACTGAATATTGTAGGCAATTGTGACACAATGGTATTTGTGTACCTAAACATAGAAAAGATATGGTAAAAATGCCGTATTATAATCTAATGTGACCATTTTCATTTATGCAGTCTGTTATTGATTGAAATGTCATTATGTGATGTATGACTATATTATATAAAAACTAAATAAGACAAAGCTTGTAAGGCTATATTAATATCAGAAAATGCAGACTTCAAATGAAAAGTATTACTAGAGATAAAGTCCAACATAATAATAAAAGTATCATTTAATCAAGAAGATAGAAAAATCTTATATGTCTGTGAAACTATTTGAAACCCCCAAATATATGAAACAAAAAGAACAGAACTATAGGGAAATATATGCACAATAATATTGAATATTTAACATTACCCTCTGTAATTGATAGGACAAGTATATAAGAAATCAGTAAGTATGTAGATGTCTTAACCAACACTCTAAGTCACTTGACTCATTCTAACTTAATAAGTACAGTACCCAACAAAAACACAGATTGTTTTGGTGTCCTAGATTTTAGCCTGTGCCATAAAACAATTCCCAATAGATTTCAAATTAAAAATCACGCAAGAATATATTCCATGATCATGGATTTACTGCATTCATGAAATGAGTTGGCCAGTGTGCTTCCTCCTCTATTTTCTGAAACAGTGTGTGTAGGGTGGGCATTATTTCTTCATTACTGTTTAACACAATTCCCCAGTGAAACCACCTGGCTCTGAATATTTTCTTTTTTCCTGCATATGTTGGAAGTTATTTTAATTGAAAATTCAATTTCTTCAATAGATTATACAGCTATTTCTATGTCCTACTTCTAGTCATGTCAGTTTTGATAAGTTGTTTTAAAAAATTCTGTCCATTTCATATAACATTTGAACTTATTATCAAAGACTGTTTATAATATCCAGTTATCCAATTATAATATCCAAATATCCAATTATAATATCCAAATATCCAATTATAATATCCAATGAAGGCCATGATCTAAATGACCTTAAATTGAAAACATATAACCAATAAGATTTTATAAAACTTCAAATATCTGGACATTAGCAGCACACTTGTAAGTAAACCATGAGTCAAAGAAGAAGGAGTTAAAAATATTATGTTAAAACATGCAAAGGGAGTTAAAATATTACGAACCAACTGATGATTAAAATGCAGTATATCAAAAGTTGAAGGCTGCAACTAGGGTGATACTCAGAGGGAACATTGCTGTTTTAAATAACATTACTGTTCAAAAAGCAGAAAGATATAAATTCAGTGATTTATGCTGCCATCTAAAGAAGGTATAAAAAGAAGAGCAAAGTAAAATTACAGTAAATAAATGAATGGAAATAACAATGGAAAACAAGAGCAGAAATCAACAAAGTAGGAGAAACATAGAAACAGTAGAGACAAAGGACTGAAGTTTGTTCTTGAAAATAATTTAAAGCTGATAGACGAAGGAAAAAAGAGATAATAAATTACCAATATTGGAAATAAAAGATATTACTGTTTCTCAGGAATAAAAGGGAAAATAATTGGATATTATAAACAGTCTTTGATAATAAGTTCAAATGTTATATGAAATGGACAGAATTTTTTAAAACAACTTATCAAAACTGACATGACTAGAAGTAGGACATAGAAATAGCTGTATAATCTATTGAAGAAATTGAATTTTCAATTAAAATAACTTCCAACATATGCAGAGAAAAATATTTTTTCAGGACCAGGTGGTTTCACTGGGGAATTGTGTTAAACAGTAATGAAGAAATAATGCCCACCCTATACACACTGTTTCAGAAAATAGAGGAGGAAGCACACTGGCCAACTCATTTTATGAATGCAGTAAATCCATGGTACAAAAACCAGACAAAGACATTACTGGAAATGAGAATTACAGACATATAACCCTTATGACTACACCTAAAAGAAAACAAAAGCTGGCTGGGTGAGGTGGCTCACTCCTGTAATCCTAGCATTTTGGGAGGCTGAGGAAGATGGATTGTTTGAGTCCAGGAGTTCAAAGCCAGTCTGGGCAACATGGCAAAACCCTGGCTCCACTAAAAATAGAAAAAACTAGCTGGGCATGGTGACATGCACCTATAGTCCCAGCTACTCAGGAGACTGAGGTAGGAGAATCACCTGAGACCAAGAGGTTGAGGTTGCAGTGAGCTGAGATCATGCCACTCCACTCCAGCTTGGGCAACAGAGTGAGATCCTGTCTCCAAAAAAAAAAAAAAAAAAAAAGACTTAAAATAATTGATTATTGATTATACAATATATAAAAAATGCAAAGTATGTAATCCAAAAGGATATAATCAAATAGTTTTTATCCCAGAAATGCAATTAACATCAAAAAATCATTTAGTGTAGTTAACCATATTAATAGGTTTTAAAAAGTCACATGACAATTGAACTATATGCATAAAAAATCTGACAAAATCACGACTCCTTCAAAATAAAATCTCTCAAGAGGCTAGGAACTGAAGTACAGTTCCTTCAATCTGAAACAGTATTATGTAAAGCCTACAGCTAACACAATGATAACATATGGGAGGCTTTCCTTGTAAGATCAATAATAAGAAAACAGGAACTTAGGCAACATTGTACCAGAAGTTGTATCCAGTTCAATAAGGCAGGAAAGAAAACTAAAGGTATATAAGTCTGAGAGGAAGACATAATATTGTTTTTATTTGTAGGTGACATGACTGTGCATGTAGAAATCCCAGGAAATCTAAAAGAAAAAAAACTACAAAAATTAATGATAGCATTTAGTAATATTGTAGGGCAAAGTGTCAATATGCAAAAATTAATTGTATATAAAAATCAATTTTATTTGTATATATTAGGAATAAATAATATGAATCAAGAAATTTGAAACTACAATGATGTTCTAAAACATCAAATACAAATTTAACAAAATGGGTCTAAGAACACTACACTGGTAAACCCAGGAGGCGGAGCTTGCAGTGAGCCGAGATCGCGCCACTGCACTCCAGCCTGGGCGACAGAGCGAGACTCCGTCTCAAAAAAAAAAAAAAACAAAAACAAACAAACAAAAAAAAACAAACAAAAAAACACAAAACAAAACAAAAAAGAACACTACACTGAAAGTATAGAACAGTTATGAGAAAAATGAAACAAAACCCAACTTAATAACAAGGTACTCCATGTTTACGGATTGGATGTTCTAATAGTATAAATATATCAATTATCTTAAAATAGATCCTTAAATTAAGTGAAATACAAATCAAAATCCCAGCAGGGTTTAAGTTTTAGGAATGATCAAGCTGATTCCAAAATTTATGTGGAATTACAAATCATCTAAAATAGACAAAACGTCTTCATGGAAAAATCAAACAGACATGTTACCTGACTTCAAAATTTATTATAAAGCTATACCAACCAAAATGACAAAGTGTATTATACACATCAAAGCTCATTATATGTACTCTTAGGGCATGTGTAGTTAACAATGAGACAGATTTTTGTCTCAATAAGAAAAATATCAAAACTCATTACAAGTAAATTACAAAAAACAGATAAAGGGCTATGTCTGAATCTTCTTGTTTAATTTACAGACTTGGGAAGTCGCCCAAATTTCCAGAGATTTCTTAATCCAGGATAAAAATGCATACTACCAAAAAAAATCATTGAATTTTATTCACAGAATTAAAGTTGCGAAACCTCTTCCAGTCCTCCTTTACCTGGCATATTATTAGATGACAGTGTTTTCTGTTAGTCTGACCCAGGATGTGGCATCACAGGCATGACCACTAGACTCCCAAACTATACCTTCCACTAAGTCACATTAAAAATGGAACTTCTGGGTCTGCATTTCTGAGACTTGGATGTCTTCTTTATGTGGCTTTATTTAAATTGAGCCTATGCTCTAGGAACTGTGCCTTAGAGACTAATTTTATTGCTGGCTTAGAGAGGCAGAAATGGGAAATATATGAAATATATATATTAATATATACTTCCAATATCCTAAGTGAGCTTCTGCTAATAAAGACCACCCTCTTCTTGAAACTCTCTTCTCATTCTCCCCACTGCTCTCTCCTAATTCTCCTTTCTCACAAATATTTCTGTGTCTTTTTCATTGTTTCTACTCCTTCTTCCCCTATTCAACACTGCTGTTCTTATTCTTATCTTTCTTTCAAAATTTATGCACTGTTTCCTTCATTCCATGTTTTCTGTGATCATATATATATCTGATATCATTTGGTTCTGTGTCCCCACCCAAATCTCATTTCCAGTTGTAATCCTCATGTGTTGAGGGAGGGACCTGCAGGGAGGTAATTGGATCATGAAGGCAGTTTCCCCCATGCTGTTCTCATGAAAGTGAGGGAGCTCTCATGAGATCTGATGGTTTTTAACTCTGTGAGTTCCCTCCCACCTGCCGCCATGTAAGACTTGTCTTGCTTCCCCTTCACCTTCTGCCATGAGTATGAGTTTGCTGAGGTTTCCTCAGCCATAAAGAACTGTGAGTAAATTAAACCTCCTATCTTTATAAATTACTCAGTCTCAGGTAGTATCTTTATAGCAGTGTGAGAACAGACTAATACAATATAGATTTTAACTTCAGCTCTGTTCTTTTGCCAAAGTTTCAGATCCAAATTTCTAACGGATTATTTTGCACATTCTGTTTTCCAGGCTCAGGCACTTTACTTTTGGCCCATCTCAAAGGAGGCTCACAACCACCTCCCAAAACATTTATCTTTTTTGTTTTCTCATCTAAATAAATAGCATCAGCATTGCCTAGCTGTCTGAGATCTCAACATTCATCCCTCTTTGTCACCTCTCATAGTTCAGGTTCTTATCTGTTTCACTTCTAAAATCATTTACTTAATCCTTGATATTGACAAAGTCAAAATAGCTTTTTAACTGATCTTTGTTTCATAGGCTTAGCAATTCCCACAGTATGCTCTCTGAACCAGCTGCATCGCCTTCTCTGGGGACTTCTTGGAGACCTACTGAATCAGAAACTCAGAGGGTTAAGCCCAGTACTCTGTGATCATATTAGTAAGTTCTCCAGGTGATTCTGATTCATGCCACTCTCAAGCACACGCAAAGCAATGATTAGCAGCATGGTATTCCATTGTCCTTGGTTAAGATTCAGGAGACCTGGGTTCAGGTGAGTGTGTGTAAGACATTTCACCTAACTGCATTTTAATTTCTTCATTTGTTCATCAAATGAGTTTCATTAGATTCTTTTTATGATAGCTAAAAGAAGATTTCTCAATGTTTTTTAGGTGATAAGCCCTGTGCTAAAGGTTGGCATGTATTAACTCATTTAATATTAAACAAGAAAATTTTTGAAGCAGTTATTTTTATTACCATTGTAAACATTAACAAACTGAAGTATAGAGAGATTACTTCCCCAAATCACACAGCCACAAAATGAAGGCATGATTAAAATGAAGCTAATGCCAGTGAACATCCTCTTCAACTCTGCCCTCTCCTACCTCTATAGCACTCTTTGCTGGGCAAACAGAGTGGCGAAAGCAAGCCAAGTATCTGAGGCAAATAAGACATTGTATATGACATAGGTATTACATACACATGGTATTAGAATTCAAGCCAAGTGAAATAGTCTCATGTTTTGATAGAGCACTGAACTGTTCAACTCAGAAAATTGGACCATGGATGATGAACAGCACCAGGGAGTTGATTCCCATTACATTTCCCACAGGTAAAGGTGCTTGGGGGGAATTTCTCTGAATAAATATGCCATTCTGCATATTTTAAAAGTACATTTAATCTCTTCTAGTAATTAGTCTGCAGATGTGTATTTCAGGATTGAGTGAGTAAATTAGTTTAAAGAGTTTGCTAATTTTTGTAGAGAACCAAGGGCAAATCTGTTATTTTCTGAGGTTGAAATATAACACAGGCATTGGAACATTTTTGTAGTTCAAGATAAAGAATGTTGGGTGAATAGTTCAGAAGTATGCTTGCAAAGATAAACTGATAAATTTTTTTTTCCACGAGGACAGCACTTCTTTGACTATATTACAGTTAGGGGAAGACAGTTCCTTCCCAGCTTGTTTCCCCTAGAGTGTTCCCTTCTCTTTGACCGAAAAGAGCAATCCCTTGTTTCCTAAGCCTGACACCTAAGACTAATTGTGGACATGACATTTTTGCTCTCCTTGAATTTCTACTCCATTACATGCCTAGATCTTAATTCCTAATGTTCAAATTCAATCACTTTTCTATTAATATATCTTTACTGCCACTACCCTAAATCAAAATCCCACTACCATTGGCCTAAGCTTCTGTATTCCCGAATGTGTCCCCCATTGAGAATCCCATGTTTTTAAAACACAAGTTGAACAGTGTAGTGCCATATGTAAAACCTGACGGTAGTGTACTACTACTTTATTGATGTTGTAATGAATTACCACAAATTTAATGACTTAAAACTACACATGTTTATTATCTCAGTTTTTGTAGGTCAGAAGTCTGGAAGAGCTCAGCTAAGTTCTTTTTGCAGGGTTTCTCCAGATTGAAATTAACATGTTGATAGAGTTAGAAGATGCTTACAGTTATCTGGATAAAAAGTAATAATGGTTTGAGCTAGTGTAGGAACAGTGGTATAAAGGAAAGTTGAGGATTATTTTACAGGAGAATATAGAACTCTCTGGGACTTGTAACAAGAAGAGTATGCATTACAGGTAAACTAGGCAACCAAACAATTTGCTTGGTAAGTATAATTTGACAAGAATCAAACATGTCTTGTTTCCTATGGAATGTGATATGATCTTTTCACTTTGCAAATGTCCTAGCACCTTTCTGATTTCTCTGTATACAGTGTACAACCCAGTCAGTCTGAACCTTTCACCATTCCTTGAAGAAATGGATAAAGTGAATGATCCATAATTTGTGCCTGGTGTTTCCAGTGCCTAGAGTGTGAACTTCTCTGCATGGAAAAATCATGAAAAAGCCAGCTTAAATGTCACCTCTTCCATTAATCTTTCCCTTACTGGTCCCACAAATAATGCATTTATTTCCATTTAAGGGCCGCCAAGGCACTCTGCTCATACTTCTATCATGTGACTTGTAATTTACAGTTGATATAGGGTTGAGTTGTGTTGCTTACTTCTGTGCTTCTCCCTTGTAATAGTCAAGGTTATTTTGAGACACAGACCAGTAGGATGGATGGATAGATAGAAAGAAACATAAATAAGGGAATTTAATACGAGGAATTGGGTAGCACAATTATGGAGGGTGAGTCCATGTTCTGACATCTGCAAGTTGGAGCCCCAGAAAAGCTGATGGTATATTTTCAGTCTGAGTGTAAGAGAAGATCAATATTCCAGTGAAAAGGTAGGCAAGGGAGAGATAATTCTTTTTTACCCAGACTTTTGTTCTATTCAGGCCTCCAACACATTGAATGAGGCTCACCCACATTGGAAGGGCAATCTGGTGTACTCAGTTCACCAATTCAAATACTATGGTCTTCCAAAGGCTTTCTCACAGACATACTTAGAATAACATTTAAGCAAGTATCTGGGCATCCCACATCCGAGACACATAATTGACGTCCACTGACACCATGATTTTCACATTAGGAATAATGTTCTACATATTTTTCCATTCCCTGACAGTGCCAGATACATAGGAGGTGCTCAGGAAATGCTTGTTAAATAAACCAAAACATTTTCTTAATATTATAAGCACCCCAGCCTTTTGGGTAAGACAAAAAGTACCATAAAAACCAAATACAGTAAGAAAATTATTCTAGCACTGATCCACTTGTTAGTTTGATGACTGTGCGTGCACCACACACAACTGACAAACTTAAAGATAAGCAAAGAGACCAGCTATTTCATTGTACAGCATTCATTTGTGGAGTAATAAATGAAATGCTGGTTAAGCAAAGATATATTAACATGCATGGTAACCATATATGGGTTGAATGTCAGCTATTTCAACAGTCTAGCCTTGTTTTGTTTTATCTAGAATGGTAAGATCCTGGTAGGCAGAATCCCTTCAAAGGCTCCTAGAATCCCTCACCATTTTAGTTAAGCTCTCTTTTAGTTGGCTCTTTAAAAGGAACTCCTGGCTTTTCAAAGGAAACTTTTGTATTCTTGTTCTTGTTCTTATTATTCTTCTTCTCTTCTTCCTTCTCCTTCTTCTTCTGGTTCTTCTCCTCTCTTCCTGTCCTTCTCTGTCTCTTGTTTATAGAGATGATTATTATAGAGTGTTATGCAACTAAGTAAATCATAGCAGAAAAAATTCAAAACCCTTTAGAAACTAACCATTACCCAGTGTTCCATTTTGTGCAGTCTAAATACTCTAAGGAAGGTGTTTTCCAACCTACAATAACCCTGTTTAACTATAACTGGCATTTCTAGGTTTGATGTACAGTGGAGCAATTGGTATGCATTATGATCCTAAGATTTAGGGGCATAATTATAATACATAGTAGACATTGATAGTATAAATAAAGTGGAAAGAGAGAGCTAAAATCTATGAACTGTATATTAATATGTTAAGTTAATACACTGCTATATAAAGAGAACTACCAGCCAAAACTGTATTGAGCCCTAAACAATGAGTTCCTGCATCTTCCTACAGACTTCTGGAACAAAAATGTTATAATACTCTCATGAGGCCACATCAAAGTATTATAGCTACAAAAGAGTCTTTGCTTGAACATAAAGCATCAAGGTTTGTTATACAGAGCAAATAATACTAATGAAACTTAAGAATAAATTGAATCTTGAAAAATTGATGGTTTTGCAGAAATATGTTTACCATGTAGTGTGGGGAGGGAAATTAGGTATCTACAACATCCTTACAATGTACTAAGCTAGATGAAAATTTATTTCCTGATTGCCAAATAAAACTAATACTTTACCATAATGCATAGAACCATAGAACTGGAAGCTAGAAGGTGATTGATAATAAATCAATCCAAGTCCCACATTTCATACATCAGGGCTCTCAGGGCTAGGATTAGAATAGTAGTCATTCTTTTTTAGGAAAAATATCTAGTAAACTACAATAAGAATTAGTTCTATATCAAAAATCCAACATTTTTATTCCTATCCTTTAAAATCACTTAAATTCTATATTTATTTTGCTCTTCTAGGAAAACAATGGCCATTGTAACAAATCCAGGAACAAAATGTTGGTATACAGGCACACAAAAGATCCAAGACTCTATGCCTGACAGATTGTAGCATATTAAGTTTCATAGAATGGCTGGTGCAGAGGTTGTAGGTATTGGTCCATTTGGGGCTGGATGATAGGTCAGAGAAATATGGTCAATTGTCTGTTTTGACCATCAAGACAAACAACTGGTCTATCAATAGGCTGAATATGTATTGTAGTTTTTATGCAATAGAAGAAATATATATAACAGCTGAAAAAAGTCACAAAGCGTATTCCTGTCTTTTGTTCTTAAGGTGAAACTCTCTCCCTCCCAATACCTTAGTCAGACTTACCAAAGAAATCCGATTCCTTTGACTTTTTCTTATGGTTTTACATCTGAATGCATGAGATGATGGCAGGCAAGAATTCATATTTAAACAAGTAATATTCAAGACCACAGAAGGCAAAAAAACAGATTATTTATCTGTAATTGATCTGCCTTTAACTCATTTATACCTATGTGGGGATTCCCATCAGTTAGTCCCCTGAAGACACATTAGGGGCTTATATATCTCTCACTACCCACCCTTTCAGAATGTTATTACTGATGTAGATCAGTGAATCCTTTCTTACTGTCTCCAAGTCCAGCATACTTATCTCTTCTCTCTTCCTTCATCCCAGGTCTTTGCCAGGTATTTTTTCATTATTCAAGAATTTGAGAGAATGAATATTCTGTAATATTTGTGGTGGGAGAAGACAAGAAATAATTATAAGCCCAAGCAGTTGAACTTTTAAAGCTACCAAGAAAATTGCTTTAGCATGGGGCAGAGAACTGTGCAGCCACAATGTCCATTTATAGGAGTATTAACTGATGCCACATTTTCACACAATGTTGCTTCACTGCAGACACTTGCCCATCAGAAGCTACATGAAGAAGGCCCTTCTCATGGAGATAAAGCACCATGTAGTGCAATCATCCCCTAAATTGGTGAGGCTGAATTAGCCTTGGGGTGGGAAGGAGACCATCTAGGTTGTCACATAAACACAATGAGAGAAAAATTTTTAAAATCCCTTGTTCCAAAAGAAAGATAAAGACTAGCTCAAACTCCTAAAAATAATCAATATCAATTTATAAAAACGAGAATTAAAAGAAAGCAAGATAATGAAATCAGTATAGAATCTTGTCCCTTCTGTCATCATTTGACTAAATGCCAGTAATGGATATGTAATAAAAGAAATACAGGGGAGATTCAAGCAAGATGACTGACTAGATGCAGCCAAGTAGAACATCTGCCACTGAGGGACTGAGGGCTGGTGTATCCCTAACAGATCTTCAGAGGAAAAGCACTGAGAGTGGACAGAAGGAAAACACAGAAGCTAGGCTGAAGCAGGAGGAAGCTGGGAACCCTTCATGAGGCTACCATGCACCAGGACTCATTCGTGACCCAAAATGATTCCAGGGGAATGGGTGAGTTGAACTGCTAAGGGGGAGGGATAGCATTAGGAGATACACCTAATGTAAATGACGAGTTAATAGGTGCAGCACATCAACATGGCATATGTATACATATGCAACAAATCTGCACGTTGTGCACATGTACCCTAGAACTTAAAGTATAATAAAAATAAATAAATAAATAAATAAATAAGTAGCTCTCGTCACAGGCCTCTGGAATGCAGGCAGGAGGATACCACTCAACCACTATAGACACTTGAGTTGGCAGGGAGAGCTGCTTAGAGAAGTGTTCAGTTAGCAGACCAGCAGGTGTGGAGCCCATAGGTGTTTAGTGCAGGAGTGTTAGTAACAGAGCATGGCCAGCAATGCCCATCCCTCTAGGCTCAACGTGACCCAAGAGGAGATTTACCCTTAGGGAACTGTAGGACCTGAACTCTGCAGGGTGGTCTTGCCCATCAGACAGGGCCAGTCCCACCTGAGCACCTTTTGGTCTGCTGGCCTCTCCTTGAGCCCCAGCCTGGCTATACCTGCTTGCTGTGTAGCTTTATGTGCCCTGGGTGCCCACATTATAGCTCCTGCTGTACTACTGACTGTATCTGACTGGCAGAGAGCTCCAGCACCAGTCCACCCACTCTCTGACACCCCCTATAGTTTCCCTCCACCCCATAGCCACCCCCAACATCACTTTTCTGGTCTGTGAGTGCATGGGCAGATTTTGCCTTCTCTGCCTGCCAGTACACAGATGTGTATGCACCCTGCCCTACCTCTCCTGCTGGCTGAGTGCACTCCACCTACCCTTCTCTTCCCTATTGGCATTGCATTCTAAACCTTATGAGGCACAGAACCCACCAGCACCCAGTTCCTGTGCAAACACTGCCAGAGGAGTGAAACTAAGCATGGAGAACAGTGGACCTTCTCTCACCCTGAGCAACCACAAAGGGCTCACACAGACGTGTGCCCATCAGCACCCTGCCCCTGTGTTAGCAACACCACCAGCATGACTGCATGCACAGTTGCCAATGCTGACCCCTGTAACCATGCTTAGTCCACTGCTGCTGTGAATGCCTGCACAGAGGCAGGCACCCTAGCACAGTCAATGAGCATGCACCCTACTGTGCTGCCACTGCTGCTGCTACTGGGAGTGAAAACAAGAATGGATGCTGCCACTGCTCTATGAAGTGCTTTGGTTGACACCACCATCAGAGTGTAGTGACCAGCAGTCCCAGAGCACCTTGTCCCCCTCAGTGCAGTGGGTTTCTAACCATGAGGAGTCAAAGAACAAATTTGGGGTCCAATACAACTCCCCTAGAGTTAGAGCACACAGTCCAAGAGTTAGGAGTTGAGTCTTGGGCCCCTAAAATCTTCGAGAAATGAAGACAGTTGACTGAATCTACCCAGTACCATAATCAAACCCTCAAGATCATTTAATAGGATAGAAGAAAAAGAATCCAAAGGACAGCAACTTGAAACATAGAAGGAATATCAGCCCACAAAGATGAGAAAGAACCAGCACAAGAACTCTGACAACTCAAAAAGTCAGAGTGCCTTCTCTCCTCCAAATGACTGCACTACCTTTTCAACAACCACAAAGGGCTCACACAGACCTGTATCCATCAGCACCCTGCCCCTGTGTTAACAACACCACCATCATGACGGCATGCACAGTTGTCAATGCTGACCCCTGTAGCCATGCTGAGTCCACTGCTGCTGTGAACGCCTGCACAGAGGCAGGTGTTCTGAACCATGGCAGAAATGACAAAAATAGAATTCACAATATGGTTAGAAATGAAGATCATCAAGATGCAGGAGTACATTGAAACCCAATGCAAGAAAGTTAAGAATCATGATAAAAAAATAAAGGCACTGATGGAAAAAATAGCCAGTATAGAAAAGAACATAACCAACCTGATAGAGCTAAAAAAAAATATACAGAAATTCATACTGCAATCACTAGTATTACTAGCAGAACAGATCAAGTGGAAGAATGAATCTCAGAGCTTGAAGACTGGCTTTCAAAAATAAGATAGCCAGCCAGGAGTAGAGGAAAAAGAATAAAAAGGAACAAATGAAAACTCCAAGAAATATGGGATTGTGTAATGAGATGAAATCTACACTCATTGATGTCTCTGGAAGAGGTGGGGAGAATGAAAGAAACTCAGAAAACATATTTTAGGATATCATCCAGGAGAACTTCCCCAATGTAGCTAGGGAGGCCAACATTCAAATTCAGGAAATGCAGATAACCTAAGTAAGATACCTCACAAGAAGATAATCTCCAAGACATGTAATCATCAGATTCTCCAAGATCGAAATGAAATAAAAAATATAAAAGGTAACTAGAGGGAAAGGTCAGGTCACCTGCAAAGGCAACCTGTCAGACTAACAGCAGACTTCTCAGCAGAAACGCTACAAGCCATAAGAGATTGGGGATAATATTTGACACTCTTAAAGGAAATAAATTCCAATATTTTTATATCCAGACAAAGTAAGCTTTATAAGCAAAAAATAAATAAGATCCTTTTTAGCCAAGCAAATGCTAAAGGGATTTATTATAACCAGATCTACCTTACGAGTGCTCCTGAAGAAAGCACTAAATATGGAAAAGAAAGACTATTACTAGTTACTACAAAAATACACTAAAGTAAACAGAAAAATGACACTATAAAGTAACCACGTAAACAAGTTTCCAAAATAGCCAGCTAACATCATGATGTCAGGATCAAATCCACACATATCAATACTAACCTTGAATGTAAATGGGCTAAATGCCCCAATTAAAGGGGACAGAGTGGCAATATGGATAAAGAACCATTGGTATGCTGTCTTCAAGGGACCCATCTCACATTCAATGATACCCATGGGCTCAAGGAAATGGAGAAAAATGTACCAAGTAAATGGAAAATGGAAAAAAGGAGGGGTTGCAATCCTAATTCCAGACAGAATAGACTTTAAATCAACAAAGATCATAGAAAGACAAAGAAAGGTATTACATAATGGTAAAGGGTTTATTTCAAGAAGAAGACATAACTATCATAAATATATATGCACCCAACACTGGAGCAGACAGATTCATAAAGTACATTCTTAGAGACTTTCAAGGAGACTTAGACTGCCATACAATAAGAATGGGAGCATTCAATACCCCACTGGGAGTATTAGGCAGACCATCAAGGCAGACAATTAACAAAGACATTCAGGACTTCAACCCAGCACTGGATCAAATGGACCCGAAAGATATCTACAGAACTTCACCCCAAATCAACAGAATATACAGTCTTCTCATCGTTACATGGTACATATTTAAAAAGTGACCACACAATCTGATATAAAACACTTCTCAGCAAATGCAAAAGAACTGAAATAACAACCACTCTCTTGGACTACAGTGCAATAAACTTAGAAATCAGGACTAGAAAACTGCACAAAAATATACAGTTACATGTAAATTCAATAACCTGCTCCAGAATGAGTTTTGGATAAATAATGAAATTAAAGTAGAGAACAAGAAGTTTTTTTAATACTAAGAACAAAGATACAACATACCAGAGTCTCTGGGTCACTGGTAAGGCCAAGTTAAGACCGAAATTTACAGCAGTAAACACCCACATCAAAACATAGGAAAGATCTCAATTTAACAACCTAATCTCACAACTAAAAGAACTAGAGAACCATGAACCAAGAGCAAACCAATGTCAAAGGTATTAGAAGACAAGAAATAACCAGAATCAGAGCTGAAACGAAGGAGATTGAGACATGAAAATCCATTCAAAAGATCAGTGAATCCAGGAGTTGGTTTATTGAAAAAAATTAATAAAAAAGGTAGGTTACTAGCTAAATGAATAAAGAAGAAAAGAAAGAAAATCCAAATAAACACAATTGGAAATGACAAAGGGGATATTACCACTGACCCCACAGAATGGCAAATAACCATGTGAACACCTCTGTGCACACAAACTAGAACACCTAGAAGAAATGGATAAATTCCTGGAAACATAGACTCTCCCAGGACCAAACAAAGAAGAAACTGAATCCCTGTACAGCTCAATAATGAGTTCTGAAATGGAATCAGTAAATAATACTCTATAAACAAAAAAAAAGCCCAGGACCAGAAAGATTCAGGGCCAAATTCTACCAGATGGTACCAAAGCAGGTACCATTCCCACTATAACTATTCTAAAAATTTAAGGAGGAAGGACTCCTCCCTAATTCATTCTACAAGGCCAGCATCATCCCTATACCAAAACCTGCCAGAGATAAAATAAAAAAAGAAAACTTCAGGCCAATATCCTTAAAGAACGTCAGTGTAAAAACCCTCAACAAAATACTGGCAAACTGAATCCAGCAGCACATCCAAAAGCTAATCCATCACAATCAAGTAGGCTTTATCCCTGGAATGCAAAACTGGTTTAACATACACAGATTAATGCATATGATTCATCACATAAACAGAACTAAAGACAGAAGCCACATGATTATCTTTATAGAGGCAGAAGAGACTTTCAATAAAATTCAACACCCTTTCATGTTACAAACTTTTAATAAACTAAATATTAAAGAAACATACATCAAAATAAGAGCCATCTATGACAAAATCACAACCAACATTATATGGAATGTGCAAAAGCTAGAGGCATTCCCTTTGAAAATCAACAGAAGACAAGGATGTCCTGTGTCACCACTCCTACTCAATGTATTATTGGAGGTCTTGGTCAGAGCAATCAGGCAAGAGAAAGAAATAAAGGGCATCCAAATAGCAAAAGAGGATGTCAAACTATCCCTGTTTGCAGATGACATGATTCTGCATTTAGACAACCCTATAATCTAGGCCCAAAAACTCCTTAAGCTGATAAACAACTTCAGTAAAATTCCAGGGTGTAAAATCAATGTGCAAAAATCACTAGCATCCCTATTCACCAACAATAGTCAAGCTGAGAGCCAAATCAGGAACACTATCTCATTCATAATTGTTACAATAAGAATAAAATATCTAGGAATACATTTAACCAGGGAAGTGAACGATTTTTACAAGGAGAACTACAAAACATTGCTCAAAGAATCAGAGATAACATAAACAAATATAAAAATATTCCACACTTACAAATAAGAAGAATCAGTATCATTAGAATGGCCATATTGCCTAAAGCAATTTATAGATTCAAGACTATTTCTATCAAACTACCAATGACATTCATCAAAGAACTGGAAAAAGCTATTTCAAAATTTATATGAAAGCCAAAAAGAGCCCAAATAGCCAAGACAATTTTAAGTAAAAAGAACAAAGTTAGAGGCATCATGCTACCTAACGTGAAACTATACTACAGGGTTACAGTAACCAAAACAGCATGGTACTGGTATAAAAACAGACACATAAACCATTGGAACAGAACAGAGAGCCCACAAATAAGGCTGCACACCCATGGCCATCTGATCTTTGACAAACCTCACTAAAACAAACAATGTGGAAAGGACTTCCTATTCAATAAATGGTGCTGGGATAGTTAGCTAGCCATATGCAGAAGATTTAAGCTGGATCACTTCCTTGTACCATATAAAAAGTCAACTAAAGAAGGAGTAAAGAGTTGAATGTAAAACCCAATACTATGAAGGCCCCGAAATACAACCTAGGCAATACCATTCTGGGCATGGGCAAAGATTTCATGACAAAAATGCCAAAAGCAATTGCGACAAAAGCAAAAATTGATAAATGGGATCTAGTTAAACTAAAGTGCTTCTATACAACAAAGTAAACTATCAACAGAGTAAACAGACAATCTATAGAATGGGAGAAAATATTTGCAAACTATGCATCTGAGAAAAGCCTAATATCCAGCATCTGTAAGGAACTTCAATAATTTTACAAGAAAACAAACAACCTTATTACAAAGTGGGCAAAGGATGTGAACACTTTTCAAAGGAACACATACATGTGGCCAGAAATCGAATGAAAAAAAACTCAACATCACTGAACATTAGAAAAATGCAAATCAAAATCACAAAGAGATACCATCTCACACCAATGAGAATAGTTATTAAAAAGTCACAAAATAGGTGCTGGCAAGGTTGTGGAGGAAAATGGAACCCTCATACACTGTTGGTGGGAGTGTGAATTAGTTCACCCATGTAAAAAAATAATGTGGTGATTCCTCAGAAGCCTAAGATCAGAACTACCATTTGACTCAGCAATCTCATTACTGGGTATATACCCAAAGGAATATAAATCACTCTATCATAAAAACACATGCCTACACATGTTTATTGCAGTACTAGTCACAATAGCAAAGACATGGAATCAACCTAAATGCCTGTCAATGACTGGATAAAGAAAATATGGTACATATATACCATGGTATACTATGTAGCCAATAAAAAGAACCAGATCATGTCCTTTGCAGGAACATGAATGGAGCTGGAGGTCATTTTCCTTAGTAAACTAACCCAGGGGCAGAAAACCAAATACCTCCTGCTCTCACTTATGTGAGAGCTAAATAATAAGAACACATTGACACATAGAAGGGAACAACAAACACCAGGGCCTATTGGAGGGTGAAGCATGGTGGGAGGGAGAAGATCAGGAAAAATAACTAATGGGTATTAAGCTTAATATCTGGATGACAAAATAATCTGTACAACAAACTCCATGATGTGAGTTTACTTGTTTAACAAACCTGCACATGTACTCCTGAAGTTAAAATAAAAGTTAATAAAAATAAAAAAAGAAAACATTCCTCATCTAAGAAAAAGGAATAGAGGAGGGATCCATTAAAGTTTGGAGGTATACATGTGTATGGGAGGGTCTGCATTATTGGTTACCAGAGGAAGTATGAGGTCAATAGTTTTACATATACTGCCTACCCCTTTGGGTGAGGGTAACATATAAGTAACAACAGCAGCTTTCACTTACCTAGAATGTACTATACTATGTGCTGTTCTAACTCCTATATATATATATTATATATATATATATCAACTAGTTCAATCATCAAGACATTTGGGTAGAATTACTATTCTGACCATACTAATAATGGAATGGAGAGACAGAGAGTTTGTGTAACTCCCTCAAGGCCACAAAGCTAGTAAATGGAGAAGTTGGAATTTGACAGAAATGGTATGCTGTAATTGCCCTATGTTTGCATCTCTTAGACCACCATTCAGACCATGTCCCCTGTTATCTACAGTACTATGTAAGGGAACACCAAAAGTTCCCATGGGTTTTTCAGTTGTGAATGTTTGCTGAGACTGAGGATCTATAGTCTTTCCAAATACCACTGGAGTATTGGCAGGATGAAAACCTATCCAGTATGCCTCAGCATGACTTTACCTGTTGAAACAGAAATCCTGGTTATTGACAGGAAAGTGGCAGCTGCTCTAGCCTCTGAGTGCCTTCCACTTCCCAGTCCCCACCCTTGCAGCACTCTGATAGGATTTCCCACAATGCATGAAATAGTGTGCTAACACTGACATAACCAGGGCCTCTAAGACCTTATTCCACTTTTCTGGCCAGCGTCTGTTCTGATTGCCAGTAGTAGCTGCACCATACCAGTTGGAATAAATTTTTGAATATGCATCTGGATATGAGACAAACCGAGGTTCTTGGGAAGAGTCCTGTGATGGACATCCTATATTGGGCCATAATGAACTGTCATCTCAATTTCTCAGAAGATCCCCAAAGTGGAGACAGCTGTTTAGGAAATATATCTGCTCTTGAGGATCCCGCTATTATTCATTCATCTCCACCAATACCAAGGATTTCATGTGAGGTGAAAACATTAGTTGTAAGTTAACATGGTATATAGTATCAGCTCTCAGTCAATAACTTTCTCCAGTGTACCCAGCCCCAGAAACTAACCCTCTAGCCCTAGTTCTCACTGTTGTTACTGGCAGCAATGGCCACTTGATGGCTGGGGGAGATCCTTGGTCAGTTAGAAGGAAGGATCAGGTATGGAGAAGCACTGAACTGACACTGATTTATACTTTCTTAAGTTGATGGAGAGCCACCGGATTAGACCATATAACCTTATAGTTTGAAGAGTAAATTGTTTGACAGAAGGCATAGTGCTAATAGAAAGAAATAAAAATAGAGAAATTACATTTGTTTCATGTTCAAGAGTGTAATTATTGAAATAGTATTTCTCCACTCATATTACAATATGTTAAGACATATCAGAGGTGGAAGAAATCATGAAAATGATTTAGGCTGACCTCTGACTCTCTAAAGCATTCTTAAAATGTGCCATCTAGTTGCATTAGGTAATTTCATGAAGAGGAAATCAACATTTTACAAAGAAACACTAATTTTTAGAGATAGTTCAACACTGAATGGTCTTTCTTATATTTGCACAGTGCAGTGTAATTTGTAAAATACTTGTATCCACATTATCTCATTGTTTCATCATTACTGCCCTGCAAGGACTGAGGGTCATCTTTTAGGACATCTATTTCGATTGTCAGAACCTGGAAAATAATAGAAAATGTAGGCAATTAAATGAAGTTATTCTGACCTCAGTAGAGCACTCTGAAAAACATAAAATGGAGCTTCTTCCCAATATTTTGTTTTCTTAAATCTCTCACATTTTAATAAAAGCAAGATACAGCAAAACTTACGACTTACCACTACAAATCTAGTTAATCAAAGACTCAATTAAGATTTTTCTTTGTTACCAGCCATTATTGGTCTATGCCATCTCCCCTTCTCTTAATTCTATTTCTATTCATGCTTTGGAGATTGATAATGACAAAAAAGAAACATTTGTCTTCCTAGCAAGCATGCCCCCACCACACACACATGCACACACACACACACTCCTCCACCTCATCTAACTGTTTGAAAACTATCAATTCCAACTACTTGAAATTTTAAAATATAGACGTGTATTTGGTTTAACACTTGCCTTTTGAAAACTAAAATACTTCCAAGTATGTCATTAACCTTGGTGTGAGCTATTTAATCAATTTTTTTAACATTTTGGTAGCAATTAATATTTTTTTGCAGAAATTATTGAACATTCTTTTTTGCTTTTATTATTTTTAACTGACATATAATTGCACATATTAATGGGGTACAGTGTGATATCTTGATACATGTATACGATGTGTAATGGTCAAATCAGATTAATGAACAATTAAATATTTAAACAGAAATTTGGGTTAGAGAATAGAGCAGAGAAAAGAAAGGAGTAGAGAGGTGAGTTTTCAGCATATAGTCCTTGACGAGTGGAGATCCAGGCCCGGTTTGAGATATGTGTTAAGTAAGGAAAAAGAGGAGGAGCAAGAATCAGAAGACAGCATGGGAGAGGAAGAATCAAAGACCATCTGCTATTTTGACACTGTCTGGGCAACTTCTGGGGTAAGGATCTAAATACTTTGCCCAGCACTCACTGTAAACACGTCCTTCTAGAGGCTTAAAGTCTAGATGGGTGGCTATAAGTATCATCAAAATATGTATTTACATAAACACAGCCTAGATAATACATATAAACATTTGTCACAGTAAATTTGTTAAATATTACATGATAGAACTAAAATATGTCAGAGATGTTCTGGTCAAAAAGATGTGCTTATATACAGAGGAAAAGGGAGCATGCTATGTGTAGAGAGGAAATCCAATATAAACTTGACTCCATTTATTTTTCCATTCAATATTTGTTTATGCCATGCCTACTATGTGCAAAAGATAGTGCTGGTAGTGTCTGAAGAACAGTTGCTGACCTATGAGGCAGAAATGGAGAATGTTTCCAGGCAGATCCTAAAGAGACTTTGGGATGCTTATTTTTAGACTACTTCAAGAGGCCTTTGAAAGACACACTAAACATATTGGGTTTCATCTTGTAGGCATTAGCAAGGCATTATACAGCAGGTCCTTGAATAACATTGTTACCTTCATCATTGTTTCATTATAAGGCTTATGAAGAAATGAATAAATAAATGAATACAAATTGTTGTCAAATAAAACATCAAGTTTCCCACAATCATACAAATGAATGACTGTAAATAATGCAGTACAAAGCGCTCAGTGAGCCCAACACATTCATGATTGCGTTTGAACTGCATGGTGGTAGGAGATGCTCCTGACAATGTGGTCTTTGCAAACATTAATTCCTTGATTTAACTCACTATGCTGAGACTACCATCACTCACTAATTCATGAAAAATTGAGCAAATAATTATCTGGCTTGGTTTTAATTAATCCTTCTTAAATGTACTAATAGCTCATATTTATTACAGTGTTTAATAATGGAAAAGTTTAGGGTCTTATTTAGGAGATGGGGATGTTTTGTGGCCAGAAGTAGGCCATAGGGGGCTGTGCATGGTGCTGCATACCTGTAGTCCCAGCTGTTTGAGAGTCGGAGGCAGTGGATCATTTGAGAGCAAGAGTTTGGGGCTATAGAGTGCTGTAATGGCGCCTGTAAATTGCAACTGCACTCCAACCCAGGTAACATAGCAAGATCTCATCTCTTAAAAAGAAGGAAAGAAATATGCCCTGGAAACTTAAATCTTGTTGATATTAATGAGACTATGTGTTAAAATTGGTTTTGTTATATGGCATTGCACTTGAAGTCACAGTTTCTAAGAATATATTGACAACATTACGTGAAGACTTACAGTGAATACATTTCTGAAGAAAACACTATTTCCATTTAAAACTTTAATGCTCCATTATTGAAATGGCAATTTTAAGAGAAGATTTCAGTAAAATGAATGCTGTTAAAAGGAACCTATAATTCCCTAAGGGAGCAATATTAATTAGAGAAATATGTGCCTCTGTATTAATACAATTTGCATTTCATTTTATGGTTTATTTTTTGCAAACAGTTTACCAAATGATTGCAGTTGCAGATGGTTAAATTTTTACCGTCAGATGGCTGCCATGGCTGATATTACAGAAATAGGATAGAATCTGGTTCTTTATAAATAATAGAAAATCAGTGTTAAGCCTACAAAAAAGCATGACTTTCTACTATGGCTGGCCCTTGCTGTAAATGAGCCCAAGAGAAGGTAACAAGAAATCAATCTGTGGGAATGTCCATATTAGCTAGGAAAGACTGGTAAGTCAAATGTCCTCTTTCTGTCTAGACAGGAGCTATCCCTGCTCTCATGACTTTCTTTAACAGACCTGGTCAGTAAAAGTTTTGGAGCAAGGTGGCTGTGAAAAGAAGATGCTAGAAGATGGCCAAATAGGAACAGCTCCAGTCTCCAGCTCCCAGCACGAGCGACACAAAGGACAGGTGATTTCTGCATTTTCAACTGAGGTACTGGGTTCATCTCACTAGGGAGTGCCGGACAATTGGTGCTGGTCAGCTGCTGCAGCACGACCAGCGAGAGCTGAAGCAGGGCAAGGCATCGCCTCACCTGGGAAGCACAAGGGGGAAGGGAATCCCTTTTCCTAGCCAGGGGAACCGAGACACACAACGCTTGGAAAATCGGGTAACTCCCACCCCAATACTGTGCTTTACC
The DNA here is from genome assembly GCF_037993035.2 of Macaca fascicularis. Classification (NCBI taxonomy): domain Eukaryota; kingdom Metazoa; phylum Chordata; class Mammalia; order Primates; family Cercopithecidae; genus Macaca; species Macaca fascicularis. The sequence continues at coordinate 63,587,995 of NC_088383.1, read as the reverse complement.
AAGGGTCTTAGCAAACGGGCACACCAGGAGATTATATCCCACACCTGGCCAGGAGGGTCCCATGCCCACGGAGCCTCCTTAACTGCTAGCACAGCAGTCTGCAATCTAAGGGCAAGGCAGCAGCGAGGCTGGGGGAGGGGCGCCCGCCATTACTGAGGCTTAAGTAGGTAAACAAAGCCGCTGGGAAGCTCAAAGTGGGTGGAGTTCACAGCAGCTCAAAGAGACCTGCCTGCCTCTGTAGACTCCACCTCTGGGGACAGGGCACAGCTAAACAACAACAACAACAACAACAACAAAAAGTAGCAGAAACCTCTGCAGATGCAAACGACTCTGTCTGACAGCTTTGAAGAGAGCAGTGGATCTCCCAACACGGAGGGTGAGATCTGAGAATAGACAGACTGCCTGCTCAAGTGGGTCCCTGACCCCTGAGTAGCCTAACTGGGAGACATTCCCCACTAGAGGCAGACCGACACCCCACACCTCACACGGTGGAGTACACCCCTGAGAGGAAGCTTCCAAAGCAAGAATCAGACAGGTACACTCGCTGTTCAGCAATATTCTATCTTCTGCAGCCTCTGCTGCTGATACCCAGGCAAACAGGGTCTGGAGTGGACCTCAAGCAATCTCCAACAGACCTATAGCTGAGGGTCCTGACTGTTAGAAGGAAAACTAACAAACAGGAAGGACACCCACATCAAAACCCCATCAGTACGTCACCACCATCAAAGACCAGAGGCAGATAAAACCACAAAGATGGGGAAAAAGCAGGGCAGAAAAGCTGGAAATTCAAAAAATAAGAGCGCATCTCCCCCTCCAAAGGAACGCAGCTCATCACCAGCAATGGATCAAAGCTAGATGGAGAATGACTTTCACGAGATGAGAGAAGAAGGCTTCAGTCCATCAAACTTCTCAGAGCTAAAGGAGGAACTACGTACCCAGTGCAAAGAAACTAAAAATCTTGAAAAAAGAGTGGAAGAATTGATAACTAGAATAATTAATGCAGAGAAGGCCATAAACGAACTGACAGAGATGAAAACCATGACACGAGAAATACGTGACAAATGCACAAGCTTCAGTAACCGACTCGATCAACTGGAAGAAAGAGTACAGGCTTGAGCCACCGCACCCGGCCCAAAATAGGCAGTTTCTTATGAAGAAAGTCATAGTACCAATCAATCTGAAGTCAAGAAAAATGAAAACATTTGACCACATAAAACATCTACTGGAAAGTTTATAATAGCTTTGTTCATAATAGCCCAAAACTAAAAACAGCTCAAATGTCCATCTACTGGCTAATGGATAAACAGATGGTGGTACACCAATGTAATAAAACATGGTTCAAAAAATCACAGACTACTAACACATGCATAAATATGGATAAATCCCAAAATCAAAAACTTTATACAAAATATTATATAATTGCATTTAGATGACATTCTGGAAAAGACCAAACTATTGGAACAGACATTAGAACTGTGGTTGCTAAGAACCAAGGGGCAAGGAAGTGAATTCACCACAAAACGGAAGAGAAGATTTTTTGGAGTGATAGAAATATTCTATATTATTACTTTGATAAAAGTCTTTATATGACTAGATATGCTTGTCAACACTCATCAAATTAAAATCGAGCACAAATTTAGATTTTATTCTATAAATTATAATAAATCTTGCCAAGAAGAAAGAAAAGATGTGGTCATCCCTACTTGTTGATGAGATCTTTTTTCCTTAAAATTTGAATATTTCAAAGAAAGGACTAATACATCTTACGAAAGTGACAATCAGAGCACAGCAAAATAGAGTGGTTAAAGGCACACGTTAATTCTGCTTGTCTGCCTCCTGGAGCATAGACAGACAGTCTTTCTTCCAGGTTCTAAGGAAGCTTGTGCTCCTAGAGCCAGGAATTCCACATCATTTGGCAATGGAGGACTTACAAGGGCCTGGTGCCCATTAAGCTGTCTTATTAGTCAAATTTTACACAACTTCAAGGGTTGTAGGAAAGGTTTATTAAAGTCAAGAATACTTTCTATTCAGCTTTTGATCCTATTGTCGGATAAAAGTTGCAAAAGTTTCCCCCATCCCTGAACATTTCTATCCCCGCTACTCCACTGAGAACACTGAGAAAAATCATATTTCTGAATTTCAGTGACAAAAGTCCTGGAGAAGCTGGACTTGATTTAATACTTGTTAACTATTAAATATTTTTAATAGTTAAGAAATATTTAACATATTAAATATTTTTAATATTTAACAAATATTTAATCAAGTATGGAGCAGTGCTCAAATGTACCTACTGCATTCCAATTTGGTTCATCTTTTAACAAATATTAAATCAAAAAGAAAAAATGATCTCCCAGGTTAGTGGGACCTCAACTTCTGCCTGCTACTTTTTCTATTCTAGGGGCCATGTCCACAGATGAATAATGATGTGGTAATTTGAAGTTTTAAAGTCAAATGGCACTTATAAGGCATCATGTAGTGATGGAATTCTGAATGTTTTTGATAAAAGAAAGAAAAAAGGTTAAAGTGAATGGGAGTAAAGTAAAATGTGATTGATTTGAGATATGAAAGCTTCTGAATGGTAAAGATTGCAAACTATTGATGTAGTGCAGTGATGGCAATGGAGAGAAACTACAGGCTTATTGGTCTTATAGAAGAGTTAGTGCCTACAAAATTGGAGGGAAATCTTTTTGTGGTAAATTTAAGTCTATTTTAACTCAGGAAAATTACATACTGTAGTAACTAAGAGTTTCTGTTTTAGAGAATGACAGACCTTGCTTGAAATCTTAATTCTGCCACTTTCCAGGTAAGTGACCTCAAACAAGTCACATAAGCTCTCCAAATCTCTATCGAATCATCTGAAAATGAGGAAGATGAACATTATCTAATAAGGTAAGTTGAAGAAAGCATAAGAAAATATATGCAAAGCACTTAACATGGTATTGGTTAATACTAAAGCTTAAGAAATAGAAATCAAATTGTTCTCATTATCATTATCATCATTAAATTTTACCTACAAATCAGGAAGGATGCAGATACCCAGTTTTCAGACATACACCTGGTGGCACTGAATATTTTTGTTTTTTAATGAGTATGTATAAGTATGTTTGTGGATGTTTGCATTTATAGGTAAATGTTCATCTACATCACTAAATTAAAAATAAAAACTATTTCTAAGAACAAACAAACATTTGAATATTGAGATTACAGAAAACGAAATGTCTGGACTATAAATACTTTATTCATGGTATATTAAAATCAATATAAATGAGCATGAATGAGTTATTTGTCACACCAATAAATTAAAGAAACACAAAATACAAATATGAACTGTTAAAATAGCTACGAGCAACACTGAATCACAAGAAAATACATTTTCTCTTTATTTCTCACAGTCCTCCATATAGTCAAACTATTAACCCACAAACTGGTTTTCAAAAAAGAGATCACCATACATTATCAGTAGAAATTAGAGAAAGTCTCTAAAATGTCACGCACGCCTGTGTGAAGAGACCACCAAACAGGCTTTGTGTGAGCAATTAAGCTTTTTAATCACCTGGGTGCAGGTGGGCTGAGTCCGAAAAAGGAGTCAAAAGCAAAGGGAGATAGGGGTGGGGCAGTTTTATAGGATTTGGGTAGCTAGTGGAAAATTGTAGTCAAAGGGGTTTTTTCTCTTGCGGACAGGGGCGGGGGTTACAAAGTGCTTGGTGGGGAGCTTCTGATACTCATTTTCCAGGAGAAGGAATGTCCCAAGGTCAGTTGATCAGTTAGTGTGGGGCAGGAACAAATCACAATGGTGGAATGTCATCAGTCAGGGCAGGAACTGGCTATTTTCACCTCTCCTGCAGTTCCTCAGTTGCTCCAGGCTATCTGGATGCATACGTGCAGTCTTGGGCTCAGAGGCCTGACATAAAAGACCATTTTTTATTTTGTATTTTTTTTTTCTTTCACAAAATTTAAATTGTATTTAAATTTGTATTCCCATTTGAGATTATGCTTTGAAAATTACTGGGCTTCCATAATAGATAGAAGGGGAAACTTTTCAATTAAAAACTATATTGTAGAATGGAAACATAAGCGAAGCATCTAATTAGATGCCTCCCTAACCCACCACCACTAAACTCCACATATATTCAAAAGGAAGTTTTTATATCATCACTAGACGTTTGATGCGAAAACATCAAACATTTGCTCCACATATAACAGAGAGCTATTAGAGGGATAACTTTAACCAGGGTCTCATTTACACCTCCAACTTGCCAGGAATTAATAGAGGAGATGTGTGGAGAATCTCGGTACAGTTTTTAGTCTTGAGAGGCAAGAGTTAAAGGAGAGGGCAGATGGAAAGAAGAGCACTTGAAGTCCCGACAGCACTGCTGTGCAGTCACTCAGGTGAATACCTCCTTTGGGGCAGCTCCTGTGCACGGTTGGAACTGCCACTTCAGTCACTGGAAGCAGCCCTAAGCTGGGCATTTCTCTCAGGTTGTGGCAGCAGTCAGCCAGAAGGGACGCTATGATCCTAGTCAAACAAAAGAGTTAACTGCAGAAATCAGCAGGCTCAGAGGCTTTTGAACAAGAAAAACCAGAGTGGAGAAGCTGCTCACGTAGCCTGGTCCCTCAGTATACCATTTCTGGATGCCAGAACTAGCCGTGTAAATTTGCATCAGTCTGTTGTTGAGCTTCATACCTGATCGAAGTATACTATCAGAAACCAAGCAGTGCTAAAAGAAAGAGAAAAGGAAATGAAGGCACCCAATTTGTGGGCAAACACCTAGCTACTCCGGATGGATGTTCCCTCACTACAGTAATCATTTAGACAAAAACTGGCTTAAGAAATATATATAATTTTATATATGTATGTATCCCTGTGCCTGTATTATATCTATATTTATGTGTATATTTTCATGTAGATATTTATCTCACTATACCTATATACCTAATTGTAAAAATTGAGAGCCTTATTCAGCTTTTGTGTGCTTAATGAGATTTCTGAAACTAAATTTTATTGGAAAAGAATATGAAACACAATTTTAAGATTACTAGTAATAGATACATAGACAAACACATATCAGCATTAGACAAGATGCTCCTGGTTGGATCCCAGTGATACATGTCCTTCCAGAAGGCAAGCAGCCAGTTCATACAAAGTAAGTAATGCCATGTGTGTTTACGGGTTTGTGTGTGTGCGTGTATACATACAGAGACCACAATTATTTATAGCCCAAATCAGTAATTTATGATTACCTGCAAATTGTGTTCGCATACCTTAACACTGTTTTCTTCTTGAATTATTCCCTGTTGTAGTTCAGAAATTTTTAGGGCAAGAAATGGTTTCACAGTAGGAATTCTTGCGTTTAGAATTATTCTTGCAGAGATACAAGACAGCATTGCCATTACAGCTGGCTTTAGTACGTTGTTTCGTTTCTATTCGAAAAACAGTAAAGGGCAAGTGGCCAAACACGTTAGCCCCTCTCCACTGCTGTGTCCGCCATGTATGGATTTTCCAAAAGCAAAATGTAAATATGATCAATCCTTTAAAGCAGGGCTGGCAAAACTTTTTTCCTGTGAAGGGCCAGATAGTAAATGCTTTGGGCTCTGTATGCCATATGGCTTCTGTCACAACTATCAACTCTGCCACTTTGGGGCAAACACTGCCACAGACAGCTTGAGTAAGCAAGAATAAGCATGAATCAGCATGACTATGTGACAAAATCAGGCGGCAGTCCAGATTCATCTCTTGGGCAGTAATTTACCGACCCTGAGTTAAGAGAATGTATAGTCCTCATGGTACAAATTAATTTCAAATGAGGACATAAGCATATCTGGTAAATAATTTCCTGTGCTTTTCTTTATGTTGCACACTTCAGGATTAAAGAGTTTGCAGAAGTAAACCAGTTTAATTCAAAGAAGATTAATAATACAGAAATCTGTTGTGCCTTTCCACCTTGCCAGTCTAGTCAACAGAGCCCAAATTATTTTGCCCAAAAGCCTTTTGCTGTGTGACTCAAATACACCTATACAGCTATCTACATACTAGTTTAGTCTCTTAACCTGGCCCAGTGTTTTTGAAGGTATATTCCATAGAAGAAATTTCTGAAAGACATTCAAAACAAAGGTATCCTCTGGTTATAAAATTAATTAAAAGTGCAAGCTATAGATCTCTCTTGGATGTGCATTTTTTTTTTGTCATATTAAAGGCAGTGAGAAATTCTGCAGTAAGTAAATCTATTTAATCTATTATATGGCACTTTGTGTGTCACATAATAGATGCTCAAGAAATACTATCTGATATTCTGGGAATAAAAGTGAAAAAATGTAGACAAGGCAAAAAAAATCAATGAGGAAATCAAGCTTGAAATATTCTCCCAAGAGTATAATAGGGGAGGAAATGAAGAGCGTCTGGTTAGTACCATTAGCCTCTTTCAAAGTAAATGTGTGTGAATCATCTTTAACTCTGTCATGCAATTTTCTTCTTCACATATTGCCCTCATGTTTATCTAAAGAGACTAGCACTTAAAGATAAGTTAATCCGGAGTTCAAGTATCAAGTGTCAGAAGAATCTTTATGAAAAACACAGAGTTTTTACAACTTATAAGCAGTTTCCAAGGTTTGAAACATGACTGGCCTAGCACCAGGATGAAACTCCCTTAGAGGCACCTACTATTCAGGCCATGGGTGAATGCTTCCAGAGAGGTGAAAGTCCTGCTTAGGAAATCTGAAATTAGCTAAGCTGTAATTGTTCAGTACTTTATTATTCTTGTTTGCCAGCCCTAGTCAAAAGTATATTGATTCAAATATTCTCTCCAGTTACCTCAGCCTAAACTTACTTTGTAATTCCTTTTTCTCACCCAACAGTTTCACCCATTACTTTTAAACTACTGTGTAACAAATACATTCTTTTTCTTTTTTGAGAGTCTTGCTCTGTCAGCCAGGTAGGAGTACAGTGGCACGATCATAGCTCACTACAACTTCTGCCTGCAAAGTTCAAGATTTGCCAAGTATCTGGGACTACAGGTGCATGCCACCACACCTGGCTATTTGTAAAATTTTTTTGTGGAGACAAAGTTTATCAGTGTTACCCAGGCTGGTTTCGAACTTATGGGCTCGAGAGGTTCTCCTGACTTGGCCTCCCAACGTGCTAGGATTCTAGGTATGAGCCACCGTGCCAGGCCATTTTCTTATATTTTCAATCTCTTCATACAATTTTTCCTCCAACTCTAAGCTTTTAGAAAAGATCTTCCATGGCATTGCTTTTCCTCTCCTGTCCTCTCAAGTAGATTATGTGCATATCACACACCAGAAATCACTCAGGGTGGAGAGGTGAGTTTGGTGTTATGCCATTTTCCTGGCCCTTTCTTTCTTCACACTACATTGTACTCTCTCTAGCTGGTGGTTCATGCCAGACTACTAGAGCAGCTGCGGCCTCTCTCTACTGTGGCCATCTATTCACTTCCAATTCATGTCTCTTGATCTTTTCACCCTTTGTCCCTGCCCCTCTCAGAGGCTAGAGTAGGTTTACTTCCAGCTTACTCTCACTGAATCATATAATTTTCCAAAACTAAATCAACATATGATTCTGGGTCTACTGGTGTGTATTTGCTAGTAGAGTGTGGCTCCTTGAGAGTAATTATTGTCTTTTTAATGTCATTATTGTGCCCTAATATTTGGCACTATGCCCACAAATTTTGCTCTATTAAATATTTGTTGAAGAACAGAATGATTGTAGGATGCTGCAGGACAAGAAGATCCCAGGCTTCATCTCAAACACATCATTAGTGATGTTGATGTTTTTTACCATGATCTTCAGGTCTCCGTAAGTTCCTCTAATTGCCAGTAGCTGCTGGGTTTGCTGGGTTTTTGCTCATTTATATATCTCAGAGAGCTCATTATAATCATTTTTTTTTCACTAATTCTCTGGCTTCTGGTTCAAGTTCTATGCTCTATCTAAGGTGAATTATCAGTAATCAGAAGTTAGGATAAGGAAGAATATTTAGGTGGATAACTATCCATTCAGCCTAAGCAGGATATGGAACCAAGTAATCTAGAAATTTTTGCTGCCTCTCATTACTATGGAGAAACCTTCAAATTTGCTGCCTACTAACCCCACTTATTTAGAATCATATCATCACATTCCAACCTCAATACCCGAGCTCTGATACCATCAGTACACTAGGTCACTTCACCTTGAATTTATGGGGTGTTTGAGTTTCTATTTTGGTGCTGGATGAATAATCGATGAATGGTCCCATATTAAGAACTTTGGTTCATAAAGACTGTTTGGTGTCTTCCTCGACCTATTATTGCTGGACAGTCCTCCTAAATCTACATAAGCTCTAGGATCACCCAGGCTACTTTCTAGAAACTTCAAACTCTAATGCTATTTTAATTTGCCCCTGCTCTGACCCCTACATCTGCCTCTTCAATGCTAAGTAATCTGAGTTCCTACCAAAGCTTACTGTTGATGAAGGCAGCCCATTGAAACATCATTTCTTCCTAAAGGACCAGAGATTTCAAACTATTTTCTTTTTACTTGAATCTTACCTTGATTCTAATGACCCTGGATTTGGCTGAATTTCAGTTAAAATTCTACAGTTGAAAATTGACTCATTTATAATTTTTTCCTAAGCTGCTGTAAGTCAATTTAAATTAATCAAATTAAATCAATTCAAACACTCTTAAACTAAATCTGTTCAAATAAAGAATCATTATAAAATGGCACAAAAAGCCTAAATTACCCTATAGTCCTATCTCCCCAAATGAAATTTATGTACTAGGAGCACTTACCCTCTCTAAATATATGGCAATACATGTTTCAATTCCCTTGGCCCATCCTTGACCACACTGGGTGTATCCAGTCATTTTTCCTAGAGAACAGTAAGGAAGAAAGTAATGTGTCAGGTTTTGTATTTTTTGTTTGTTTGTTTGTTTTTCAAATGAGAAATTTTCACACACACACCCATTCTTACAGATTTACTCAGCAAATTGTTTGCCACCCACCCATTCCTAATTTAATTTTTGTCATCATTTGATTGAAATATTCTGTTTACAATGCCGTCTGCATATGGTACTTTTTTGCTCTTTACACAGTGTTTGTTGTGCATAATGTTGAAGCATATATTTTTCTAGCCATATCACATGAGAAACCAATGGGTATACTGAGAAACCATACTTGCTGATGAAATTGTCCCTTTGCACCCCCTGAGCTACAGATCAGATTTTCCCTCAATCTCTTTATGAATCATTTGTCTCTAACTTATTACATTCGGATGGACTCTCCTCTGGAATTCAATGAACTCAGTCAAACATTCACACTCTGTGCTACCCCACATATACCTGTTGTTCGATAAAGTTGCCCCCGAAAAATTTGTTCTCTTATTCCACAACAGCCAACACACTTACATTCCAGAACTGGCTAGGACATAAATACGCACCACTTATATTCTTAAAGAGCACCACTTGTGAAATAAGGGCTTTAAATCATTGTCAAGAGGAAGAAGCTTCTATTTTAAAGCCAAACATTTAACTGCTTACTGTATATAAGCATTCTATGTAGCTTACATGATGACAAAAGCTTTTATAGTAGTGTGTAGAGTTTGGTGTATTTAAAAATCTATTCACTAAAAATGTCCCTGGACCAGTCATAAGAGAGACAGAACAAAACAAAACAAAAAATCTGATAGGAAGACCTTGGACATATATGGAATGTGGTAAATCTTATACATTGCATCCCAACACAGGGGCAAGGTCAGTGTTTTATATATATAAAGCCACTTTAACTTGAAATTAGGTCTGGTATTGAATTGTAGCTGTAGCTAATTAATTGTGACTTTGGGAAGGTAATTTAACTGCTTTGACCTGTAAAAGAAGGAGAGATAAGTCTGCAAAAAGTGTGTAACAGACTTGGTGCAGCTACCAAAAAAAAATTCTGTGACCGAATCTAGCTGAGTAGTTGATACATATCAGATGATCAATCACCATAGGCTTTTCATAGGATATTAACTGCAAGAAGAAAATCCTTGAATATATCTCTTAGAAGACATCCTTATTTGGGAAAGAGTCATTAAAAATGGATAAAATAAGTGTATGAGAAACATAAGCAGAGAAACATGAATTTATGAAAATGATGCCTACATATATTTTTCTTAAGCCAGTGCAAACGGAGATAAATTTCCAGTTCTCCCTACAAAATAATCATCAGCTCAGAAACTGTGGGATAGTAGATACAGCAAAACACATGGAACAAGGAAGCTTGACTATGTCCTACATGTAATCTGAACCTCCATTTCCTTATCTGTAATATATCTAACTCCCTGTTGTTTTGACTAGGAGTTAAAGGTATTGAATAATAGGTGATAATGGTTCCAAACCATCAAGTGCTGAACTATGCAAGTTATCACTTAGTCAGTCCATCAACAAAGCACTTAGCAACTGCCTCTTCAGAATTTAATTTAAATTCCAGGCTTAGTTCTTTTGAGGATTTAGGAGCAAGTGCCACCAAGATAAAGATTCTGTAATTTTAGCATACATTTTCCATTGGGATATATGATTAGTCAAAAGTAATATAAAATGTAAAGCATGTATTAGTCGAGCTAGAACCAGGCCAAACAGCTGACACGTAAGGCGAGTAGTCACTCAAGGCTGAAGTGGGTTGATGTGTCCTCACCCCTGTCAGATGCTTAAATATGAACTGCTCGTTGTGGGTTACGAATACAATATTTTTTCATATCAATTTTTCCCTGAAGAATTCACACTTTGCCACCTCAATTTTGTGTCTAATCCACACCTCAACCACACTGATCATAATTTTGTATAAACAGCTTCAACTGTCTCAAAATACTTTAACGTTTTTTCTTTTTCCAAATAAAATGAATGCTATTCAGAAGTTCCACACAATCACCTCTATAAAGGGCTAGTGACATTTCTTTCCTAATAAAGTCAGCTATTTGCTGTCGATTTGAGTGACAGCAAAAGAACATCAAGGAATGAGGTAATTTTTGGTCACATTTGCCTCCTTTATAGATCCTAGAGCCAATTTTGTAAGCCTAAGCTAAACATTTGTTTCAATGCTTTGTAAAAGACCTTACACACTTTCTTCTAATGGCATCAGGCCCTTGAAAGAATTTGTAATCATCTCCTTGAATTCCTACATAAAACTCGACAGCAACTTCTAAGGAAATCAAAAACACACAGACAATATTTAAAACAAAACTAGATATCAAGGTATCCCCATACCCTGCAAAACACACCAATAGCCACAAAAATAGACATTATAGCCATTCTATGTGGCAAGACAAAGAAAGCAATGAGAGTGGCCTCTATTGGAACTGAGAACAGAAAAAACTCCAAAGAACCAGCAGATGTTCTCTGTGAAACTTAAAGGCGAACTGGAGAACAGCAGCTGAAACTGGAAATAAGTTTCAACTCCATAGAACCAGTGAGTGTGAGGGGCCCAGAGGAAGACAAACTAAACAATTGGAGCAGCCCATGTCCTAAGAACTCCCCAGAGACACTCTCCAGTGCTCCCTTTTAGTACGGCTCCCTCACTGAGCAGAAACCTTTGGGAGCTGAATCAAAACGGAGCAGGAGAGGACAAGAGAAAGGAAAACATGAGGTCTACACAAAAGTGGGAAAAGGAAACACAACCAAGAAATTCCAAAAATTCAAGGCACAGAAGAGGGAGTTCTGCGAAGTTAGAAAAGCTTTCTTGAAACTTGCCTCATTCTAAAAAGGTAGATCAGAAAAGTTAATTTCACAGAAAAACACACAAGTCTCGCATTATAGACGCAAGTTTATTTCTCTCTCTTGTAAAAGAACAAAGATAACAACAACAGAAAACATACTTATATTTGAAGCAACAAAAAAGCATCAAGGTTAAATCTGAATCAAAGTTATTATAAGAAAAAACATGAGAACCAGGAGCTTGAGAGGTGCCCTCTAGCCAATGAGTGCACACTGCAAGATGAGCCCACCAAACAAAGCAAAAATGTAACCTACTCTTTCAAAATAAGCTAAAAGACATTGAGAAGATATAAGGCATGAAATAAAAATATGAATCAAAATGAACAAAACTCAGAAATAAGATCACCAAATGCCGGAAAGTATAATAAATAAATATCAGAAATTAGGGCTAAACCTGAAAGAATAAAACACATTTTTTTTGAAAAAGATAATGTCTTAAGAAATGGAAGACGAAAGAGAAAAAATAAATTAAAAAATATGAAGAGATTAAAAAGGAATTGAGACAGTGACAGATATTGACAATAAGCAAAAGAGGCTGCCATAGGAAGGGGATGTGTCTCTGAACACAAAACCAAAGCAAGGGAAAAATAACCTTGGCTTAAATTTTTAAAAAAGAAAAAGGAAAGAAATAGAGAAAAAAAAATCATCTGAAATCGCACATTAAAAAACTAGCACATACTTGAGACACCTGAGGATATCCACCTAGAAATACGCAATATCAAGGCATGTGCTAATAAGATTACTGGATTTTTGAAAAATTTCATTTGGACATATAGGAAACAAAGCCTCTGAAATATAAATGAAGTAAAATTAGAGCTACAATAAAATTTTCAACAACATTTTATACCAGAAGGAAATAAAGTGACATATTTAAGATATGTAAAATTATAAAGATGACTTTTAATTTACAAAGAGAACAAACTGGCAGCGTTATGCAAAAACTCTGAGAATATTGTCGCTATGAGTCCTTCCTCCAGAATCTTCTGGAAAACAAACTTCAAATGACCATATTGACTAAAGACGTTATCATCTCAAAAAAAAAAAAAAAAAAGGTGGTAAGTGTTAGATATAGTTTCCCATAAAATTAAGAACAAAACCAAATACCTTGAGAGGGCACATTTATAATATATAAATATTAAAAATCACTCTCAACTCTCTTCCCCACCGGATACCCTCAAAATCTTAATCTTTCAAAAAACTTCCATTCACCTTCTGTTCCTCCATATCCACATCAGCAGTGTCTTCCTATAGAGATGTCAACCTTCGTAGTCACCTGTTACAGCTCCCCAGGCTTCAGGATGTAAAAAGAAATCTAACTAAACAAAACAAAATAAAAAACAAACAAAGCTACAGCTGGCTGAAACTGCAACCAAAATTCCTTTACTCAAGGTCTTCCCATTACAAAGGGAGTATGAGATCAGATTCATTTAGCCTCTTGCTTCCTGGATCATACTAGAGCAATCTACTGGCATGGTTTTCTATGGCAGCTGTACTTCAGAAATGAAAACCATCAATTTTGCCATCTTAGCATTTACCTAGGCCTTTTGGGTAATAGCACAGCTCAGATACAAATACTCACAGACTGGTGAGTTTTCTGCTCTCAACTTTTTAGTATTAAGGAAAACTAGTGAGTAAAAATCCATAATCCAGAGGTTAAAATTTATCAACAGTGCTAGTCATGGCAACCTAGACATAAAATAGAAAAATATGTGAAGTGAAGGCTGGGATTAGTGGCTCACACCTGCAATCCTAGCACTTTGGGCGGCTGAGGTGGAAGGATTCCTTGAACCCAGGAGATGGAGACCAGCCTGGACAAAATAGTGACACTCCGTATACAGACCCTCTCTCTACAAAAAAAATTTTTAAAATAAGTTGGGCATGGTGGCGTGTGCCTGTAGTCCCAGCTACTCCAGGGGCTGAGGTGGGAGGATCACCCACCTAGGGTGATCGAGCCCAGGAAGTCAAAGCTACCGTCAGCCATGACTTCCCCACTGCACTCTAGTCTGGGTGACAAAGCAAGACCTTGTCTCTAAAAAATAAAATAAAATAAAAAAGTAAAGTAAAATAGGACTAAAAATATCACCAGCTCAGAGTTGGCTTCAGTGTTAATTAAGTTAATATCTTTTAGTGCTGGAGCAGCACATGTCTTATAATAAGCCAAATAGTGGTGTGTTTTCTATCACTGTTGTCTGTATTTTACATGAGAGAAATAAATTTCTGTCTCGCTCAGTGTGATAGGAGGCTTTTCTCTTATGTTCAACTAAATTTGAACTTAAAAGTTGCCTGATTGCTTCAAGTCTCAGCTCTAGCATTATCTTCTGTGTGAAATGCTTCAACAGAGTGAATTAAACCTCTACTCCAGAAAGTCTCAAGAGTATACTGAAATATCTCCCTGAGAGGCTTTAGCATAAGTAGACTTTTTGCTTCTTTGTTTCCTTGCTTTTATTTAATTTGTTTTATTTGACCCTTGCTCCGTGTACATCATCCTTCCTTTGTTACAAATTATCAGCTTATTTTTTTGTAATCCTGCAGGAATCACAGTGCTTATCACAGATATTTGATAAATGTTGATTAAATGAATGAGTGAGTCCATGAAAATATAAATGAAGCTATCTCTAATCATCAAAGGCAATATGTCACTTGAGATATATCAAGGAGCATTTTTTTTCTTTCTTTGTCTGTCTTATTCTTTTTTACCTTATGCTTGGAGGGGAGATTCATTGTTGAGTAAGCACCTCATACACTGAGATGTGTCTGTGGCAGGCAAAGCTCACCAGGGGCAGAAGATGGCTCCACACAGAGCAAGTCCAGGATGGCTCACTGCTTCCTGGGGAGATGGAACGGTGTTGGCTGTGGCCTTCTGGAGGCTCATACAGTGAGAACCACTGAGAATGAATTTCTGAAAACTCATCATAGCTCTCTGCAGCCTCAAACTCCTGGACTCAAGTGATCCTCCCGCCTCAGCTTCCCAAAGTGATGGGATTACAAGCATGAGTAAGCATTGCTTACACAACAATGAATCTCCCCTGCAAGCATAAGGTAAAAAAGAAAGAAAACAGGCAAAGAAAGAAAAAAATGCCCCTAAATGTATCTCAAGTGATATATTGCCTTTTATGATTAGAGATATCTTCATTTATATTTTCATGGACTCACTCATTCATTCATTTAATCAACATTTATCAAATATCTGTGATAAAACAAGCACTGTGATTAATGCAGGATTACAAAAAAAAATAAGCTGGTAATTTGTAACAAAGGAATGATGATGTAAGGGTCAAATAAAACAAATTAAATAAAAGCAAGGAAACAAAGAAGCAAAAAGTCTACTTATGCTAAAGCCTCTCAGGGAGATATTTCAGTAAACTCTTGAGACTTTCTGGAGTAGACGTTTAATTCACTCTGTTGAAACATTTCACACAGAAGATAATGCTAGAGCTGAGACTTGAAGCAATCAGGCAACTTTTAAGTTTAAATTTGGTTGAACATAAGGAAAAAGCCTCATATCACATACGACAGTGCCTGGTCATAGTCCCATTTTAAAGGTAAGGAAATTACCGGCACAGAAAGCTAAGTAACTTGCCAATGGTCACACAATAAATAGTGGATATGGAACATGATCCCTTCCAGTCCGGTTCCAGAGTTAGGAGCTGGACCTCCCAATTCCTCTGCAAAATGTGGTTTTGAGGGAATGAAAGAGACAAACGTGTGACATTTTTATTGAAATCTCATAAACTCTGCTGCAATATGTGGACATCCTCAGAAATGTGTAATTGAGATCACTGCTCACAGAAAGTAAAGACCACATTTTCTGAGGGTGTGGAACATAATAAAACAGAGGTGGGGGCTTATGTTTGTCATATATGGTATGAAAGGGAAAACGAAATACTTCCGTAAAAGGAACACAGTGACCCTGTTGGGAAATGTGTACTCTGCCACTAGCACTGATGACATAGAAAATAAAGAGATTTGAAGTTCTATGAAATTGGAAAATTTGACAGAAATTTTAGGAGTTTCAATACAAAAAATAGCAAGTTAATTGAAAGGGGAGAGGGAAGAGGGAGACAGGGAATTCTCTCCTTCCAAATTCCCACAGTTCAGAAAACAATTGAAGCATCTTTAGAGGAAGTTGCAGGTGCAAATCTGGAAGGTTAACAAGAAGAACAAAGCTACCCCAATAGGAGGTAGTTCAAAATTGGAGTTGAATTTGCAGAGGAGAGTCCTGAGTAACAGTCATGCACATGATAAAGACTGTAAATGAAAGAAAGGCAGGGGAAAGAGGAAACAGGAAGCAAGGAAGGAGATTTTTATTTTCTATCTTCTCAAATGAGACCCCAGCAAACTAAATTCCTTTAAATGTGCACGCTTAAACGTGAAAGCCATTCACCATCCACACAGAGAAGCACAGATTTGCTCAGCAAATTGTTTGCCACCCACCCATCCCTAATTTAATTTTCTTTCTAGTGCTGATCTTATTAGCTTCGTGAAAGTGCACATGAGAACATGACACTTTTTCATTAAATGGAGTTTCATAGCACTTAATAAAAATACCTTCTGGCAGAAAATGAAATGGCAAGCTCTATATTTATGTGCTAAATGTCACTTAAATAAGTCAAAAAGAGTACACGCATACTCAAAGATGATGTTTTTGCACAAGTAAAGGATCATGATGGTATTTTCTACATTTTATATTTTCTTCTGCAAAACGTAAGTAAATCTAAGCAAGTTTTCTTTAGTGGAAGACATAGCTGACCTTCAACAACCAAGGCAGCAGTGAGAAGAGACAGAGAAAAATCCTACATACCAGTTCATGCTACAAAGGTTTAAATGCAGATTACTGTGGTGTACAGATTTCTTCAAGGCTAGATCCCTTGAGATGGGCAAAGATTGCATACCTGCTACTTTCTTCACCTTATGCTTGTGGAAGCTTTTGAGAACCGAGGATGGAGTGCTTGGTGTGCAGCAATTCAGAACACTGAGATAAAGATGTAAAGAAGGGAGATTTCCATTCGTGGTCTGGAAAGGGACCTGTCAGCCTACCTGGTTCAAGTTGTTTTTTAGGTGAGAAAACTAGGCCTAGAGAAATTAACATATGGAGGCTTACATAGAAAATGGCAAGTTCCTCTGGTTGTTTTATGGTGGTGTAGATGCATATTTATTAACACAGAAATAATTCCAACAAGAGATTAAGGGGTATGTTCGTGATAATTCTGGAAAGAGATAAATCAAAATGTTTCTCCAAGCCCCTTTGTAGTTTTTAGGTGAATATTTTATCATTTATTGTTCGATTTTGTTTGTTGTTATTTTCTGAAGGTTAGAAACAAATATGCATTACTGTGTAATGAAAGAAGAAAAAACATATTTGGATATGGTGTTCTTCATCGCTTATGAAATTAGTGAAGTTGGAAATGAGTTTAGACTGGCCAACCTGATGAGGCTGCAGTATAAAATATGTGAGAAGTAGTTTGCACAATGGGCATTTCATAAGGCTTTTGCTTAGAGCTGGAATGTTCCACAGGGAGAAGACGAGGTATTAGTGCTTTGTACTAAAAGCATGGTCCCTGGAGTACATGCGGGGCATTTACCTAGGAGTCTGACTAGAAATGCAGATCTGAAGTGGGCCCTACCCAATCAGAAACTTCGTTTTAGCAAACTCTCTACATAATTCCTAAGCACAGTACAGCTTCAGAATCACTATTCTAGACTACAGTATAAACCTTTGAAACAGAAAGAGTTCCCTTATCCCCCTCAGAGGGCGTGCCACAGGGGAGTGGCTCCCTTCTTTGGAGCATGCAGATGGGCAGGTCATGGGGAGCATCTTTGGGCTCCTACTCCAGACTCCACGGCAGCGTCTGGGATTGAGTGTTTACAGCTCCCAAAGCCCCAGTGGGCATGCGTTTCAGTGCGCTCTTTCAGCTTTGCTGTCTGCAGGCGGCTTGTGATAAGAGCTCAATCAGATCCTCTGCCTTATCTCAAGAACAGAGGGCTTTCTGTATCCCGGGGTTCTTGCCCTAATGTACCAGAAAAATTGGATCACACGTGGGCTTGGAGGATGGGTGCGAGATTTTACTGAGTGGAGGAGGCAGTTCTCAGTGAGTTGGATGAGGAGGTCAGCAGGGGGATGGAGTGGGAAGACGGTCATCCCCTGGAGCTGGGCCGCCCAGCCGCCAGACTCTCCTCTGACTACCCCCTACTGAATTCCACATCCTCCCGCTGCCGATGGCCTGCAGGTGTTCGCTGGTGTCTGTGATTTTCTGCTCCTCTCCACGTCCAGCTGCTTGTGTGTGTTCCTGCTAGGGACTCTCGGGTTTATATGGGCACAGGATGGGGGGCATGGTGGGCCAGAGTAGTCTTGGAAAATGCAACATTTGGGGATGAAAACAGGAGTGCCTGTCCTCACTTAGGTCCATGTGCACAGGCCTGAGGGTGGAGCCTTGGCCAGGGACCCCACCCTTCTCTACCCAGCACTTCCCTGCCCCTCCCCCATATCACCTTCACTGCATCTAATCACTGATTGAGTTTTGGGAGGAGGCATACAGAGCAGAGGCGTAGAAAAAAACTGTCTGATGCAGAACTGGGAAAGAATAAATGCAGTTGTAGGGGATATGGGTTAGATTTCTATCCTAGCTCAATCTAGATGACTTCTTTAACAGGTTTCTTTCTTTATTTGTAAAAGGGACTAACAGCTTCTCCACTTTATGAATATTTTCAGCATGAAATGAAGTATTGTGTACGAAACATACGGCAATATACATGACATGTGAAAGATAAGGTTTCATTCACGCCATTTTCATTTTTCTTACTGTAAAATTTTAGGGTCACGTTTGGTGGTTTTATAGTCCTACTGCAAGTAGATGATATTAAAATACAACTAAGAAGACATATTATGTGGCTTCAGGCTGCAGCTCCAAATTTATTAAGTGTCTGTAATAGTCTGATACAAAGTCTTGTAGAACTCAGACCTTGACAAGAAGGGCTTGGACACTTTCCCTTCGTAAAAAAAGGACGTAATGATGAGGTTTAATTGCAATACAATTAGAGCTTTTGATATCAAATTAATTTTCATTGATAGTGTTGGTCTTGGCAGAGAATGTAGAATTTATGAAATTAAAGCCCCATGAGCGTATGTACAGTCGCTTATAGCTTTTTATGCAAATTGAAATTCTGGCTTCATTTTCCATTGCTGGAATCAAAGATTAAGGATAATAAAGCTTTTTAACTTAGCTAAATTAGTTAAAGGCATTTTATTGTATCAAACCATATTTGATCGAAGGCCATACTTGACAAAGTATCTCCACTTTAAATAATTATTCACAATAAATTTACAAAATTTGTTTGTGTAGAAAGATAATCTGGAGGTATGGTTCTCTTACAGTTTTAAAAAATTATTGGCCGGGCGCGGTGGCTCACGCCTGTAATCCCAGCACTTTGGGAGGCCGAGACGGGCAGATCACGAGGTCAGGAGATCGAGACCATCCTGGCTAACACGGTGAAACCCCGTCTCTACTAAAAAATACAAAAAACTAGCCGGGCGAGGTGGCGGGCGCCTACAGTCCCAGCTACTCGGGAGGCTGAGGCAGGAGAATGGCGTGAACCCGGGAGGCGGAGCTTGCAGTGAGCTGAGATCCGGCCACCGCACTCCAGCCTGGGTGACACAGCGAGACTCCGTCTCAAAAAAAAAAAAAAAAAAAAAAATTATTGTGCCTATATCTTACCTGGTACCATTAATGTACTTACTAATCCCACATGGTTTAACTAGCATGAATACTGAAACAAAATCTTATTTTTAATGGTTAATAAAAATATTTTGTATTTAGGCCAATAAAAGCAAGTCTTTTGAAATATAACACTAGCTGCAGAAAAAAAAAAAAGAAGCAATGCATGTTTTGAACCAATAGAATCAGTGCATGTCGCATTGTTTCGGGGGGCGGAGCAAGATGGCCGAATAGGAACAGCTCCAGTCTCCAACTCCCAGCGCGAGCGACACAGAAGACCGGTGATTTCTGCATTTTCAACTGAGGTACTGGGTTCATCTCACTGGGGAGTGCCGGACGATTGGTGCTGGTCAGCTGCTGCAGCCCGACCAGCGAGAGCTGAAGCAGGGCGAGGCATTGCCTCACCTGGGAAGCCCAAGGGGGAAGGGAATCCCTTTTCCTAGCCAGGGGAACTGAGACACACAACACCTGGAAAATCGGGTAACTCCCACCCCAATACTGCGCTTTAAGCAAACAGGCACACCAGGAGATCATATCCCACACCTGGCCGGGAGGGTCCCACACCCACGGAGCCTCCCTCATTGCTAGCACAGCAGTCTGTGATCTACCTGCAAGGCAGCAGCGAGGCTGGGGGAGGGGCGCCCGCCATTGCTGAGGCTTAAGTAGGTAAACAAAGCTGCTGGGAAGCTCGAACTGGGTGGAGCTCACAGCAGCTCAAGGAAACCTGCCTGTCTCTGTAGACTCCACCTCTGGGGACAGGGCACAGTAAAAAATAACAAACACAGCCCAAACCTCTGCAGACGCAAACGACTCTGTCTGACAGCTTTGAAGAGAGCAGTGGATCTCCCAACACGGAGGTTGAGATCTGAGAAGGGACAGACTCCCTGCTCAAGTGGGTCCCTGACCCCTGAGTAGCCTAACTGGGAGACATCCCCCACTAGGGGCAGTCTGACACCCCACACCTCACAGGGTGGAGTACACCCCTGAGAGGAAGCTTCCAAAGCAAGAATCAGACAGGTATACTCGCTCTTCAGAAATATTCTATCTTCTGCAGCCTCTGCTGCTGATACCCAGGCAAACAGGGTCTGGAGTGGACCTCAAGCAATCTCCAACAGACCTACGGCTGAGGGTCCTGACTGTTAGAAGGAAAACTATCAAACAGGAAGGACACCTACACCAAAACCCCATCAGTACATCACCATCATCAAAGACCAGAGGCAGATAAAACCACAAAGATGGGGAAAAAGCAGGGCAGAAAAGCTGGAAATTCAAAAAATAAGAGGGCATCTCCCCCGGCAAAGGAGCGCAGCTCATCGCCAGCAACGGATCAAAGCTGGACGGAGAATGACTTTGACGAGATGAGAGAAGAAGGCTTCAGTCCATCAAATTTCTCAGAGCTAAAGGAGGAATTACGTACCCAGCGCAAAGAAACTAAAAATCTTGAAAAAAAAGTGGAAGAATTGATGGCTAGAGTAATTAATGCAGAGAAGGTCCTAAACGAAATGAAAGAGATGAAAACTATGACACGAGAAATACGTGACAAATGCACAAGCTTCAGTAACCGACTCGATCAACTGGAAGAAAGAGTATCTGCGATTGAGGATCAAATGAATGAAATGAAGCGAGAAGAGAAACCAAAAGAACAAAGAAGAAAAAGAAATGAACAAAGCCTGCAAGAAGTATGGGATTATGTAAAAAGACCAAATCTACGTCTGATTGGGGTGCCTGAAAGTGAGGGGGAAAATGGAACCAAGTTGGAAAACACTCTTCAGGATATCATCCAGGAGAACTTCCCCAACCTAGTAGGGCAGGCCAACATTCAAATCCAGGAAATACAGAGAACGCCACAAAGATACTCCTCGAGAAGAGCAACTCCAAGACACATAATTGCAAGATTCACCAAAGTGGAAATGAAGGAAAAAATCTTAAGGGCAGCCAGAGAGAAAGGTCGGGTTACCCACAAAGGGAAGCCCATCAGACTAACAGCAGATCTCTCGGCAGAAACTCTACAAGCCAGAGAGAGTGGGGGCCAATATTCAACATTCTTAAAGAAAAGAATTTTCAACCCAGAATTTCATATCCAGCCAAACTAAGTTTCATAAGTGAAGGAGAAATAAAATCCTTTACAGATAAATAAATGCTTAGAGATTTTGTCACCACTAGGCCTGCCTTACAAGAGACCCTGAAGGAAGCACTCAACATGGAAAGGAACAACCGGTACCAGCCATTGCAAAAACATGCCAAAATGTAAAGACCATCGAGGCTAGGAAGAAACTGCATCAACTAACGAGCAAAATAACCAGTGAATATCATAATGGCAGGATCAAGTTCACACATAACAATATTAACCTTAAATGTAAATGGACTAAATGATCCAATTAAAAGATACAGACTGGCAAACTGGATAAAGAGTCAATACCCATCAGTTTGCTGTATTCAGGAGACCCATCTCACATGCAGAGACATACACAGGCTCAAAATAAAGGGATGGAGGAAGATCTACCAAGCAAATGGAGAACAAAAAAAACAGGGTTTGCAATACTAGTCTCTGATAAAACAGACTTTAAACCATCAAAGATCAAAAGAGACAAAGAAGGCCATTACATAATGGTAAAGGGATCAATTCAACAGGAAGAGCTAACTATCCTAAATATATATGCACCCAATACAGGAGCACACAGATTCATAAAGTAAGTCCTTAGACACTTACAAAGAGACTTAGACTCTCATACAATAATAATGGGAGACTTCAACACTCCACTGTCAACATTAGACAGATCAACGAGACAGAAAGTTAACAAGGATATCCAGGAATTGAACTCATCTCTGCAGCAAGCGGACCCAATAGACATCTACAGAACTCTCCACCCCAAATCAACAGAATATACATTCTTCTCAACATCACATCACACTTATTTCAAAATTGACCACATAATTGGAAGTAAAGCACTCCTCAGCAAATGTACAAGAACAGAAATTATAATACACTGTCTCTCAGACCACAGTGCAATGAAACTTGAACTCAGGACTAAGAAACTCAATCAAAACTGCTCAACTACACGGAAACTGAATAACCTGCTCCTGAATGACTACTGGGTACATAACGAAATGAAGGCAGAAATAAAGATGTTCTTTGAAACCAATGAGAACAAAGATACAACATACCAGAATCTCTGGGACACATTTAAAGCAGTGTGTACAGGGAAATTTATAGCACTAAATGCCCACAAGAGAAAGCTGGAAAGATCTAAAATTGACACTCTAACATCAAAATTATAAGAACTAGAGAAGCAAGAGCAAACACATTCAAAACCTAGCAGAAGGCAAGAAATAACTAAGATCAGAGCAGAACTGAAGGAGATAGAGACACAAAAAAGCCTCCAAAACAATCAATGAATCCAGGAGTTGGTTTTTTGAAAAGATCAAGAAAATTGATAGACCGCTAGCAAGACTAATAAAGAAGAAAAGAGAGAAGAATCAAATAGACGCAATAAAAAATGGTAAAGGGGATAACACCACCGACACCACAGAAATACAAACTACCATCAGAGAATACTATAAACACCTCTATGCAAATAAACTAGAAAATCTAGAAGAAATTGATAATTTCTTGGACACTTACACTCTCCCATGACTAAACCAGGAAGAAGCTGAATCCCTGTATAGACCAATAGCAGGCTCTGAAATTGAGGCAATAATTAATAGCCTACCAACCAAAAAAAGTCCAGGACCAGATGGATTCACAGCTGAATTCTACCAGAGGTACAATGAGGAGCTGGTACTATTCCTTCTGAAACTATTCCAATCAATAGAAAAAGAGGGAATCCTCCCTAACTCATTTTATGAGGCCAACATCATCCTGATACCAAAGCCTGGCAGAGACACAACAAAAAAAGAGAATTTTAGATCAATATCCCTCATCAACATTGATGCAACAATCCTCAGTAAAATACTGGCAAACCAGATCCAGCAGCACATCAAAAAGCTTATCCACCATGATCAAGTGGGCTTCATCCCTGGGATGCAAGGCTGGTTCAACATACGCAAATCAATAAATGTAATCCAGCATATAAACAGAACCAAAGACAAAAACCACATGATTATCTCAATAGATGCAGAAAAGGCCTTCAACAAAATTGAACAGCCCTTCATGCTAAAAACGCTCAATAAATTCGGTATTGATGGAATGTATCTCAAAATAACAAGAGCTATTTATGACAAACCCACAGCCAATATCATACTGAATGGGCAACAACTGGAAAAATTCCCTTTGAAAACTGGCACAAGACAGGGATGCCCTCTCTCACCACTCCTATTCAACATAGTGTTGGAAGTTCTGGCTAGGGCAATCAGGCAAGAGAAAGAAATAAAGGGTATTCAGTTAGGAAAAGAAGAAGTCAAATTGTCCCTGTTTACAGATGACATGATTGTATATTTAGAAAACCCCATCATCTCAGCCCAAAATCTCCTAAAGCTGATAAGCAACTTTAGCAAAGTCTCAGGATACAAAATCAAAGTGCAAAAATCACAAGCATTCTTATACACCAGTAACAAACAAACAGAGAGCCAAATCATGAATGAACTTCCATTCACAATTGCTTCAAAGAGAATAAAGTACCTAGGAATCCAACTTACAAGGGATGTAAAGGACCTCTTCAAGGAGAACTACAAACCACTGCTCAGTGAAATCAAAGAGGACACAAACAAATGGAAGAACATACCATGCTCATGGATAGGAAGAATCAATATCGTGAAAATGGCCATACTGCCCAAGGTAATTTATAGATTCAATGCCATCCCCATCAAGCTACCAATGAGTTTCTTCACAGAATTGGAAAAAACTGCTTTAAAGTTCATATGGAACCGAAAAAGAGCCTGCATTGCCAAGACAATCCTAAGTCAAAAGAACAAAGCTGCAGGCATCACGCTACCTGACCTCAAACTATACTACAAGGCTACAGTAACCAAAACAGCATGGTACTGGTACCAAACCAGAGATATAGACCAATGGAACAGAACAGAGTCCTCAGAAATAATACCACACATCTACAGCCATCTGATCTTTGACAAACCTGAGAGAAACAAGAAATGGGGAAAGGATTCCCTATTTAATAAATGGTGCTGGGAAAATTGGCTAGCCATAAGTAGAAAGCTGAAACTGGATCCTTTCCTTATTCCTTATACGAAAATTAATTCAAGATGGATTAGAGACTTAAATGTTAGATGTAATATCATAAAAACCCTAGAAGAAAACCTAGGTAATACCATTCAGGACATAGGCATGGGCAAGGACTTCATGTCTAAAACACCTAAAGCAACAGCAACAAAAGCCAAAATTGACAAATGGGATCTCATTAAACTAAAGAGCTTCTGCACAGCAAAAGATACTACCATCAGAGTGAACAGGCAACCTACAGAATGGGAGAATATTTTTGCAATCTACTCATCTGACAAAGGGCTAATATCCAGAACCTACAAAGAACTCAAACAAATTTACAAGAAAAAAACAAACAACCCCATCAAAAAGTGGGCAAAGGATATGAACAGACATTTCTCAAAAGAAGACATTCATATAGCCAACAGACACATGAAAAAATGCTCATCATCATTGGCCATCAGAGAAATGCAAATCAAAACCACAATGAGATACCATCTCACACCAGTTAGAATGGCGATCATTAAAAAGTCAGGAAACAACAGGTGCTGGAGAGGATGTGGAGAAATAGGAACACTTTTACACTGTTGGTGGGATTGTAAACTAGTTCAACCATTATGGAAAACAGTATGGCGATTCCTCAAGGATCTAGAACTAGAAGTACCATATGACCCAGCCATCCCATTACTGGGTATATACCCAAAGGATTATAAATCATGCTGCTATAAAGACACATGCACACGTATGTTTATTGCGGCACTATTCACAATAGTAAAGACTTGGAATCAACCCAAATGTCCATCAGTGACAGACTGGATTCAGAAAATGTGGCACAGATACACCATGGAATACTATGCAGCCATCAAAAAGGATGAGTTTGTGTCCTTTGTAGGGACATGGATGCAGCTGGAAACCATCATTCTTAGCAAACTATCACAAGAACAGAAAACCAAACACCGCATGTTCTCACTCATAGGTGGGAACTGAACAATGAGATCACTTGGACTCAGGAAGGGGAACATCACACACCGGGGCCTATCATTGGGAGGGGGACGGGGAAGGGATTGCATTGGGAGTTATACCTGATGTAAATGACGAGTTGATGGGTGCTGACGAGTTGATGGGTGCAGCACACCAACATGGCACAAGTATACATATGTAACAAACCTGCACGTTATGCACATGTACCCTAGAACTTAAAGTATAATAATAAAAGAAAAAAAAAGAAATAAAAAAAAGAAAAGAAGATGTTAGATCTCAGTTTCAGCCAACATTGTGCGTTGTGACCAACTGTCCAGTCTGCCCAAGACTATCCTGGTGACAGCCAGTGCTAGCATTAAGTACAGCATTTTTTTGTGAGAATGAATATAAAGGGGTTCCAGAGTGATGTAGGTCATCCTCCATCTGTCAGTAAAATCTGGGCATCAGTGCAATCTTTTTAAGTCTAGAACATGCTGAGCTGTGGATTATTGTTTCATTTTTGTAGTTAGGAATAAGTGAAACAAGTTGTGTATGAATGCTGTTTACTAACACTGTTCAGGATAAAGCACCATTTCAAAAACGATTTTGCATATTAGCTAAAGTCATTTCTAATAATCTCCACTTATATAAAAAGAATTTCGAATTGCAAACTAAAGTTATAGTGATTATCAACTAAAGTAGGGCTTCATTCCAAATTCGTATCAGTGCAACTCACCTAGATGCAGACAGTCAGGCAGACAGTGCTAAATCAAGCACAGGGTTTTCTTCAATATTTATTAAACATTTGACAGATTCTTGTTAGGCCTTTTCTCTGTTCTCTCTACTGGGCTTAGGGGTAATAATGGGAAATAAAACATAAAAGCCTCTATAATCATAAAGATGCTAAGATTAAAAGTGGAGAAGTATGGAAGGAATTGAGCACAGGAGCGAACTCGTTGGGCATAGATGTGGTTACAGACGTGTGTGTGTAGGAAAGAAATGGAAGGCTTCCTAGAGAAAGCAATGTTTAAACTAAGATCTGTAGCATGTATAATACCTCAAGTTATTTAGGAGATATCATCATCCAGTCTTGGCAATACATTCATTGACAAGGTATAGAGTGTTGAAAAAAACAAGCGATATGGTTTGGGTCTGTGTTCCGGCTTAAATCTCGTGTCAAATTGTAATCCCTAATTCTCTAGTGGGAGGTGGAGCCTGGTAAGAGGTGATTTAATCATGGGAATTTTTTCTCCTGAATGGTTTAGCAACATAAACTTTGGTGCTATTCTCGGGATAGTGAGTGAGCTCTCATAAAATATGGTTGTTTAAAAATGTGTAGCCTTTCCCCTTCTCTTTCTTCTTCCCTTTGATGGTCATGTGAAGTGCTGGCTCCCCCTTTGCCTTCCAACATGATTCTGAACTTCCTGAGGCCTCCACAGAAGCTAAGCAGAGCCAGCATCATGTTTCCTGTACAGCCTGTGGAATCGTGAGCCAATCAAGCCTCTTTTCTTTATAAGTTACCCAATCTCAGGTATTCATAGCAATGCAAAAATGAACTAATACAAGTAATTTCTAAGTTTCTTTCTAGGGCACCTCACTGCATGCTATTCTCATTGCTTAGAGATAGCAGGTCGGTGCAGAAAGACAGTGAACTTAGGTTTAAAATAAAAACTAATTGACCCAATGGCAAGGGAAACAGTTACATGGGGGGCCACAAACTACCGGCAAAAGGTTCAAGGATTGTCTTCTGCAGTGAAAGGCGGCAAGATCTAGACATTTGTGCAGAAAGGTTTATATTCCTAACAACAGGACATGGAGCCAGTTGTCCTCTCAGTCTAGGAAAGGTGATGGGTTTGTTTTGAGCAAATAAACACAATCATGTGTTAAACTGCATTGACAGGTGGATAGTACTCAGAATAATGAATTTAATAACATGTTCTATTCTGCATTTTTAGATCCTTGCTACTCAGAGTTGCTGACTAACCAGTAGCTTTGGCATGACAACAATTTTGATAGAAGCAAAGAATCTAGGGCCGCCTCCTACCTGCAGAACCAGAATCTGAACCTTAGAAGACCTCGGGCAGATCACGAGGTCAGGAGATTGAGACCATCCTGGCTAACACAGTGAAACGGCGTCTCTGCTAAAAATACAAAAATTAGCCAGGCGTGGTGGCGGGCGCCTCCAGTCCCAGCTACTCAGGAGGCTGAGGCAGGAGAATGGCGTGAATCCAGGAGGCGGAGCTTGCAGTGAGCCGAGATCGCACCACTGCACTCCAGCCTGGGCGACAAAGCGGGACTCCGTCTCAAACCAAACAAACAAATAAACAACAACAAAAAACCTCCAAGAGATGGGACTGCACATTAAATTTACAAAGTGAGCTTGAGGCTATCCATACCATCCTACTTTTGCTTCTGAACTTGTCTCTTAAGAAAATCCGAACCACCTGAAAAAATTTGAAAGGAGTATAATCAGAATGTTGAGGAAATTTGACACATCACAAGGAAATGTTTAGCCAAGAAATAGGCTAGCATACAATAAAAACAGCTTTTCAAATTTCTCAGTCTGTCATTTAACTCAAGTGTTAAAAAGCAGAACAATGAGTAAAACAAATCACAAAACAACAACAAAATCCCTAAGGGAAAAGTATGCCTAATTATTTAGTGGAGATGATAGCCACAGTATCTGCAAATTCTCTAACACAGGAGATAATACCAAACAGGAAGAAGAACTCCATTAATATTTATTTTGTCAATTAGTATGAGCCAGGAACTTCACTGTGTTTTCCATGTTTCTCATTTTACTGGATGCCTGGCTTTATAATCCTTACAGAAGATAAAAAGCAAAGAAAACATAGTGCAAACAGAAAAAGACGAAACACTAAAAGCCCAGGCTGCTTTCATTACTCCTATTGGCTTGATTCCATGGTAATTAGAATGGCCGCAGTGAGCTTTTCTCTTCCATTTTACTGCTGGTGTCCAGTGTTTTGTCCTGAGTCTCCCATCCCCTATCCCCTCCTCCCAATGCTAACCACTATATTTTTCACCCAATTTTTTATCTTTATTTCCTACATGTGGATGCACAGGTTCTCTTCCATTTTATTAGCTGGCAATTTTGAAATCTGTAAGAGGTAACGGGATTTGGGCATGGTTTATGTTGGCTATTATGCCTTGTCTGGGTTGAATGCTGTGCAAGGTGTAGGGACGTCTGCAAGGTCAGGCTTCAGAGCTTTTATTAGCCTTGGATCTCATTTGGTTTCAGGCTACACACTGATGGTGCCTTTCTTCTTGGTGATATTTCCTTTTGAAAGAAGATGCTTTCCATATTTCAAACCTCAGAAGTGCACTGCATGAAGTAATACAAAAGAAATGAATCATTGGTTGCTGTTTTATCACCAAGGCTCATTACATAAATAATACGGGGTTTTATAGTAAATATGCACAATGGTGTTTACAATGAGTTGGCCAGTAAGCTTGTGAAACTTCCACGCTACAAATTGTCTTAAATGCCATGACAGAAGTAATGACCTTGTAAAAATCAAATGGAAAAAAGGATAAGTACTGTTTTTTCTTCTCGTAATTCATGCTTGTAACTCTGGAACTGGATGTACAAATTTTTACTATAGCCTGGTTGGTCTAATGCAATTCATGAGAGATACTGTGTGGTAATTGTATGAAAGAACTTCCCAACTCTGGGGAGCCAAGCTTTGTTAGAAGTTGCATATATATATATATATGCGTGTGTGTGTGTATATATATATATGCGTGTGTGTGTGTGTGTGTATATATATATATATTTTTTTTTTTCTCAGTAGCTCCTTCATTACCTAATCACCTGAAAGGATCAAAGTTCTATCTTTTGAAGATTAATGAGAAGGGAAGAAAGAATGCAACTTATACGTCATCTACTGTGTACTGGGAAACTTAAGCAAATTTTATTTAATCCTTACAGCGACATTACAAGGAAGCATTATTATTACATTTTAGAGTTGAAGAAATGGAGCTAAGGTGATGTCAACAGTTCGCTACCTCTGTACCTGCCATGTTGTACACACGCTGAGTTTTTCATCTTTTCAACAATATTATATGAAGAGATCATTATCTCCATTTTGTGGATGAAATGGTGCTTGATAGGAGTGTTTTAAAATGTACATTTTTGACCTCTTTGAGTCTTAGTTACATATATAAAAGGGTTTCTCTATTTGACACTATTAACATTTTGGACTAACTTTTTGTTGTAGGGGGCTATCTTTGTTGTGGGGGTCTATCCTGTGCATTGTAGGATATTAACTAGTATTCCTGGCCTTTTCATGCTACTATAGGCACAAGGTATATATATCCCCACTCCAAACAATGTGGAGACAAACTAACAAAAACTCTAAACATTTCCAGATATCTCCTAAGGGGCAAAATCACTCCCATGTGAAAGCAGTAATGCAAAAGGATAACCACTGCAAGCAAGCAACAATTCCGGGATGCTAATGGAGATCCTGAAGACTGCAAATCCTTTGGTCACTTAAATAATTATTAAGAAATAGTAATTATAGCTAATATTTCTTTAGTGTATGCATATGAAGTAAATACTGTTATTATTATTATTTGGCTATAGGGAAAGTGAGGCACACCAAGGTTAAATCATTTCTCTAAGGTTGAAGGCCCAGAAGTGGTAAGGTGGTGACTTAAACTCAGATAGTATGAGGTCAACGCATTTTTTATACACTCCACATTTTCTCATGTTAGACACTCTTGGTGAACTATCCAGGAACCACTTCCAATCCCTTCTGCCTTGTAGGAAGAGGTATCCTTCCATCAGAGGGGCTTCTGATGTCAGAGATTTGATTTCCCTTTCCATATATCAGTGCCATAATCCACTAATCCATCATGACTAATGGGTTTGACTTGTGGTGATATTATGGCTGCTGGTGCGGGACATTCTTGCAATTTTTTTCTCTTAGATAAAAGAGAGAGATGTGCTAAGCGAGGCTTCTCCTTTCTGTACCATTTAGATTCCAAGATATGGCATCTATTGTGAATACCACAGCAAAGTCATGGTATGAAAGTCAGGGTTTTGAAGACTAGGAGAAGAAGGGTGAGATCCTTGAGAGCCTAACAGACCCTGGGACTACCTCCTGCAAACATCTATTTTGAGAGACAATAAAACTTCCTATTGATTAAGGCACTGTTACTTTGGCATTATTTAATTTGCAACTGATGTCATTTTAACCTGCATGCTCCAAAGAAGCAACTATTTTAGAGATTTCTTATTTTAACCTTTTTAGGGAACTCAGATGCAGACTATTGACTTAATCATACTCCTTGATTCATGACACATAACCTTCTCTTGTTATAAGTATCTGTATTTCTTTTTACCTATATTTCCCACTAGGAATAAATCTGAAGGTTTTGATGTGTACCTTGTTATTAGCATGTAATTATGTTAAACCTTGAATGGCATTTTGTTTGCATATATTGCTAATTTATATAATAAAAAATAAGATGCATAATAACCAGTATTATGGATCACTTACTATATCCCAGGCATTTACCAAGTGCCTTTCATACATCGACTCATGTAATTCTCACAACAATCCTGTAAGATAGGCACTGTTGTTTTCCAAGTTTCATGAATGAGGAAAATGAGGCACAGAGAGGTATATAAATGATATTGGACTATAGATGTCATTCTGCTTATTACCTTTTTCACCCAGCACTTTGACTTTTAGCTCTAACCACATTGGGCCTGTGCACAGACTTCATTGCTTACGGCATGTTATTCTATTGGGCACATCCTCCACATGGACCCCTAGATGACCTCCAAATTTCTGCTGTCAAAAATAAAGGTGCATTAAATATCCCTATCCATATTCATTAAAATATTCATATCTATAGAATATAGATAGAATATAAAGATATATATAGAGATATATATATCCAGAAGTCATTTACTTTGAGTAAAATACATAACCTGATTATGCTCAGAATGGATGCATTAGACTTTATGATCACCGAGCATGCATGAGGGTTCTATGTCCCTATATACCTGCCAACATATGGCAGTATCCAGCACTGTAATTTTTGTCAAACTATCTAGAGTAAAATAATATCTCATTACATTTACATGTTCATTTTTCTAATCATGTATAAATTCAAATATCTTCCTATGATTTGTAATAGGATTTCTCCTTAAGCCTTCAGTATTTTAAAATGTAACCTATTTTATGCCATGTACATCATTTTCATTCAACACATTGATGAAGTGGGAACATTTGTTCATATGCTAAATATCAATAGCTTATTTTTGAACAATCAATACATAAGAGAGTCTTGGTAGGGAAATTATAGAATAAAAGTAAATCCCCTTTTTTGAGTTGGGAAATTAAAATAGAAAATAAAGAAAAACAAATGGGTATTTCATGGATAAGGAGGTATCCTAATATTCTGGTCATTGTTGTGGCTAAGATTCTTTATTCATTTGAGTTTCATTTATTGCTTAACTCCTAAGTGAAGGTCTACTCTAGACCTTGCATAAAGTATAGGAAAGCCCATGATGTAAAATTGTTCAGTCTGGCATTATTAGAGTCCAATGATATAAACAAAGATTCGTGAACCACAAGCTGAGCCAACTAACCCAGCTGGGACACTGTGATTTGAGTACTCTGGAGAGGATGATGCTTCATTTGGTCACTTCTTAAGGACCTCTTCCAGGAGAACTACAAACCCCTACTCAAGGAAATAAGAAAGGACACAAATGAATAAAAAAATGCCATGTTCATGGATGGGAATAATCTATATCATGAAAATGGCCATACTGCCCAAAATAATTTATAGATTAAATGCTATCCCCATCAAGCTATCACTGACTTTCTTCACAGAATTGGAAAAAAACTACTTTAAACTTCATATGGAACCAAAAAAGAGCCCACATAGCCAAAACAATCCTGGGCAAGAAGAACAAAGCTGGAGGCATCACACTACCTGACTTCAAACTATATAACAAGGCTATAGTAACAAAAACAGCATGGCACTAGTACCAAAACAGATATATAGACCGATGGAACAGAACAGAGCCCTCAGAAATAATACACCACATCTTCAACCATCTGATATTTGACAAACCTGACAAAAACAAGCAATGGGGGAATGATTCCCTGTTTAATAAATGTTGCTGGGAAAACTGGCTAGCCATATGCGGAAAACAGAAACTGGACTCCTTCCTTACACCTTACACAAAAATCAACTCAAGATGGATCAAAGACTTAAATGTAAGATCTAGGACCGTAAAAATCCTAGAAAAAAACCTAGGCAATAACATTCAGGACGTAGCCATGGGCAAAGACTTCATGTCTAAAACACCAAAAGCAATGACAACAAAGGCCAAAACTGACAAATGGGATTTAATTAAACTAAAGAGCATCTGCACAGCAAAAGAAACTATCATCAGAGTGAACAGACAACCTACAAAATGAGAGAACATTTTTGCAATCTATCCATCTGACACAGGGCTAATATCCAGAAGCTACAAAGAACTTAAACAAATTTACAAGAAAAAACAACCCCATCAAAATGTGGGCAAAGTATATGAACAGACACATCTCAAAAGAAGACATTTATGCAGCCAACAAACATGAAAAAATGTTCAACATCACCAATCATTAGAGAAATGCAAATCAAAACCAAAATGAGATACCATCTCATGCCAGTTAAAATGGCAATCAATAAAATGTCAGGAAACAACAGGTGCTGGAGAGGATGTGGAGAAATAAGAACGCTTTTATGCTGTTGGTGGGAGTGTGAATTAGTTCAACCATTGTGGAAGACAGTGTGGTGAATCTTCAAGGATTTAGAACTAGAAATACCACTTGACCCAGCAATCCCATTACTTGGTATATACCCAAAGGATTATAAATCATGCTACTATAAAGACACATGCACACATATGTTTATTGCAGCACTATTCACAATATCAAAGACTTGGAGCCAACCCAAATGCCCATCAACGACAGATTGGACAAAGAAAATGTGGCACAGACACACCGTGGAATACTATGTAGCCATAAAAAAGGATGAGTTCATGTCCTTTGCAGGGACGTGGACGATGCTGGAAACCATCATTCTCAGAAAACTATCACAAGAACAGATGACCAAACACCTCATGTTCTCACTCATAAGTGGGATTTGAACAATGAGAACACACGGACATAGGACATCACACACTGGGGCCTGTCGGGAGTTGAGGGGCTAGAGGAGGGGTAACATTAGGAGAAATAACTAATGTAGGTGACAGGTTGATGGGTGCAGCAAACCACCATGGCACATGTATACCTATGTAACAAAACCGCACTTTCTGCACATGTATCCCAGAACTTAAAGTATAATAAAAAAGAAAGTACCCTCAACTTAATTCTATATACATATCCTTGTCTATGAACACACACAAACAATCTATTTTATTTTTGCCACTGATGCCTGAGAAAAATATAGATGCAAAAGACAGTCCGGTATTTGCAAGGAACTACAAGCATCTCAGTGTTGCTGGGACACAGAGAGTGAGACAAGTCAGGTGAGAGGAGATAGAAGCCAGTCGAGCCTTGTGTGCTGTGTAAAGGAGTGTGGACTTTATCACAGAGCTGATGGGGACCCAGTGAAAAGATTTAAAGGGGGAGGGTTCTGTCAGAATTGCAGCTCAGTGGACGAAGGATTTGAACACTTGAACAAGACGGGATTAAAGAAAGTGACAGGAGTAATTCAGATGACCAAGGATGACTCTTAAGTAGAGCAACGGCAGAAGGTAAAGAGAGGGGAGACTGATTGAGGAAATAACATTGGCAGGATGCATGGATGGAAAAATGAGGAGTCTGAGCAGGGAGAGAGGGAAAGGAGGAGAGCAAAATGAGCTCGAGTCTCCTGAAAAGCATAAATTGAAATGGAAAGAAAAGATGCAAATAAACTGATTACCTGGGAAAGTTCAAAATTTCCTTAGGTCAGGTAGCCCTGATGCCACAGAAATGAGAGTCAGTGCCTGTAACTGCTGAACATGCCTAGACACTATTGTACATGCTTTCCAGAGAGTAATTCATTTAATCCCTACAGGAACTCTATCTACATTTACAGATGAGAAATTAAAGCTAGGTTAGTTAGCTTGCCAGAAATCACACAGAAAAAGCATTAGTCACACATAGGCAATGTGGTTTCAATCTGGGTTCCAGAGGCCATGCTTTTAATAACTGCACTATTCTACCTAGAGTTCCAACTTGAAAGGCCTAGCTAAGTCTCAACCCCCTCTTCAACCCCACACACACTCCAGGCAAGCCTCTGGCACAGCCTTCCACCTCTCTTGCTTGCTGCTGATTTTCACCACTGAGAGGGCATGAAGGTCCAATTTGCTAAGGCTGAGGCGTCTGGCATGGAGACACTAGTGCTCTACAAGCTTCTGGGCTGTGATACAAACACCAATCCTTCCCAACAGCCTCGACAACTCTGTACAACAGCCATGATACATGTTTTTATGTATGTTTCTATTGCAGTGAGTTGGTATCCACCTGCTAAACTGGTACTTTCTCCAGGTGAGAAGAGAGAAGCCTAAAGTTTCCCCTTTTCATCAGAATTTAAAATGAAATTCAGGGCACGTGCCTGTATCTGGTCAAATCTCTTCTCATCAATTAGCTCAGGGGGTAGAGAGCTATAAGCCATAGGAATTACTACTGGTGACACTGGAATACTCTGTATTTCTCTTCTTCATCTTCTTTTTATTTTAGATTTGGGGAATACATGTTATTGTTTGTTACATGAATACATTGCACAAAGATGGGGATTGGGCTTCTAGCATATCCATCACTCAAATATTGAACATTATACCCAATAGGTAATTTTTAACCCTTACCCTCCCCGTTTTATTACGCTCATTTTCAATGTTGCTGCTATTATAGTACATTTTTAAAATTTTATTTTATATAAAATGTCACCAGTTACACACACATACACACACATACACACACATCTATGTACTTGTATTAATACCAGTGATAGATTAACCATGTTCCACAAAAAGAATCTGCAAAGTAAGGGAAAACATATTGGTCTGGTTGGGGGTGGGGATGGGTGCATCGGCAGAAACCTGATGAAAACCAGTTTGTAAAATTTGTATAATAAAAAAAGAGTACACTCAACAGGCTATTTAAGTTACTAGAGGGGACTCATGGACTAGACTACAGAGTTGTCAAGAATAAAAGAGTGATTGAGAATGTGTGTATTGAAGGACGGAGAACCAATAATGTAGGACCAAAAACATTCCATTGCATGTGCAAATATTAGGATGCCTGGTTTTCTAAATACAACAGTTGACTGCTAATTGATGTGCACTGGGGAATAAAAGGGAGATGGGAAACTGACACAAAGTTTGATTAAATCAATGGAACAATTTTTTAATTACTAAAACAATTGAACATTCTGCTGCAGTTTCTCCACTGCAATGAAATAAAACAAAAATAAAAAGCATGACTATTGATTGGTCACAAAGAAAAGTAAATGTCTCTATCAACAGAAAATGTGATGAACTACCTAGAATATCTGAAAAAATTAAAGAAATCCTACTACAACTGTCCAAGTTGAGTAAGTTGGGCAAATATACATCCTGTAAATTTGTATGTCAATACTTTTCCTATTGGCCAGGATAATTAGTTGTGTAATACAGTGGGAATCAAAATAGCAATGTAAATATGAATCACTCAAGATTTGCCATAGGAAACAGACCAATGAAAACATTTAAGAAATATAAAATAGGAGAGTTTTGTTTTCAGCAAGATGGTATAGACATACATTTCCACATCTTTGCCGATAAGTACAGTTAAAACCCTAGACGTTCTATGTAAATCAAATATCAAAAGAATCAGAAAACTCAGGAGAAGAAGAAAGATCAGCTAAAGACCTTGGGACCTCAGAAATGACATGACAGTGTTTCTTTTTTCACTGTCTAAATACAGCAGTTGACTGTTTTTGAGCAGTTGAGCATTCACTGTTTCTTTTTTGTCTCAGATATCCCAGAATTGGAGCTGAAAAAGACAGCAACTCAGAAATGTCAGTGCACAAAAGAGGGGGAAAAAAACACAGAGAAACAGGAATGTGACAGCCTAGCTCTTCTTAGACCATAATTGGTCTACTCTAGTAAAAACCGTGAAGACCTGTGGCCCCTCCACACCCATGCCAGCAAAAACCAAGTGGGGAGACTTCCACCATGATGAAGCTCTAATGAGGGATCCAAGAACCCCACCAGGATGGTGTTTAAAAAGGTCAAATGGAAATCTGGGACTTTCATCTCCACCAGCCAGTAATAACTGCTCCCCCATACTGTCCATGGAGACTACATAGGGATAATAGATCACCAACACACCTGGCAGTAGCAAGGTGTCCCTCTCTCTGTCCCTGCAAACAGGGATGATATCAGAGATGCAGAGTCAGAAATTTCACCAACATTCTGTGATAACAAGCCCACCCTCATTGTGGTCTCAGCAAAAACTACATATCGAACTGGAACACCTGAACCCCCAAGAGTCAGTGGAGTCAGAGTGGGGACTCTAGACTTTATTCATTTTATTATTTTTTAGAGATGAGGTCTTTCTGTGTTGCCTGTGCTGGAGTGCAGGCATGGTCATAACATACTACATATTCACAGGCATGGTCACAACATACTATAGCCTTAACCCCTGGGCTCAAATAATCCCTCTGCCTCAGTATCCCGAGTACCTATAGGTGTCTATAGGTGTGGGCCACTATGCCTGACTGAGGGATCCTAAGCTTTTGCTTTCAGCTGGCAGTAATGAGTCGGCACAATTTCTTCCTCTGCCATAATGGTGCCAGAAAACACACACACACACACATGCACACACACATACACACACACACACACCACTAAAATAAAATATTTAAATAATATGCAGAGTCTTGTAATACAAAAATTTCCAACTTTCATTAGAAATCAAACTCAATAAAAAGAACTATCAATAGATGCCAACGGCGAAATTGTAGAGATGTTAAAAGTATATTACAAATATTTTAAAGTAGCTGTGATAAAAATATTTCAATGAGAAATATTTCATGCATGCTTGAAACAAGTAAAATGTCTCAGCAAAATTTCAAGCCTTAGTAATGAAATAAAAGAGATGAAGACACAAATGGAAATTTTTAAACTAAAAATACAATAACCAGAATAAAAAACTGAGTGGATGGGCGTGACACAACAGAATGTGTGTGTGTGTGTGTGTGAGAGAGAGAGAGAACGAGAGAGAGAGAGAGAGAAAAGTGTAAAGGATCAGTGGACTGAAGACAGTACAGTAAAAATGTCCAAATTTGACTAACAGTAAAAAGACAGACTGGAAAAAACAAGAGCACCTCACAGACCTTGAGATTATAACAGAATATCTAAAATTCACTTCTGAGTTCTGGAAGAAGAGAGAAAAAGGTTAGGACTGAAAAAATATTGGGAAAAATACCAGAAAACTTTCCAAATTAGGCAAGAAATTTAAGCACACAGAATCAAGAAGCTTACAAAATATAAGCAGGATAAACCCAAAGAAATACATTCCTGACAATCCTAATTACTTTTCTAAAATTTAAACACATACATGCACAGTCTTAAAAACAGTGAGAAAATGGTACCTTACCTATATAGACAAAATAATTCAAATAATAGCATATTCATCTTTAGAAATCACAGGGCCCAGAGAAACTATAATAATTTTTTTATTTTATTTATTTATTTTTTTTTTTGAGACGGAGTCTCGCTCTGTCGCCCAGGCTGGAGTGCGGTGGCCGGATCTCAGCTCACTGCAAGCTCCGCCTCCCGGGTCCACGCCATTCTCCTGCCTCAGCCTCCGGAGTAGCTGGGACCACAGGCGCCCACCACCTCGCCGGGCTAGTTGTTTTTTTTTGTATTTTTTAGTAGAGACGGGGTTTCACCAAATAATATTTTTAAGAACAAAGAAAACATATCAATGCAGACACTTATGTCCATCAAAAATATTATTTAAGAATGGAAGGAAATCAAAACATTCTTGGTTGAAACAAAAATAAGAAAATGTATTGCCAGCAAACCTATATACCTAAGGGAAGTTCGCAATAGAAAACAAAAATCATAAAAGAAGAAACGTTGGAACATTAGAAAGGAAAAAATAATGTGATAAGCAAAAATATGGGCAAATAAAATAGGTTTCTTTTTTTGAGTTTCTAAATTATGTTTGACAGGTAAAGAAATACTATCTGATGCAGTTCTACATGTATGTAAAAGGACTTTTGCAAGGCAGTAAGATTATAAGTAAGCAAGGATAAAGTTCATTTTAGCCCATTGAGTGTGAAGGATGATAAATTTTCTATACTTTCTTTCAACTACTTTCTTTCAACTGATAAAATGACAATATAATAGATGGTGATAAGTTATGCTTCTATATTGTAATATCTAGAGCAAACAGCAAACTAGTTATACAAAGACATACACTCAAAAACACTCAAGGAGTCAGGAATAATAAAAAAAGTAAAAACAAGATTAAAGAACAAACAAAACCCAAAAAAATACATAAATAATATTGATAATTACATTAAATGTAAAGAGTCTAAATATAAAAATTAAAAGACAAAGATTCCCAGAGTGGGATAAAAATTATTACTTAAATATATGCTATCTTGAAGAAACTCAGAAATATAACAATATAGGTAGGTTTAAAATAGAACAATGAAAAAATATATATTATACAAGCCTTAAAGAAAATTAATTATTTATATTAATATCAGATAAAGTAGACTCTGATATTTATCAGACAGAGTGGGATATTATGTAATAATTAAAGGGTCAATTCACCCAGAAGATATAACAATCTTAAGTGTTTTCACCAAACAATAGAACTGCAAATATGTGAAGTAAAAACTGATATTATTGGAAAAAAGAAATAGAAAAGTATATAATTATAGATGGAAACTTTATCACACTCCTCTCAATGACTATAGAATGGCTAGACCAAAAAATCAAAAGAAACTGAAATTAATCAATACTTTTGACAAAAATTCTCTAATCAATATTTATTAAACACTGTTAAACTGTAGCAAAAATGACTTTATTTTCTAGTGTCTTTGGAAAATATGCCAAGGTAGATAATATCCTAAGCAATACAGCGAACTTTGACATAATTTTAAGAATTGAAATCATGCAGAGTATTTTATTCGAACACAATGAAATTAGACTAGAAATAAATAACAAAAGATAACAGAAAAATCTTCAAATGCTTGAAAACAAAAGCAAAAACAAAACAGTTTTTAAAATTCCATGGGTTAAGGAAGAAGTTTCAAAGAAATTTTAAAATGAAATTTTACTTTATTTTTATTACTTAAAATATTACAACTTAATATTTTATTACTTAAAATAAAAATGTATTATTTCATTATGAAAAAATAAAAATACAACATATAAAGATTTGTGGGGCACAAATAAAGCAATGATGATAGTGTAATTTACAGCACTAAATTCAGACATTTGATGTGCAGAAAAGTGTTAAATTAAGCTTGATGTACAAGCTTCAGTCTTAAAGCTTGTACATTAAGAACCTGAAAAAGAAAACAAAACCAAAGCAA
This sequence comes from Macaca fascicularis, assembly GCF_037993035.2. Taxonomy (NCBI): domain Eukaryota; kingdom Metazoa; phylum Chordata; class Mammalia; order Primates; family Cercopithecidae; genus Macaca; species Macaca fascicularis. Next base: position 63,547,822 of record NC_088383.1, on the reverse strand, counting down.
GCAGAGGTGGGAAATAACAAAAAATGTAAGACAGAAATAAAGGAAATTTGAAAAGTAAAACAATAGAGAAATTAATAAAACAACAGATTTTTTTTTAATTATACTTTAAGTTCTAGGGTACATGTACACAACGTGCAGGTTTGTTACATAGGTATACATGTGCTATGTTGGCTTGCTGCACCCATCAACTTGTCATTTACATTAGGTATTTCCCCTAATGCTATCCCTCCCCCAGCCCCCTACCCCCTGACAGTCCCTGGTGTGTGATGTTCTCTGCCCTGTGTCCATGTGTTCTGATTGTTCAACTCCCACCTATGAGTGAGAACATGTGGTGTTTGGTTTTCTGTCCTTCTGATAGCTTGCTTAGAATTATGGTTTCCAGCTTCATCCATATCCCTGCAAAGGACATGAACTCATCCTTTTTTATGGCTGCAGAGTATTCCATGGTGTATATGTGCCACATTTTCTTAATCCAGTCTATCATTGATGGACATTTGGGTTGGTTCTAAGTCTTTGATAATGTGAATAGTGCTGCAATAAACATATGTGTGCATGTGTCTTTGTAGTAGCATGATTTATTATCCTTTGGGTATATACCCAATAATGGGATTGCTGGGTCAAATGGTATTTCTAGTTCTAGATTCTTGAAGAATTGCCACACCGTCTTCCACAATGGTTGAACTAATTTACACTCCCACCAACAGTGTAAAAGCATTCCTGTTTCTCCACATCCTCTCCACCATCTGTTGTTTCCTGACTTTTTAATGATTGTCGTTCTAATTGTCATGAGATGATATCTCATTGTGGTTTTGATTTGCATTTCTCTGATGAGCAGTGATAGTTAGCTTCTTTTTCATATGTTTGTTGGCTGCATAAATGTCTTCTTCTGAGAAGTGTCTGTTCATATCCTTTTGCCCACTTTTTGATGGGGTTGTTTGTTTTTTTCCTTGTAAATTTGTTTAAGTTCTTTGTAGATTCTGGGTATTAGCTCTTTGTCAGATGGGTAGATTGCAAAAATTTTCTCCCATTCTGTAGATTGCCTGTTGACTCTGGTGAAAGTTTCTTTTGCTGGGCAGAAGCTCTTTAGTTTAATTAAATCTCATTTGTCTACTTTGGCTTCTTTTGCCACTGCTTTTGGTGTTTTAGTCATGAAGTCTTTGCTCATGCCTATGTCCTGAATGGTATTGCCTAGTTTTTCTTCTAGGGTTTTTATGGTGTTAGGTCTTACATTTAAGTCTTTAATCCATCTTGAGTTAATTTCTGTATGCAATGTAAGGAAGGGATCCAGTTTCACCTTTCTACATATGGCTAGCCAGTTTTCCCAGCACCATTTATGAAATAGGGAATCTGTTCCCCCTTGCTTGTTTTTGTCAGGTTTGTCAAAGATCAGATGGTTGAAGACGTGTGGTGTTATTTCTGAGGCCTCCATTCTGTTCCGTTGGTCTATGTATCTGTGTTGGTACCAGTACCATACTGTTTTGGTTATGGTAGTCTTGTAGTACAGTTTGAAGTCAGGTAGCGTGATGCCTCCAGCTTTGTTCTTCTTGCCCAGGATTGTCTTGGCTATGTGGGCTCTTTTTGGTTTCATATGAAGTTTAAAGTAGTTTTTTCCAATTCTGTGATGAAAGTCAGTGGTAGCTTGATGGGGATAGCATTGAAATTATAAATTATCTTGGGCAGTATGACCATTTTCACAATATTGATTCCTTTCACAAATGTTCTTCCATTTGTTTGTGTCCTCTTTTATTTCGTTGAACAGTGGTTTGTAGTTCTCGTTGAAGAGATCCTTCACATCTCTTGTAAGCTGGATTCTTAGGTATTTTATTCTCTTTATAGTAATTGTGAATGGGAGTTCACTCAGGATTTGACTCTGTATTTATTATTGGTGTATAGGAATGCTTGTGATTTTTGCACAATGATTTTGTATCCTGAGACTTTGCTGAATTTGCTTATCAGCTTAAGCAGCTTAAGCAGATTTTGGGCTGAGATGATGGAGTTTTCAAAATATACAATCATGTCATCTGCAAAGAGAGACAATTTGACTCCCTCTTTTCCTAATTGAATACCCTTTATTTCTTTCTCTTGCCTGATTGTCCTGCCCAGAACTCCAATACTATGTTGAATAGGAGTGGTGAGAGAAGGCATACTTGTCTTGTGCCAGTTTTCAAAGGGAATGCTTCCTGCTTTTGCCTATTCAGTATGATATTGGCTGTGAATTTGTCATAAATAGCTCTTATTATTATGAGATGTGTTCCATCAATACCTAGTTTATTGAGAGTTTTTAGCATGAAGGGCTGTTGAATTTTGTCGAAGGCCTTTTCTGCGTCTATTGAGATAATCATGTGGTTTTTGTTGTTGGTTCTATTTATGTGATGGATTACATTTATTACTTTGCATATGTTGAACCAGCCTTGCATCCCAGGGATGAAGCCCACCTGATCATGGTGGATAAGCTTTTTGATGTGCTGTTGGATTCGGTTTGCCAGTATTTTACTGAGGACTATTGCATTGATGTTCATCAGGGATATTAGCCTAAAATTCTCTTTTTTTGTTGTTGTGTCTCTGCCAGGCTTTGGTATCAGGATGATGCTGGCCTCATAAAATGAGTTAGGGAGGATTCCTTCTTTTTCTATTGATTGGAATAGCTTCAGAAGGAATGGCACCAGCTCCTCTTTGTACTTCTGGTAGAATTCAGCTGTGAATCCATCTGGTCCTGGACTTTTTTGGTTGGTAGGCTATTAATTATTGGCTCAATTTCAGAACCTGTTACTGGTCTATTCAGAGATTCATCTTCTTCCTGATTTAGTCTTGGGAGGGTGTACGTGTCCAGGAGTTTATCCATTTCTTCTAGATTTTCTAGTTTATTTACGTAGAGGTGTTTACAGTATTCTCTGATGGTAGTTTGTGTTTCTGTGGGATCGGAGGTAATAACCCCTTTATCATTTTTTTTATTGCATCTATGTGATTTTTCTCTCTTTTCTTCTTTATTAGTCTTGTTAGCAGTCTATATATTTTGTTATCTTTTCAAAAAACCAGCTCCTGAGTTCACTGATTTTTTGAAAGACTTTTTGTGTATCTGTCTCCTTCAGTTCTGCTCTGATCTTTGTTATTTATTGCCTTCTGCTAGCTTGTGAATGTGTTTGCTCTTGCTTCTCCAGTTCTTTTAATTGTGATGTTAGGGTGTCAATTTTAGATCTTTCTTGCTTTCTCTTGTGTGCATTTAGTGCTATAAATTTCCCTCTACACACTGCTTTAAATGAGTCCCTGAGATTCTGGTACATTGTGTCTTTGTTCTCATTGGTTTCAAAAAGCATCTTTATTTCTGCCGTAATTTCATTATTTATCCAGTAGTCATTCATGAGCGGGTTGTTCAGTTTCCATGTAGTTTTGCAATTTTCAGTGAGCTGCTTAATCCTGAGTTCTAGTTTGATTGCACTGTGGTCTAAGAGACTATTTGTTATGATTTCCTTTCTTTTGAATTTGCTGAGGAGTGTTTTCCTTCCAATTATATAGTTAATTTTCCAGTAAGTGTGATGTGGTGCTCAGAAGAATGTATATCCTATTGATTTGGGTTGGAGAGTTCTGTAGATGTTTATTAGGTCAGCTTGGTGCAGAGCTGAGTTCAAATCCTGGATATCCTTGTTAACCTTCTGTCTCGTTGATCTGTCTAATGTTGACGGTGGAGTGTTAAAGTCTCCCATTATTGTTGTGTGGGAGTCTAAGTCTCTTTGTAGGTCTCTAAGGACTTGCTTCATGAGTGTGGACTCTCCTGTACTGGGTGCATATATATTTAGGAGAGTTAGCTCTTCTTGGTAAATTGATCCTTTTACCATTATGTAGTGGCCTTCTTTGTCTCTTTTGATCTTTGTCAGTCTAAAGTCTCTTTTATCAGAGACTAGGATTGCAACCGCTGCTTTTTTTTTTTTTTTTTTCTTTCCATTTGGTTGGTATATCTTCCTCCATCCCTTTATTTTGAGCCTATGTGTGTCTCTGCACGTAGATGAGTCTCCTGAATACAGCACATTGATGGGTCTTGATTCTTTATCCAATTTGCCAGTGTGTGTCTTTTTATTGGGGCATTTATCCCATTTACATTTAAAGTTAATATTGTTATGTTTGAATTTGATCCTGTCATTATGATTTATCTGTTTATTTTACCAGTTAAGTGATGCAGTTTCTTCATAGCATTGATGATCTTTACAATTTAGCATGTTTTTCTAGTGGCTCGTACTGATTGTTCCTTTCCATGTTTAGTTCTTCCTTCAGGACCTCTTGTAAGGCAGGCCTGGTGGTGACAAAATCTCTCAGCATTTGCTTGTCTGTAAAGGATTTTATTTCTCCTTCACTTATGAAGCTTAGTTTGGCTGGATATGAGATTCTGGTTTGAAAATTATTTCTTTTAAGAATGCTGAATATTGGCCCCCCACTATCTTCTGGCTTGTAGAGTTTCTGCCAAGAGATCCTCTGTTAGCCTGATGAGCTTCCCTTTGTGGGTAACCCAACCTTTCTCTCTGGCTGCCCTTAACATTTTTTCCTTCATTTACACCTTGGTGAATCTGACAATTATGTGTCTTGGGTTGCTCTTCTTAAGGAGTATCTTTGTGGTGTTCTCTGTATTTCCTGAATTTGAATGTTGGCCTGCCTTGCTGGGTCGGGGAAGTTCTCCTGCATAGTATCCTGAAGAGTGTTTTCTAACTTGGTTCCATTCTCCCTGTAACTTTCTGGTATACCAATCAAACGTATATTGGGTCTTTTCACATAGTTCCATATTTCTTGCAGGTTTGTTCATTTCTTTTTACTCTTTTTTCTCTAATCTTGTCTTCTCACTTTATTTCATTAATTTGATCTTCAATCACTGATATCCTTTCTTCCACTTGATCAGATCGGTTATTGAAGCTTGTGCATGTGTCACATAGTTCTCGTGCCACAGTTTTCAGCTCCCTCAGGTCATTTAAGGTCTTCTGTACACTGTTTATTCTAGTTAGCTAATTGGCTAACCTGTTTTCAAGGTTTTAGCTTCCTTGCGATGGGTTAGAACATGCTCCTTTAGCTCAGAGAAGTTTGTTATTACCGACCTTCTGAAGCCTATTTCTGTCAACTTCTCAAATTCATTCTCCATCCAGTTTTATTCCCTTGTTGGCAAGTAGCTGTGATCCTTTGGAGGAGAAGGGGTGCTCTGGTTCTTGGAATTTTCAGCATTTTTCCTCTGGTTTCTCCCCATCTTTGTGGTTTTTATCTACCTTTGGTCTTTGATGTTGTTGACCTACAGGTGGGGTTTTGGTGTGGATGTCCTTTTTGTTGGTGTTGATATTACTCCTTTCTGTTTGTTAGTTTTCCTTCTAACAGTCAAGCCCCTCAGCTGCAAGTCTGTTGGAGTTTACTGGAGGTCCACTCCAGACCCTGTTTGCCTGGGTATCACCAGAGGAGGCTGCAGAACAGCAAATATTGCTGCCTGATTCTTCCTCTGGAAGCTTTGTCCAAGAGGGGCACCCACCTATTTGAGGTATCTATCATCACCTACTGGTAGGTGTCTCCCAGTCAGGCTATCCGGAGGTCAGGGATCCATTTGAGGAGGCAGTCTGTTCATTCTCAGAGCTTGAACACCATGCTGAGAGAACCACTGCTCTCTTCAGAGCTCAGTTGGAAATGCAGAAATCACCCGTCTTCTGCATCAATCTCGCTGGGAGGTGCAGACTGAAGCTGTTCCCATTTGGCCATCTTAGAAGCAACCTCAAGTGATCCGCCCACCTTGGTGTCCCAAAGTACTGAGATTACAGGTGTGTGCCACCACTCCAGGCTGACAGCCATAGTTTTATGGCTCCTCACATGGCCTTTCTTCTGTGCTTGCAAACAAAGGATGTTTTTTAAAGATGAATAAAGTCTACAATCCTCTAGAAAGATAGCTGAAAATGACATAAATTACTAATATCATAAAGGAACCAGAATATTAATATAGTACCTGACTACATAAAAATAATTAATAAAGGGATACTAAATCGACCCTGAAAACGTAAGCTTGAAAACATAAACCAAATGTACCAAATCCTCAAAAAATACAATCATAACACACCCAAAATAAAATGCATAATTAGAATACCCAAATTACTGTTACTTAATTTGAATTGGTAATTCTTAAATTTGCAAGGAAACAAATCTTTAGTAACATATGGTTTCACGGGAAAATTTTTGCCAAACATTCAATGAATGGCAATAATATAATCTCTTTCACAAAATAGAGGAAGAGGGACACTTTCTAACTTATTTCCTGAAGGTAGTATTGCTCTATACTAAAACCAGATCAGCTCAGTACAAAAAAAGAAATCCATTTTCTTAATGAGTATAGATACACAAATCTTGAACAAAATATTGACAAATAGAATTTATCAATATACAAAAAGAATTATACATGAGGACCAAGTAGGGTCTACTCTAGTTGTGCAAGGCTGGTATTCAAAAATCAATTATTGTGGCCAGGTGCAGTGGCTCACGCCTGTAATCCCAGCACTTTGGGAGGCCGAGGCAGGCAGATCACTTGAAGTCAGGAGTTCAAAACCAGCCTGATCAGCATAGTGAAACCCCATCTCTACTAAAATATACAAAAATTAGAGGGGTGTGGTGATAGGTGACTTAAACCCAGCTACTTGGGAAGCAGAGGCAGGAGAATCATTTAAACCCTGGAGGCAGGGGTTGCAGTGAACTGAGATCGAGCCATTTATGCAAACCTGGGGGATAAGAGCAAGGCTTCTCTCAAAAAAAAAAAAAATCAATAATGTAATCCACCATTTTAACAGGTTAGAATCACTAAAATCACATGATCGTATTGATGCTGAAAAAGCATTTGGCAACATTCAGCATTCATTTATGATTTTAAAAAAACCTCTCGGTAATACAGGAATGAAGAGACTTTTTTCAACTTAATTGAGACAAAGTACAGAAAACAGCTAAAATTATAGTTAATAGTGAAAAAATGAACACTTTTCACCTAAGACTTGGAATAAAGCAAGAATGTCTGCTCTTACCATGCTTATCTTTATAGTGCTGATAGTTCTAGCCCATGCAACAAGGCAAGAAAATGAAATAAAGGTGTACCGTTTAGAAAGGAAGAAATAAGTTTTCCTACCTGCAGATAAAATAATTGTCTACGTAGAAAACCACAAATAGGCTGGGCACTGTGGCTCACACCTGTAATCCCAGCACTTTGGGAGACCTAGGCGGGCAGATCACCTGAGGTCATGAGTTTGAGACCAGCTTAGACAACATGGTGAAACTCTCTCTCTATTAAAAATATTTAAAAAAATAGCTGGACGTGATGGTGGGTGCCTGTAATCCCAGCTACTCGGGAGGCTGAGGCAAGAGAATCGATTGAACCTGAGAGGTGGAGGTTGCAGTGAGCTGAGAACAAGCCACTGTACTCCAGCCTGGGTGACAAGAGTGAAACTCCATCTCAAAAAAGAAAAGAAAAGAAAAGAAAAGCACAAATAATCTTAAACAAATAGAACAAAAGCCAAAGAAAAAATAATCTCAGAACTAATAAGTGAGTCCAGCAGGGTTGCAGGATAAAAAGATATTTGACTTGACAGTTTCTTAAAAGATAATTAAACCTATAACTACAATCTGATCCAGAAATTATACTCCTGGGCATTTCTCCCAGAGAAATGAAGACTTTTATTCACACAAAAGCCTGTAAATGAAGATGTTTAGCAGCTTTATTTGCAATAGCCAAGCACTAGAAACAACTGAGATGTTCTTCTGCAGGTGAATGGTTAAACAAGCTGTAGTACATCCTTATCATATAACATTACTTAACAAAAAGGAATTAACTACTGAATCATGGAACATTACTTAATAAAAATGAGTTAACTATTGATGCACACGACAGCCTGGACAAATCTCTAGGGGGTTGTAAGGATCGTCAACGGGTATGAAAAATAGAATGAATAAGGCCTACTATATTTGGTAGCACACCAGGGTGACTATTGTCAATAATAACTGTACATTTTTAAATAACTTGAAGAGTTTAATTGGATTTTTTGCAACTCAATGGATCAACGCTTGAGGGAATCGATACCCCTTTCTTCATAATGTGCTTATTGTGCATTTTGCATGCTTGTATCAAAATATCTAATGTATCCCATAAATACATACATCAGCTATGTTACCACAAAAATTAAAAAGAAAAAAAGGAAATGCTTAAAAGTTAATAGTATATGGTTTCATTTCCATGACATTCTTGGAATAAGAAATTTATAGAAATTTAGAACAAATTTGTGGTTTCCAAAGTTTAAGGAGGAATGAGATTGCGAGGGCAGTAGGTGTGCAACAGGTATAAAAATGCAACATGAGGCATCCTTGGGATGATTGGGCTGATGGAAATGTTCTGTAACCTGAATGTATCAATCTTTTCTTCCCAATTACATCTGAATGTATGATTATTTCAAATTAATAAAAAGTTTAATTAAAATGTTCAACTTAAAATACACAATATCTGGATAGGCGCGGTGTCTCACACCTGTAATCCTAACACTTTGAGAAGCCAACGGGGGTGGATTGCTTGAGCCCAGGAGTTCGAGACCAGCCTGGGAAATATGGTGAAACTCCCTCTTTACAGAAACACACACACACACAAAATTGGTGGGGCATGGTGGCATGCACTTGTAGCCCCAGCTACCTGAGTGGCTGAGGTTGGAGGATCACTTGAGCCTGGGGAGGTCAAAGTTGAAGTGAGCCATGATTAAGCCACTGCACTCCAGTCTGGGCAACAGAGTGAGACCTTACCTCAAAAACAGACACACACACACACACACACACACACACACAAAATGCATATATGTAGTATATATGTATATATATGTTAATATATACACACACATACAATATGCATATTAATTCATCTATCATCGAGGTATTAGTTCATGTAATATTTTTCCTTGATATAATGTCTTGCTATTAGAAAAAGGTTGGTTTTCACATACATATTTATTTAAAAAAACTTTAAATCTAATAGCAAAAAACATTAATTCAAAAGTTATTTTAATTGAGAAAATCATTTAAACATTAAACAAAGGCTTTAACTGGAATAAACAGTATTAGTGGAAGAATACTAATATATGTTTTAAACTTATGATAATAGAACAAGTGTGGCAATAGAATAGGAATAAAAAATTGAAAGAGAAAGTGTTTAGATATTGAGTTATGTGTGAATATGTTTAAATAAGATAGATAGATACAAACTGGTATTTAATAAAACAGAGACTCACAATTAGAACAAAAACATTTGATGAGATTAAGAAAAATAAAAAATTCCCTAATATATACCATATATAGAATTAAATTCCAGACATAGTAATGTAAAAACATAGCAGCAAAAGAACTAGAGGCATAGATAGAAATCTCTTTAAAAATCTTGCTGCAGGGAAGGCCTTCTTGTATATTTTTATCTTATTTAATTTTGAATAAATAATTTAACCTTCTTCCTGATTTTAAAATGCATGGAAGGATATACAGTGAAAAGTTTATTTTTCTTTTGTACCCAGCCCAGTTCTCCTCTCCATATATAACCAGGGTTAATAGTCTCCTGTAAAACCTTTTAGATGTATTACACGTAAGCATAAGTAAAAATGTGCACCTGTACTTCTCATTTTTATATAAACGAAAGCCCACTATGTACCCTGTTTTGAACTTTCCCGCTACTTAACGACATGTCTCATAGTGATGGTAACTAATACTAACATAGCACTAGCCTCTGTGTCATGCCCTAGTCTAAGCACTTTAAAAATATTTATTCATGGAATCCTTGCAACAATCCTAAGAGGGAGGCAACATGGTCATCTTCATTTTTAGATAGATAAATGATGTGCAGAGAGGTTACATTCTCCTTCTTCAATCTCCACCTTTAAAATCCAAGTTTATAAAAATGATACTTTTATGTCTTAATATCACTCCTTAGAGCATAAAGAATTTCCTCGTTTTCTATGGCTACAAAGTACTGTGTTGCATAGATGTACCATGATTTATGAAACTGGTTATCTATTGTTATTTCTAAGTGTTCTTATTTTAAAAAGTATTGCAATGGAGATGCTTGTAGTACTTCTCTTTCCACTTATTTGAAATACAGAATAAATGTGCCGTAATAGAATTTTGGGGTAAAGAGCATGAACATTCGTAATTTAAAACAGATATTTGCTAAATTGCTTCCATTTGGGGTTGCATCAATGTGTACTCAAACCAGCAGGGAAAAGGAAAAAAAAAGGCTGAAAGGATATAAAACAAAATGACTGTTACGCTTTCTTCGTTTGGTAATTGGATAATGGGTGATTTTTATTTTTCAAAATTGCCTGTTACATTTTATATTCTATCGAGGTAAGATATGTGAAGGATCAATTTGTATCTTTCCCCTGTAGGTTTTCTTCCCAGTCTAACCACCCCATTTCCTATTCATTCATTATATGCACACTCTTTAAAGCAGCAATTTTATTTTTTAATTATTCTTAACTTCAGTATATATTTTAGGGGGCAGAAGAAAGAGCACTTTGAAGTCAATATGCATTCCTACTTTTGTAAACATCTATGCTAGCTGAAGAGATAGATATTTATCACGAATCCATTAGCCCTTTTGAGAAACAAGGAGAAAGTGATTCTCCAGTTGCAGTGAGAGGGGAGTATCCTTGGGTGTACAAACTGGTGGGGAACAGCCACATGCTTCTCGGTGGCAGCTCCTTGATAAAGTGGCAAGATTTCAGAGGCAAGAAATACACAATGATCAACGGAAGGAGGACCTGAGGTTCAGAAGAGAGCGGCCACTTCAAAGGAGCCTATGACACAAACCTGGTTTGAAAACGGCCCATCCAGAAGTGTGGATATGACATATAGATTGGAACAACATCTGACTCAAGAGTTTTCAGTGAGAATTGGTAACTACCTACCACAGGGAATTCTCCAAAATGTTGGACCGCAGGGCATTTTCCAAATTTGAGAAGACGTTGAGTTCCAAAAGTGACAAAAAAATTACTTTTCATTTTTTTAGTGGAGTGTGGGTGTGTGTTTGTGTGTGTGTGAGTGATGGTCAGAGTCATACTTAAAGTATGTAATGTGAAGCTATTTCAGTCTTAAAAGGTGAAAAACTCACTAAAAGCAGCTGTTACCACCCTTCCTCATTTTTCTTCCAGTGGCTCTGGGGATTTTCTGCAAACAAAAGACCGTGCATGTACATCTAGTGAAGAAATCACTGTTCCTAGTATCCATTAATTATAGACTGGTGAAAAAAGGCGTATTTGGAAATGATGTTCAGAGATTGAAAACTTAAATGAATAACACCTTAAGAATCTTGTTTTCTGATTCTGACATTGCTTCCTTTTATCTATGTGATTCGAGCTGTGTTTGCTCTCAGCACATAAGCTTTGTCCTATTGGGACAGTGACAGAGTTAAGATCTTTCTTTGCTTTAGGATATTGTTCCTTTATTACCACAGAGAGTATTCACCAAGCTCATAAAGATTTTCTTGAAAATGTGGAGGAAGATACTGCATGAGTAGATATTGAACCATTTCTCTAAACAATTCAGCAGTTAATATGATTACGAAACCCAAGGACAGATTCCAGGAAAATCAATCTGAATTTTGTTTTCATATTTGAGGAAGATATTTCATCTCCTCTTAGTCTAATGCCTTAGGTCCATTTTTAAAAAGCATACTATCTAGCAAAATTGGAATTACTTTTGTCCTATTCTATCTTGGTTGAATTTTATCAGTAACTGCTTTGAGATATCTGGTGAAAACACAACTATTTGGCTCTTGAAAAATGTTGTGAATGGATTATTTATTTTGACTTTGTAACCAAGGTGTCTCTCAAGCACTACACAAGGCAGAATTGCATTTAGTCAGAGGATATTAATTAAGACAATATGCATGATTCTAAATTTTTTCACAAATAAAAAATCAGCTTTTCTGTGAGTAAATCTGTACTTTCAAGTAATGGCCAAGTAGCTGTCTTTGAAAATCTTTATACACGACAATAAGAAAACTCAGCTGCTTCCAAGATTGATTTTATTTTCTCTTATGCATTAACTTTTTTCTTGTGTCTGCTTGTTGTGGCACCACACAAGTGACAGATCAGAGAAAACATAGAAAATGCTTTTGGTATCCCCTGAGAGCCTGGGGACCAGGCTGGTGCACCCATCTGCCATCTGCTTTCAACATTTTTTGCTCAGGGTTTGGAACTATCCCCTTTCTCTGGAGCACTTCCCTCAGCCTATGAACTCCAACTTGCCCATGAGGCATCCTACAGACAAAGGCTGACTGCTCTGAGAATACAAAACACCAAATGTCTTGTGCCAGGTGAAGACCACTTATCCAGAGATCCCAGAAGGTCAGAATGTGCTAGACTGCCTGAGACCACAGCCTTACTCAAGTATTTCCTACTCTCCCACTTTCCTCACTCTCTTACAGATTTTCTTGAAAAGAGTACGCCCGTTTAGTAAAGAATATGCACCCACTCCTTTCCTCTGGCTCTGGTTCTAGGGAATCACAGTTGTCATGCTGTATGTCCCAGATGAGGAGGTATTTCAAGAATAACAAGGTGGGGAAAGACATTTTTGGTAGAGGAACCACATATGCCTCAACTGAGAAGCAAAATAGTTGGTTAAAGGGTAGAAAAATACAATTAGGTAGAAGTAATATATTCAAGATGTTGATAGTACAGTAAGGAAATGCTAATTCATAATGATTTATTGGATATTTCAAAATAGCTAGAAGAAAAGATGTCTGCTATTCTCAATATGAAGAAAATATAGATGTTTGACATGAAGGATATCCCAACTACCCTGATTTTATCATTACACATTGTATAATGTATCAAAATATCACATGCACCCCCAAAATATGTACAATTAGTATATGTCAATTTCTCAAAATAATCATGAAAAAACAAACAACCAAAAATCCTAAAACCTAAATCTGTCATGCTCAGAAAAGTGTTGGGTAAAACATATAAAGTGGAGGGAGTAGGTTTCTGATGAGAAGTAAGACTATAAGGGTGGGTTCCTGTCAGCTTGCAGGGGCCATGTATATGTCACCATCCCTGGATTACCACAGGGGCCTGTGCTGGCAGCCAGGGTTGAAGCAAATTCAAATACCCTCTATCAAGGCTAAATTCTCCCTCCTCTGTGATTCTTGTGCCTTTCCCTCCTTCATGTGTGGGTTTTGGTGAGTAATTGCAGCAGTCACAGATGTTACAGCCTGACATTATGACACTCTCAGGCATAAGGAGCCTTTTGCATTCTTCGGTTTGCACAACTTAGAACCAGTAAATCCCTCTCCCTCAGCATTTGCCCGGGTTATTTTTCTGGCTGTGCCTGATGGGAACATGCACATCCATGAAATTAATCTGCAGTGCTGGATGTAAATATAAGACAGGAGAGGCGAGTTGTTGTCTAGGATGTAAATTACAAGCCCCACAAATACCCAAGACACCCTCTGACTCTCACTGAACAATCTCCTAAAATGTCTTGAACTTTCTTTTTTTTTTTCTTTTTTCTTTGTTTCTGTTTCTCTCTCCCCCTCTCTTTTTCTCTTTGAGATGAAGTGTCGCTCTGTTGCCCAGTCTGGAGTGAAGTGGTGTGATCAACCTCCCAGGCTCAAGCACTCGTCCCACTTGCTAACCCAGCCTCCTGAGCAGTTAGAACCGCAGGCATGCACCACAATGCCTGGCTAATATTTTAATTTTTCTGTAGAGATGAGGTCTCACTATGTTGCCCAGGCTGGCCTCAAACTCCTGGATTCAAGTGATCTTCCCATCTCAGCCTCACGAAGTGCCGAGATTACAGGTGTGAGCCACCTTGCCCAGCCTTGAACTTCCATGTTACCTACAATGTTCCCCACACAGTGAAATTTCATGTGTGTTGCGTACATCCACTTCTCAAAACTCTTCATCCTGGAAGCTCTCTGTGGAGCCTGAGTGAACAATTATAAGAGAAGCTGAACTGTGACCCTCTTCTCAGTTCGAAGCAATGTCTTTCTGTCCAGATTGAGAGCTGGCAGGGAAATTCTGTGATTGAGACAATGAGCTTTTGAGTTATAGATCAGACCAAATTATAAATATTATATTTCAACTGGCTTGCAGACATTGGGAATTGGGAGTAACAAATACTAACCTACGTACCAGTTTAATCAACCTGAAGTCTTTACAATTCCTCCAAAGGCTTAGTCAACTTGAAGTCTCCACAAAACATACCTTACAGAGTTATTTAGGACAAGCAGAGCCAGATTTTCCCCCAGTTTATTAAGCAGCTCATCCTTCAGAATACTGGTGGAGAGCAGGATGCAGAGGTCAGAGCAGAGCAGTGGCTACTCACCTGTGTTTCTAAGCTCTACAATCTTTCTATTGTAAATTTTTCTAACTATAATAATAATATATGATGAAAGAAGAAAAATGCAAAACACAGTACATCACAGAGGAAAGAAAATCCGTAATCATAATAACAATACAAAAAATAACGACTGCTTATATCGACAAATTAAGTCATTTTGATGCAGCTGATTTGATGCAGTCATTTTTGGCAGGCCATTTCCATTGCAGGAGGCATTGTGAAGAAGTCCTCCTGTTGCAAATGGTTGCAAATACTTTGCTAAGACCTCACAAAAATGGCTACCTTAAAATGTAGAAGCCATGTGTACTGCAGATAGTGCCATATGGAGGCATGATCTTTACCACCGTTCTACTCCGTTTCCTCACCCACCCTCATTCCAATGGATTAAACTGAGATATGGCAAAAAAAAAAACAAAAACAAAAACAAAGCATGATCTTTACCACCGTTCTACTCCGTTTCCTCACCCACCCTCATTCCAATGGATTAAACTGAGATATGGCAAAAAAAAAAAACAAAAACAAAACAGGCCCACTATAAACAGATCTGTTTTGTACACTTCTTCAAAATAGAATGTTCCTGGAGGACAATGTGGCACTATTTATTGACATTCAAAATGGGATTGAAGCTGAAAAGTGCACCTAGAGAAGTAGCATTTTTCTTGTAGAAATGAGTCTTTGAAATTATCATATTTTATTATATTATATATATTATATATTATATTATATATATTATATATATACCCAATGCCAACTTATATATAAGTGTATATATATACACACACACATATACATATATATAAAAAATACATACACACATACATGTTTATGTGTATGGATGTACATTTACATACACACACATGAACAAACATTTCTGTCTGGCTACATTGTTCATAATAACAAAATATTATAAAGAACCTAATGGTAATTAACTAGGAATCAATTTAACAAATTTATTGTAAAATCATATAAAAGAATTATTTGTAACAAAAACAATTATACATATGTATGTGCATCTGTGCGTGTGAAGTGATGAAATGTATTATGATGTTATGATTGGCAGGACGTGGGGGCTCATGCCGTAATTCTAGCACTTTGAGAGGATAAAATAGGTGGATCACTTGAGACCGGGAGTTTGAGGCCAACATGGCCAACATGGTGAAACCCTGTCTCTACTAAAAATAAAAAAATTATCTGGGCATGGTGGTGGGTGCCTGTAATCCCAGCTAGCGTGACTGATGCAGGAGAATCATTTGAACCTGGGAGGCGGAGGCTGCAGTGAGCTGAGATGGGGCCACAGCACTCCATCTTGGGTGACAGAGTGAGACTCTGTTGCAAAAAACTAAACAAAACAAAATTATTATGATTATAGTTTGGAATTTAATTTTTTTATTTGCAACTCTGTCTCAAAGAAATAAAACAAAATTATTATGTCATGATTATAGTTTGGAATCTAATTTTTTTATTTAAAATTTTCTTAATTTTTAAATAATATTTATGGTATTAATAGCTAAGATCTAAAAGAAAATAAATGGAGACTCAATGAAAACACCTAAGTCAAACAAAAGGTACTTTTACTAGTAAACATGAAACATATTTTGAATAAAATGAGCTAGATAACATTCCTGGGTTTTAAAAATTAAACTTGGGAAAAAATTAATTACCTGCCAATTGATCTTGCAGTTCTCTGCTGTGTAATCTCTCCAAAAAATTATGATAAATGTGTTTTGGGAATTTAACAAAGTAAGTCAAAATTTCCTTTAAGATCTTAAACTAATATATATACTTAAATGTTGTTCCTGAACAATGAATATACCTTTTAAAAAAGTGTGTATTGGCCAGGTGCGGTGGCTCATGCCTGTAATCCCAGCACTTTGGGAGGGCGAGGCAAGAGGATCACCTTAAGTCAGGAGTTCAAGACCAGCCTGGCCAACATGGTGAAACCCCATCTCCACTAAAAATACAAAAAAATTAGCTAAGTGTGGTGGCAAGCACCTGTAACCCCAGCTACTGGAGGCTGAGGCAGAAGAATCGCTTGAACCTGGGAGGCAGAGGTTGCAGTGAGCCAAGATCGTGCCACTGCATTCCAGCCTGGGTGACAGAGCGAGACTCCATCTCAAAAAAAAAAAAAAAAAAAAAAAAGTATGTATGGAGTATTCATAAATGTGACCAAATACTAAGCTTCAAATAAAGTCTTGGTGTATTCCAAAGTAGAAGTAGTAGAGAGAGTAAGTATTCTCTGATAACACAGAACTGGGACAAGAACATAATAACAAAATAAAATATTAAAGAGTCTCTAACACCTGGATATTACAAAAAAACAAAACAAAAAACAAAAACATTTTAAGACAATTAAAAAATATTTAAGTCCAAATTGTAGTCTTCCTAAAAGTGTCAATGATGAAAGCCATTTGTATCAGAAGCTATGTGGTAAACCCTTGAAGCTTTAATTGAAGATAGAATAAAAGGAAAACAACAAATGGCATGGGAAAGTAGAAGGATGGATTTAATAAAGATAAAAACACAATGTAAAAATTAGAAATAAGAAAAATGGCTGAAGTAATAAATAAACCAAACACTGAATGTTCAAGCAAACCTATAAACTAGATAATGCAGAAGTAGAAAGCACAAATACAGAAAGTAATACATAATGAAGGATAAATCACCATTGTTGGAGGAACGACTACGTTGTTGGACTCTGCAAAACAGTTAACAACCCAGAGTGACGGGGAAAAAGAAAGTTTTCTAAATCTCACTATATTAAATTGACGTAAAGGCAAACAATATTTGTAGACTACTTACTCTGGGAAAAATCGACTTGTGAGAATGTTATCCCTACTTCTAAATGACAAAATTCAGATGTTTTCTCGTTTCACTGTAGTTAATTGTGTGAAAGAAATTAGTCATAAAAATAAAAGAGAGTACTCATTTTCACTATTTGCTGCCGATGTCAATGTATACTTGGAAATCAGATTCAACTGATAAAATCAGTTACAATGAGAAAAGTCAAACAGGTTTCTAGACAAAAAAATTGTGTCCAGAAATCAATAGTTTTCCTATTTGTAAACAACAACAACATTTACATATTAGGAAAATATCCCATTTGAAATAATCTAAAAAGTGATAAACAGCCTCTGACAGATTCAGTGTTAAAATAATGTGATAAAATACCTCTAAATAAACTTAACAAAACACAACTATCTGTATGTGAAGATGATTTTAAACATACTTGAAGTACTTCAGAGACTTGAACATATGGAAAGTAATGCTGTGATCTGAAATAGAAAAACTCATATTTGTCCAAATGTCTATTCTGTTTGTTTGTTTTTGAGACAGAGTCTTGCTCTTTCACCCAGGCTGTAGTAAAGTGACGTGATCTCAGCTCACCGCAACCTCCGCCTCCTTGGGTTCAAGGGATTCTCCTGCCTCAGCCTCCCGGGTAGCTGAGATTATAGGCACGCACCACAATGCCTGGCTAATTTTTGTATTTTTAGTAGAGATGGGATTTCACCATGTTGCCCAGGCTGGTCTTGAACTCCTGACTTCAGGTGATCCACCCACCTCGGCCTCCCAAAGTGATGGGATTACAGGCGTGAGCCACCGCACCCAGCCCAAATGTCAATTCCCTCTAACTAAATGTGATGCAATTAGTAATACTTGATTTTTATTAACTGAATAAATATAAGCTACATTTCCTAAGGAAAACTAAATTAAAAAATAATGGGAATAAATCTGAAAAAATAATAAGTAAAGGGAAGGGAGCCTATCAGCATATTAAATGCATCATAACACTAGACAAAATAAAAAAGTATAATATAAAGTCATAAATAGACACAAATAAATGGAAGAGATACAACCAAGTACATGAAAATGTTATTATTAGAGAACAATAGAGTTTCAAATAAATAGTGAATTGAGGAATTATACAGTAAATGTTGCTTTTTTGACTACAAAGTAGTCATCTAAAGAAAACAAAATTATGCATACCTTACATCTCACACTAAGTTAAACTTCAAATGGATCAAAGATGTGAATACAAAAAGTCATCTTTAAGGATACTTAAAAGAAAAATACTGTATAGTAAAAATGTTTTAAAATATAAAAGTGGGAAGTCTTGTGCAATTATGACACAAAATCAAGCAAAACTAAAATTGTGACAAATCTTATTACATTGAAAACATTTATAAACACACATAAAAAATTGAAGATCAAAATGTAAATGATCAACTGCAAAACATTTTACAAATCATATTGCAAATAATTCATTGCTTTATCATTACAAAAACATCCACTAGTCAGTGAACAACTAAAAAATGAACTAAAACATAAACACCTAAATGGAAAATGGGCAAAAATTAAAAGGTTTCACTAAAAGTAAAATTTAAGTGGTTTAATCACACTGATAATACAAGATAAGCAAAAAAAAATACTCGAAACCAATGTGGCTTTGTTAAAAGGCCACCCAGACTATTGGGAAGAAGGCCCCAGATGTCAAATGTGAAACTATTTGAACAACGAAATAAATAACATACATATGAATGAGCCATATAAATGAATAAGTCAATCAATCAGTTAGCAATAAATAAATAAATAGGATGGCAGGAGAAACTCTTCCTTAGAAGATAATTCTATCCAATCGATGTCGAAGGAATGATGAAAATAGTAAATCACCACTTACCTTCACCGATATGTACTAAAAGTGGTGGGTGATTAGATGATGAAAAATATTTGCATAGCCTGGAAGTGTATTTCAGAAGAGACTCAATAATTACAAAGGAAAAACTGCAATACAGTTGAAAATCCTGTCAGGTACCAGATGAAGCCAGTAATTAAATTTGACATCATCAGAAATGGAACAAATCCACATCATATGCCTGTGATACTCTGAAGAGCACATCATTACTTCTGTGGTATTCTTACCATGAAATTTAGTCATGAAAAAAATATTAGGAAAGTCAAAATTAGAGACATTATAGAAAATACCTGGCCAGTCCTTTCTAAAAATGTTAATGTAATAAAAGAGGTGGAGGGAAAAGACGGAAGCATTCCCTTGAAAACTGGCACAGGATAAGGATGCCCTCTCTTACCACTCCTATTGTCTTGGCCAAGGCAATCAAGCAAGAGAAAGAAGTAAAGGCATCCAGATAGGAAGAGAGGAAGTCAAACTATCCCTGTTTGTAGTTGACAGGATCCTATATCTAGAAAACCCCGTAGTCTCAGCCCCCAAACCCCAAACACAACTTCAGCAAAGTCCCAGGATAAAAAATCAATGTGCAAAAATCAGTAACGTTTATATATACCAACAACAGTTAAACTGAGGGCCAAATCAGGAGTGCAAT